>NC_090731.1:157248972-157293972 GCF_036898095.1 Palaemon carinicauda
AATTGTTGATGTAAAATTCGGATACAACCGGTAGAGGTTCTACTGTGTGTAAATAAAATTCGTGTAGATAAAAAATTTGCTCGAATTTTACTTCGGATGTATAAAATTCGGATGTAGATACGTTCGGATGTAGAGGTTCCATGTATATATATATATATATATATATATATATATATATATATATATATATACATAAACTCCCGAGCTTCAAACATACCTAATTATACTGTATTACATAAGTCTGTTACACTTGAAAAACATACCCGAGCTCTGAGAAAATTACACAAGTCCCAGACGGGAATAGTTACGAACACTGAATATCCAAAGGTCTCTTGCGTCCAATCAAGACAAACTGGGTGATTATTTTACTTGAACTATTCAAAAACAACTTTTTTCTTTGGTTCTAGGGTAGAATAAGAAATATTCATTTTTTCACTGGATATGAATAAGAGTTAAAAGAATAAATATTGTAATACCCGACTGTTTTTGGGAAGAGAGGAGAATCTTAATTAATGATGAATGGAACGTCAAAAGTATATAAAAATTCAACTAGGCTGCAAAACAATTCATTTGCCATAAAACTAGTAAATTGAAAAATATAAATAATCGTAAATTACTGATGAAAGGAACGTCAAAAGACTAACTAACGAAATGTGAAAAATTATTAATGGAAATTTTTTAAATATAAAAATTCAACGAGGCTGCAAAACAACATATCGTTTACCATAAAAATAGTATATTAAAAATAAAAAATAATCGTAAATTATTGATGTAAGGAACGTCACCTTATAAGACTAAGTAACAAAATATGAAAAAGTATTAATGAAAAATGTTAAGAAATAAAAATTTAAGGAAGCAGCATAACAACATTTCATTTGTCATGAAACCAGTATATTAAATATAAAAAGAATTCGTAGAGAAAATATGCTATTAAAACCTTACAAGGACTTGTCAATATGATCAAAGCTTGAAATAGATTCTAATCTACTTATCACAACGATGCTTAAAAATGTGTTACGAAAGAGCGAATGTCACGAGACAAAGAGAGGAAACTAGAGGGGCACTAATGTATTAATTGGCTTGGAATTTCATACACTTTAAATATGAACCAAGTTTGAAGTCTATGTGACAACGATGTCCAAGCTAATGTCTGATTACGTGAATTGGACATTTTGCTTGACGGGGACCTTGACCTTTGACATTGGCCTTCAAAAATTTAATCATTTCCAGATTTTACATAACAGTTAATTCCTGCAAGTTTAATTACTCTAAGATTAAAATTGTGTGTTTGGGTCACAGACACAAACAGGGGCGAAAAAATAACCTCCGTCCAACTTTGTTTGCGGAGGTAATAAATGCAAAATATGTATTGTACTATAAAGGCGAATCTCAATCTTACTTGACACGTTATATAAGAATTTGAAGGAAGAAAATCCTATGAATACTTAATGAGATATTTCACCACAATAGAGTGAACTTATCTTCACCACGACTCCATAGTATCCATTTTTAACATAGCTCTGAATATGGGCTTCTATACTAAATATTTTTTCATAAGGCGCATTTGCACTGACTCGCAGGGGTGCCCTTTTAGCTCGGGAAAGTTTCACAATTGCTGATTGGTTGAACAAAAACATTCCAACCAATCAACTATTAGGAAACTTTCCCAAGCTAAAAGGGCAACACTGCGTGTCAGTGCAAATGCGCCTGACTAAAAAAAATTGAGTATAGTACTTCCCTTACTTATGTTTTCCTTTTCTCTTGAAATCAGCTGTTATATGGAATGATCGACCAAGGGGTAAATACCCAATTAAGTACATAAGACAACTAAATAGAGACAGTAGATTTGATGAAAAGTACACATTTTTGCGTCCTTGTTTGGTTCAAGAATGAAACGCGTGTTGCTCAGATAGTAGACTTTTATAGAGAGAGAGAGAGAGAGAGAGAGAGAGAGAGAGAGAGAGAGAGAGAGAGAGAGGTTGGGGAGAACATCTTAGTAAGAAAAGAAATGACGTAGAGAGAGAGAGAGAGAGAGAGAGAGAGAGAGAGAGAGAGAGAGAGAGGAGAGGAGAGAGAGAGAGAGAGGAGAGGTTCGAATAATAATCTGGCAGGAGCCTACCTCGGTTTTCACCCTTTCTACATATATATTTTCCTGCTGTCGAGAAGAAACCCCGTTAACTATGTGTAATGTTTTAAAATTATATAACATTTCAGGAGTTATTTTTCGTGTCGTTTTAATTACCAGATGATAGATATCTGTGGTATATTTATCTTTTATCTTTAACTATTCTAATTTTTCTGAGGTAAGGGGATATGTGGTCAAGTTTATTTTTTACATTACCAACAGCCCCTTAGGTGGAAAAGTTTTATCGTTTTTTAACCCTTTTCATTATGTAGAACCCGTTACTCCCCAAATTCTTAAACAGTAGTTGATTATACTCATAACCAGCGACTGAGCAACTACTTTACGCCTAGAAGAATCAAATGAATCTTTTAACTCTATTTAAATAAAATAAAGTACACATCACTTTCTTATAAATTTCATCTATATGCGTTTAAAACTTCATATATTAGTCAAAATAAACCCCTAGATTTTTTACAGGTTTCACGGGTTTAATCCTATTTCCATTGAAATCTATTTGAACATTACCTCCAATTTCTGATATATATTGTCGGAGACCTATTAAAATGAATTGTGTGTTTTTTTTTCTCTTTAAGAAACAAACCATTAGTTAGGAAGTAGTATTTGACCTTCTTTAGTATGTATTCTGCCCTATGAATTAGTTTGTCCATTTCATTTATATTAAAATCTGGGTGTCGTCTGCGTATTGGATGATGAAACATTGACATATATTACAAAGAGTATTGGGCCAAGAATAGAGCCCTGGGGTACACCAAACTCTACAATTTTTAAGAAGACACAATTTGATCCATTCTAACTGACTGGAATCTATTATGTAATTCATAAACCAGAGTGGATCTATACTCAGTGAAATACATTCATCAAATAATGTATTGTGATTCACGCTATCAAAGGCTTTTGGGATGTCAAGTAAAAGGGGCAGTGAAAGTTTTTTATCATTCATGTTATTATAGATTTTATCTGATATTTTTAATAGATCCGTCTCAGTTGATAATTTTGGTCTGAAAAAGGAGCAGTGAAACTTTTTCTACTATCCATGTAATAAATCTTATCTAATATTTTTAATAAAGCCGTTTCCATTGATAATTTTGGTCTGAAGCCGTGTTCACTTTGTGAGATTATACCATTTGCCTCTAGATAATCATTTAATTGTATAGCAATTATTTTTTTCCAGAGCTTTTGACAGTATCGGAAGCAAATATATAGGACGATCATTAGAGGCGTCTTCCATATCACCACTCTTAAAAACAGTAATTAGGTGCAGGATTTTTCCATTCCATAACTCCGGATGCTGTTTAGTGGCTATGAATGCGTTAATAATAACAGCAAGGTAAAATGCAATAATGTATAACCCATCCCTACTTAAAAGCCAGCTAATCCCGTCAGATTCAAAGGCATTTGTGTTTTTAAGATTTTTTATGATTAAAATGGCAGTATAACAATCAACAGTAGGCTGAAAACTATCTAATTCTCTCACTGGAATATTCCGCACTGTTTCCGTAGAGATATTACATTTCCTAATTTTCTTTTTGGTTTTTGTCGAAAGTTTACCTGAAGAGATTCTTTTTTTATCTGATTAATCAATTCTCTCTCTCTCTCTCTCTCTCTCTCTCTCTCTCTCTCTACCTGGCAACATGCTATTTTCATGATCATATTAATTAGCTCTCTCTCTCTCTCTCTCTCTCTCTCTCTCTCTCTCTCTGACTATATTGTTTTTTTAAATGTTTTGATCTGATTAATCAACTCTCTCTCTCTCTCTCTCTCTCTCTCTCTCTCTCTCTCTCTCTACCTGGCAACACGCTATTTTTATGATCATATTAATTAGCTCTCTCTCTCTCTCTCTCTCTCTCTCTCTCTCTCTCTCTGCCTGGCAACATGCTATTTCTATGATCATATTAATTAGCTCTCTCTCTCTCTCTCTCTCTCTCTCTCTCTCTCTCTCTGACGACATCATATTTTTAAATGTTTTGATCTGATTAATCAATTCTCTCTCTCTCTCTCTCTCTCTCTCTCTCTCTCTCTCTCTCTCGAATGGCAACATGCTATTTTTCTAATATTTAATATTATGATCATATTAATTATCTCTCTCTCTCTCTCTCTCTCTCTCTCTCTCTCTCTCTCTCTCAAAAAACAAAAACAAAAGAAACCAAGAGGACGTTTTAAACAGGTTCTCCGACCTAGTTTTTTTTTCATTATTATTTTCATTTTTTTTTTTTATTCTTAATCTCCTCCCAGTTTGTCACTCGCGGACCTCGATATAAAGAAGATATATACAAACAAACGTATTTAATATTTCTTTAATAACAAATTAGCAGCAAAAGTTTCTTTAAATCATCGAGAACCTTCGAGAAACATAACTCGACAAAAAAAATGGAAATTTTAAAGTTTCTTTTGGTATTAGAAAAGTGTACAGAAACGCCCTCATCCTCAAACAGGTTTTCTGGCTGGCAATATAAAAGGTGGAGAGTGAAGCTGGCATTGCATTAGAGTGCAGACAGCTCACGAGAGAAGTCACAAGGTCACTCCATTCCTGACTTGAAGAAAGTCTAAATATCAAGATGTCTTCCACTTCATTGACATTGTTGTTCTTTGTAGGGAGTGTGGTAGTTTCTCTGGCAAGTGGTGAGTTTAATTTCTTTTTATTTTAATGATCGATGTAATTTTTTTTATGTCAACAAAAGAGTTTTATTACTGAATTTACTACCAAATTTTTTACTATTATTATTATCATCACTATTATTATTATTATTATTATTATTATTATTATTATTATTATTATTATTATTATTATTATTATTATTACTTACAAAATGAGATAATTTTGATTTTAAGACAACAAGTCCATACAATACTGTATTCAAACACGTATTTAGTGCTAAGCTAAATTACGTATCAAAAATGCTTGTTAAAATCGCGAAGGGTAACAGAAGTTAAATATATACATATATATATATATATATATATATATATTATATATATACATATATATATAAATATATATATATATATATATATATACCCAATATATATATATATATATATCTATATATATAATATATATATATATATATATATATACATAAGGGTCTATATATATAATATATATAAATATATATATATATATTACATATATATATATATATATAATATATATATATATATATATATATATATATATATATATATATAATATATATATATATATATATATATATATATTTAGATATATAAATATATATACATATATATAGATAGATAGATAGATAGATAGATAGAGAGAGAGATAGATATGTGTGTGTGTCTGTGTGTGGCTGTGTATCTATACATATAAGTATATAAGTATGAAACTATGGAAATGCGTTCATGTATACACATACTATAAATGTAGATCTGTTTGTAGCCTATGTATTATACACATTCAAGTTATCATGGGTAGGATATCCATAATTGAGAATGAAAAAAAAATAAATAAAAGAAAGGAAAAACGTAAAATGCTTCAAGTTATCAAATTCCAAATACAAAACAAATTAAGATCTTATCTATTCTTATCTTACCTTCTTTCAGGTTGCTCCTCTCCCTACCAGCAAGTTGGAGGATGGTGCATATTCGTGAATATCACAGGGCCTGTAATAGATCCAGATCGCCCCAAAACCTGGTTCCGGGCCAGGGAGCTCTGCCAAGAGTCCCAGGGAGACCTGGTATCCTTTGATGATGAGAGGAAATTGCAAGCTGTATCGGAACATCTTGACCTCAATTTCAGAGGTATGTTTTTCTCATTTCTTTTTGTAATATTTTTGAAAAGTTATTACCGTATTTTTGGGCTGATTTTTCATTTAGCAAATTTTCTCCTTTCTCTTTCTAATATCTTTTCAAAAGTATTACAGTATTTTTGGACTGATTTTTCATTTAGAAAATTCTCTGCCTTCTTTTTGTATCATTTTTTCAAAAGTATTATTGTATAGGTGGGTTGATATTTCATTTATTTTTTTTTTCAAAGGTTTAAAAGTATATGTGGAATGATTTTTATTTAATAAATTTTCTTCTTTCTCTTTGTCATATTTTTTCAAAAGTCTTACAAACTGCGCTAATTTTTCATTTGATATATGTACTAGAAGTTTCTTTCACTTTGAAATATAACGTAACTTGCAGCTCTCCCTGACTCATCCTGGATGTAAAATTTGTCCTCCGAATTGTTCAGTCAGTAGTATTCGCTGTCAATTCTTCTCAATTAACAATGGAGATATATTTCATAAGCAGTTATAGCTTTTCACTACTTATTCCTCCATAAATGACTCTTATCACTAAAGTTTGATATTGTTATTCCTCTTCTGCTAATTCTAACATTGAGAATAGTGGAAAAAATTGTCAGAAGACCCACCTGATTTGCGAATGTTTCAAGTCTTTATATAGCCCTGAAAGGTGAAAGGGTCTGTGTATCGCCATGATCAGATAATCTGTACTAGTCAGGGACACCCATACTAGGTTGGTTTGCTATGAGGGATCAGACTAAAGTCTCCCATCATTAATAATTCGCACTTGCCAGAATGATGGGGAAAACTGTCCAATCCTCATGCATGAATAGACATGTGTGAGGCCTTTGATCAGCAGTGGACTAGAAACGGCTGCATTTGTTGTTGTTGTTGTTATAAGAATCCTAAAAAAATCCTACCATCACCAGTCCGCGCTGGTCAGCGCAATGATAAAAGCTGACCAAACCCCAGATATGAATAAAGACATGTCTGAGGCCTTTGTCTTGCAGTGGACTAGAAACGGAAGTATTTGTTGGTGTTGTCGCACAATGTCGTATTACACTCAACACGTCCTAAGGTTTATCAATTTCCTACCGAGAGTATCGCAAGGACCAGTGATCACAGCACTTGAAGATCGTAACACTAAAATCTTTGAGGCGTTCTTGACTTTACTTCACTTCACTTTAAGGTCTGCTTATCTGGTCCTGTACAGCAGGGGAACCCCTACGTTCAACGGGACCTCCACAGTCGTTATATCTGTTCATTCGGGAGCATTTAACATTTCTGGTCCTGTACAGCAGGGGAACCCCTACTCTCAACGGGACCTCCACAGTCGGTATATCTGTTCATTCGGGAGCATTTAACATTTCTGGTCCTGTACAGTAGGGGAACCCCTACTCTCAACGGGACATCCACAGTCGTTATATCTGTTCATTCGGGAGCATTTAACATTTCTGGTCCTGTACAGCAGGGGAACCCCTACTCTCAACGGGACCTCTACAGTCGTTATATCTGTTCATTCGGGAGCATTTAACATTTCTGGTCCTGTACAGCAGGGGAACCCCTACTCTCAACGGGACCTCCACAGTCGTTATATCTGTTCATTCGGGAGCATTTAACATTTCTGGTCCTGTACAGCAGGGGAACCCCTACTCTCAACGGGACCTCCACAGTCGTTATATCTGTTCATTCGGGAGCATTTAACATTTCTGGTCCTGTACAGCAGGGGAACCCCTACGTTCAACGGGACCTCCACAGTCGTTATATCTGTTCATTCGGGAGCATTTAACATTTCTGGTCCTGTACAGCAGGGGAACCCCTACTCTCAACGGGACCTCCACAGTCGTTATATCTGTTCATTCGGGAGCATTTAACATTTCACATCGCGTTTTGCTCGCTCACTGTTAAATCGTCACTATCAAAGCACTCTCTGAATAAGAAATTCTCCAGGATTACAAATACAAGTTACTTTAACTGCTCGAGTTTCCCTAATTGACTAAATTAACTAAGGATAGATGAAAACAGTCAATTCAAGGACTCGTGTTCTTTGTCATTTATGTCTCAATATCTACTTGTAACTTTAACTGCAGGATTTTCCTCAATTGGTTAAATTGGCCAATGAGAAATAAATCAACCAATTTAAGAGCTCAAGCATTAGGAATACCAATTAAGGATAATTTAGTAGAATTCATCATCTCCTCCTACTCCTATTAACGCAAAGGGCCTCGGTTAGATTTCGTCAGTCATCTCTATCTTGAGCTATAATTTCAATACTTCTCCATTCATCATCTCCTACTTCACGCTTCATAGTCCTCAGCCATGTAGGCCTGGGTCTTCCAACTCTTCTAGTGCCTTGTGGATCCCAGCTAAACGTTTGGTAAACTAATCTCTCTTGGGGGGTGCGAGGACCATGCTCAAACTATCTCCATCTACCCCTCACCATGATCTCATCCACACATGGCAATCGAGTAGTCTCACTTAAAGTTTCATTTCCAATCCTGCCCTGGCATTTAACTCCTAATATCCTTCCGAGGGCTTTGTTCTCATGATTTTACTGGAATGTATGCTATTTTTATTCAGAATGATTTTTATTACTTCACCAATTTAATACCTCACTTGCGTTGCTAAAATGAAATTATCAACACAAGGGTTGCCACCTGCCAGTCATCAAGAACTCGCGGTTAAAGGTTTAAAGGTCGCTCATGAATGGCAGAGGTAAGGGACAGTGACATTGCCCTAGCAATCAGGACAATGCCCTAGAGACTGACCATATATTATATGATCAGCACCCAAACCTCCTCTCCACCCAAGCTAGGACCAGGGAGGGCCAGGCAGTGGCTGCTGATGAGTCAGCAGATAGACCTATAGGCTCCCACAAACCCCCCAACCTTAGCTCACAAAGATGGTAAGGTTGCAGACACTAATGGCACTAACGAGTCTGAGTGGGATTTGAACCCCCGACTGGCAACCACCAGGCAGAGACGTTACCAATCAGGCCACAGCAACCCATTTAAAGCCTTTGTACCCAATTCTAAAGTAACAGAACAAATCATATCTATTTATTAATCTTGGTTTCTTTTCTGTCGTCTACTATCTATTCTTTTTCTATTTTCAGAGGAATCTGAACAAGGGTGGGTGTACTGGGTTGGCGCTCATAGGACCAATGGCCAATGGCAGTGGGTTAATAACAAACCACTCAACCTCAACTCAAATATGTAAGTAGTCCATGTGAGGGTGTATTATTATTATTATTATTATTATTATTATTATTATTATTATTATTATTATTATTATCTCCAATCATAAACTTTATAAACATCAACATAACAAATGAAATAAGATTTTTTAAAAGTAATTAAACTACTTTTATCAACTAAAAAATATCAACACCAGAATATCAAGCTAACATATCAAATAAATCCTTTTACCAGCTGGCTCCCAGGCGAACCCTCCACGTCAGCTACCACGCAACAAGGGCGTCTGGTGCAAGTAGACAAGGTCCACGGGAGGAGGTACCTCGTGAGTAATGATGCAGCCCTTAGGAACTCACCTGCTCATATCTGCGAGAGGCAATAGATTGATTGATTCAAAGCTTTTTGGCATCCTGACAAAGATCAAATACATTCAACATTATGCTGGTGGCCTTCAGATTTCTTGATATTCTGAAATAAAAATGTACATGTTTCCCATTTTTTTTTTTTTTTTTTTTTTTGACCAGGTACATTAATTTACATCTTGACATTCATTTTTCCCAGATATTTTATTGTTTTATTTGTTTTATTTAACGTTTTTACCAGCATTTTGTTTTAAACCTTCTAAAGGGAGACTTTCTGTGAAATTCTAATTTTTTAGATTTTGTCGGAAACATTACACCCAAAAATTCTTTTATTTACTAAGGGAATATGAGGATATTTTATCGCTTATCAATAGATGTTTATCAGCAAATTATCAGATAAATATATCTTGCACGAAGAAATGTTTATTTGTTCATTTGTTTTTATTGACGAAAGTATCTGGATTTCATATTTTTCATTTTTCATTTGTTGATTTTAAAGTTGTTTTATGATAACTTGTTTTTGGTTCCAAATTACTAGATTCTTTACTCAGAAAATGTTAAATATTTGTTTTGTAAAGAAGTTGCCATATTAGCATTAAATTAAAGAGAAAAATATAAACATGTTCACTTAACTGTATCATTTTGTCTTTCTGATGCTAGGAAATGTATATGGAATATTGAAACTTACATATATATATTAATTCAAATGTTAAGTTTATCGATATTTACAACTTCATTTCTAAGGTTGTTTTTAAATTGATGAGAATATGATTAAATTCAACTGTCAAAAAGTTGAAGATTGTTAAAACTGTTAATATACTGTTATACCGCTGAATCATTGTTGAAAAAAAATATAAAATAAAAGTATTTAAGTATTTTACTTTTCCTAAGGCGATTGTTAATATTAAGGGTAAAATCTTTTTATAACAATATTAATATGTATGTATATATATATATATATATATATATATATATATATATATATATATATATATAAATATATATATATATATAAATATATATATATATATATATATATATATATATATATATATATATATATATATATATAGGCCTGTGATAGCCTAATGGGAACATTCCTGCCTAGCGTTCTGCTACACTCGGGTTCGAGACCCTCTCAAGCTTGATATTTTCTTGAAGTGTCTGCAACCTCACCATCCTTGTGAGTTATGGATAACAGGTTTGGGGGAGCCTATAGGTCTGCGTGCTGAGTTATTAGTAGCCATTGCCTAGCCCTCCTTGGTCCTACCTTGGATGGAGAGCGGGCTTCCGCGCTGATCTTGAATATATATATATATATATATATATATATATATATATATATAATATAGGAGGACGAATAGTCTGGACAACATCTTTCAATTTATTGGTGCCGACGTTTCAGGACTCATCCCATTATCAAGGCTAAAATGGACATATAAAACATTATAAGCAAAACTCAGTAAAAATATATAAAATACAAAAAACACAGTCAAAATTAAAATTGAAATTATAAACACAGTTACAAGTAAAATTTGGAGATAAAAATATTAACTAAAAATATTAACTAAAAGAAAAGTATCTTAAAATTAAATATACAAAAATCAAAATTGTCTAAGGAGACCAACCTGTCTGGAACAGACTAGAGTACTGAGTGACTATCTGAAGGACAGTACTCAGGAGGAAAATTCTAAATTTGCCAGCTTAAGCGATGTGGAGGGGGACAGAGGATAATTGGCTGTTTAGTTTAGGAGCCTTTTCTTTAATCATTAACGATTCCAATACTAGTAGAGAGGAGTTATTTGGCGCTTGAGCTATGATTTCAAAGTTTTTATATGCAATGTTGGTCTTGCATTTACTTGCATGTTCTCTGATGGTTGAGAATTCTTTGGTTTTGAGCGCACATCCAGTTCTATGACTCACTCCCCGATGCGCATCTATGCGAACTTTCAGCAATCTTTTTGTGGAACCCACATAATTTCCGAGATTACATCTCGGACAAGTAAACATATAGACCACCGAAGAACGCATTAGGTCGGGGAGAGAATCCTTAATTCTAAACATAGATCCCACTGTCAGGGGATTCTTAAAAATAAGTTTAAAATCCAGACTTGGAAAATTGTTTAAAATGACCTTTTTAATTTGTTTCCCATATTTTCCGTTATTAATAAAAGGCAAAGAGGCATAGAAAATCATTTTTGGTACTGTAGGAACTTGAAGTTTAGGTTGGTAATGTTTGGTCAGAAATTTGTTAACTAATCTATAAAATATTTTAGTTGGAAAACAGTTATCCTTGAAATGCTGCTTCAGAAAGACTATTTCATTATGAAAGGATGTCCAGTCAGACGAAAGGCAAAATGCCCTGCAGATCAGGGTTGTTACGGCATTTAACTTAAAATTATAAAAGCAAAAGCTAAAAAAATTGGTGCCTAAACCAGTGAAACGTCGGCACCAATAAATTGAAAGATGTTGTCCAGACTATTCGTCCTCCTTTTTATTTTATCTTTGAAGCTCGCCAGGAGCAACGACCTACCTCAATATATATATATATATGTATATATATATATACATATATATATGTATATATATATATTTATATACATATATATATATGTATATATATATATATATATATATATATATATATATATATATATATATATATATATATATATATATATATATATATACATATATATATATATATATATATATACATATATACATATATATATATATATATATATATATATATATATATATATATATATATATATGCTCAGTCTTTAAGGCATTGTCCTGCTAGGGGTTCGTCATTGTCCCTTGCCTCTGCCATTCATGAGTGGCACTTAAACCTTTAAACGCATTAAAGAATTTTACTTTTCCCAAGGCGAATGTTAACATAGAGAGTAGACACGATAATTAAAAAAAAAACTTTAATAAATCTTAAGAACAAAGACTAATGAGACGTTTAATACACCTCCGTTTTTCCCTCAATTTAATTCAATAAAAGGAAAAAATATTAATAACCTTAATCTTCATCTTACCATGAAAGGGAAAAGATGAATACTTAGAGGTTTTATGGGCAAGAAGAATACATAGGAGTAATGGCTATGCAGCTGAGTTTGTATGCATTATATCTTTGAAACATATCACGTGAACAAAGGGTGTTATGATATTTACTATAATATGCATTATCTAATATTTAATATTTGAATTGTTCGAATGAGGACGCTTTTTGTTTCGATGAAACTCTTTTTGGCTCTGAAGACTGAAATGTGATCATCTTTATTTATCTTTGCGTTCACATACACAATTACATATGGATGTCTATCTACCTATCTGTCTATCTAACTATATATAAAAATTTATATATAAAAATATATATACACACATATATACAGTTTATATATTCGGTGTATATATATGTATGTATATAATACTGTGTATTTATCTATATATGCATATATATATATATATATATATATATATATATATATATATATATATATATATAGATATATATATATTTATATATATATATATATATATATATATATATATATATATATATATATATAAAAGGTTAAATCAAATAGAATATTCCCAAATCAAATTCATCACTAACATCTCCACGTTGTTCGTTATCTTCTAAACAATTAATTGAAAATGGAATGTGAACTTTGATAATTAATTAACCTTAATAAGAATTTCCTTCTTCCCCAAAGTTTTTTTTTTTTATAAATAATGAATCTATGAACTAATATTCAGAACTCGAAGAATGACTTAATATGTCTTTCTTTTTCAGGCTAATGATTTTCTAGTTCGAAATTATGAAATTACAACTCAAAGGCATTTGGAAATAGAGATGAACCGGACCGTGAAAGTTTATTGATGTATATGAATATTTATATAATTATATATATAAATATATATATATATATATATATATATATATATATATATATATATATATATATATATATATATGTAGATATACTCTATATCCATCTATCTATTTATCTATATATATATATATATATATATATATATATATATATATGCATATATACATATCCATCTATCTATCTATCTATCTATCTATCTATATATTATATATATAAACATATATATATACACATATATATACACATATGTATACATATATATATATATATATATATATGTATATATATATATTATACATATATATACATATATATATATATATATATAAATTTATATATATATGTATATATATATATATATATATATATATATATATATATATATATACAGTGGAACCTCTACATACGAATTTAATCCGTTCCAGAACCAACTTCGGATGTAGAAATTGTTCGGATGTCGAAACGAATTTTCTCTTAAGAATACATTGAAATAGGATTAATCCGTGGTTGAGCCCAAAAACCTATGATAACTTCTTAATAAACTACTACACATAATTTTCCCATGAGAATAATGAACACTAAATTAGATAATAGACATGTAAATAAGAAGAATTAGCAAAAAATGATAAATAAGAAACGGGTTTTTAGCGTCACTTTACCTTAGAAACTCCAGCGCAGGTGTTGTTCGTCTTCGCTACGCAGAGAGGAGAGAGGAGACGGACGGACGGCGAGGAGGTAGAGAGGTTAACTACGATAAACGTAACACTACCGTAACTTATTCTAACTTACACTAAGTGAACTTTAACATAACTTAGCTTATTTTTTTTTATTTTTATATTTTATATTTTTTTCTTTTACATTTTCTTTTTTTCTTTTTGATGATTACGTAATTTTAATCACTATCACTTACATTTAAAATTGACTGAATTTCTTTTGCTTCACTCTTTTCCATTTTCTGTGTTTCACTTTCTTCCTCTTCACTCTTTGCCGTTTTCTTCGGTTCACTTACATCCTCTTCATCGCGAGTTCGCTTCGCAGTTTTTTTAAAGAAAGCATCAATAGATAATTGCTTGGTACGGCTTTTCAGAATGTTTCGAAAGTGAGTTAGGCAAACATCATCGAATTGAGAAACTACACGACAAACCTGCAATTTCTTTGGATGGTATTTGTCGATGAAGTCGACCACGTCTTGATATTTTCCTAACACCTCTTTTATTTGCGCTGAACCTAACACATGTTCTACCTCCTCGCTCTCTTCCTCGTAATCACTCATGTGCTCCGACATAGCATGGAGTTCCTTGAGCTCATCCGTCGTCAGTTCGTCGTGATGTTCGGCGACGAGTTCCGTAACGTCATCTGCGTCTACCTCCAGACCCATGGACTTGCCAAGGGAGACGATTTCCTCTACGGCTTCCGCTGCACCGACCACGGGATCAGGTTCGGGGTCAAAACCCTCGAAATCTCGGGGAGAAACTGCATCAGGCCACAGCTTCTTCCATGCAGAATTGAGGGTCCGTCGAGTTAATCCCACCCAAGCCTGATCTATGATCTTCAAGCAGTGCACGATGTTGAAGTGGCCCCTCCAAAATTCACGCAAAGTTAAGCTGGTGCTTTGCGTGACATTAAAGCACTGCTTGAATAAGTGCTTGGTGTACAGCTTCTTAAAATTAGAGATGACTTGCTGGTCCATGGGCTGGAGGATAGAGGTGGTATTTGGTGGAAGATACAGCACCTTTATGAACTTGAATTCATCGAAGATATCATCTTCAAGTTCGGGGGGGGGGGGGTGGGTGAGCGGGTGCATTGTCAAGGCATAGCAGGCACTTTAAAGGCAATTTCTGCTCATGAAGATACTTCTTCACAGAAGGACCGAAAACTTGGTTTACCCATTGCACAAAGAATTGCCTAGTGACCCAGGCCTTCGAGTTGGATCGCCAGAAAACATGAAGCTGATCCTTATCGACGTTGTGTGCTTTAAAGGCCCTAGGGTTCTCTGAATGGTAAACAAGCAAGGGCTTGACTTTAAAGTCCCCGCTAGCGTCAACCGATCATTCATTGGCTTATGCCCAGGCAATTTCTTCTCTTCGGCAGTGATGTAGGTTCGACTCGGCATATTCTTCCAAAACAGCCCGGTTTCATCACAATTGAACACCTGCTGCTCTACGTAGCCTTCTTCTTGCACGATCTTTTCGAAGTTCTTAACAAAACTAGCAGCCTCTCCGTGGCGAGCAACTGAATGAATCCCGGACCGTTTCTTAAATTTCTTGAACCAGCCACGAGATGCCTTGAAATCATCTGAGGAAGGCTCGGTTGAACTTTCCCCAGCATCACCCCCAGAGCTCTCCTCCTTCAAGTCCGTAAAGATGGCGTGCGCCTTCTCGCAGATAACGGTTTCGGTGATGGTGTCGCCAACGATCTCTCTATCCTTAATCCACACTAGTAGAAGTCGTTCCATCTCTTCTATGATAGGGGTACGGCGTTTGGAAATTATAGTGATCCCCTTAGAAGGTTTCACTGCTTTAATAGCTTCCTTCTGTTTAAGGATTGTCGAGATCGTCGACATATTACGGCCATACTGTTTAGCAAGTTCACTCACGCGGATGCCACGCTCATGTTTTTCAATAATTTCCTGCTTAATTTCTATAGAAAGCATTTCCTTCTTCCTTTTCTCACCACTACCACTACCACTACCACTGGCAAAACTAAGCCTCTTGGGACCCATACTTTACGTAAATTATCGTTAATGGATGCACGTAAAAAATCATGATTAAATCACAGTTAATATCAGAACGCACAGAGCACAACCGCAAGAAGCCGACGAGAACAGAGGACTGACCCAAGCCGCGCTAATTGAGCGTCCCTCCGAGGTCGATGTGCTGCCTTCTATCGGCGGAAATAAAAAACACTTCAGGAGCTATGGGCACCGACTACGCGTACGAGTATTGTTTACTTCGGGTGTCGAAAAAAACATTCGGGTGTAGAGTCGGAACGTGTTCGAATTGTACTTCGCATGTCAAAAAATTCGGATACAACCGGTACGACGAAAATTGCTACTTCGTGTGTCGAAATAAAATTCGGGTGTAGAGTAAAAAATTTGCTCGAATTTTACTTCGGATGTTGGAAAATTCGGATGTAGATACGTTCGGATGTAGAGGTTCCACTGTATATATATATATATATATATATATATATATATATATATATATATGTATATATATATATATATATATATATATATATATATATACATAAACTCCCGAGCTTCAAACATACCTAATTATACTGTATTACATAAGTCTGTTACACTTGAAAAACATACCCGAGCTCTGAGAAAATTACACAAGTCCCAGACGGGAATAGTTACGAACACTGAATATCCAAAGGTCTCTTGCGTCCAATCAAGACAAACTGGGTGATTATTTTACTTGAACTATTCAAAAACAACTTTTTTCTTTGGTTCTAGGGTAGAATAAGAAATATTCATTTTTTCACTGGATATGAATAAGAGTTAAAAGAATAAATATTGTAATACCCGACTGTTTTTGGGAAGAGAGGAGAATCTTAATTAATGATGAATGGAACGTCAAAAGTATATAAAAATTCAACTAGGCTGCAAAACAATTCATTTGCCATAAAACTAGTAAATTGAAAAATATAAATAATCGTAAATTACTGATGAAAGGAACGTCAAAAGACTAACTAACGAAATGTGAAAAATTATTAATGGAAATTTTTTAAATATAAAAATTCAACGAGGCTGCAAAACAACATATCGTTTACCATAAAAATAGTATATTAAAAATAAAAAATAATCGTAAATTATTGATGTAAGGAACGTCACCTTATAAGACTAAGTAACAAAATATGAAAAAGTATTAATGAAAAATGTTAAGAAATAAAAATTTAAGGAAGCAGCATAACAACATTTCATTTGTCATGAAACCAGTATATTAAATATAAAAAGAATTCGTAGAGAAAATATGCTATTAAAACCTTACAAGGACTTGTCAATATGATCAAAGCTTGAAATAGATTCTAATCTACTTATCACAACGATGCTTAAAAATGTGTTACGAAAGAGCGAATGTCACGAGACAAAGAGAGGAAACTAGAGGGGCACTAATGTATTAATTGGCTTGGAATTTCATACACTTTAAATATGAACCAAGTTTGAAGTCTATGTGACAACGATGTCCAAGCTAATGTCTGATTACGTGAATTGGACATTTTGCTTGACGGGGACCTTGACCTTTGACATTGGCCTTCAAAAATTTAATCATTTCCAGATTTTACATAACAGTTAATTCCTGCAAGTTTAATTACTCTAAGATTAAAATTGTGTGTTTGGGTCACAGACACAAACAGGGGCGAAAAAATAACCTCCGTCCAACTTTGTTTGCGGAGGTAATAAATGCAAAATATGTATTGTACTATAAAGGCGAATCTCAATCTTACTTGACACGTTATATAAGAATTTGAAGGAAGAAAATCCTATGAATACTTAATGAGATATTTCACCACAATAGAGTGAACTTATCTTCACCACGACTCCATAGTATCCATTTTTAACATAGCTCTGAATATGGGCTTCTATACTAAATATTTTTTCATAAGGCGCATTTGCACTGACTCGCAGGGGTGCCCTTTTAGCTCGGGAAAGTTTCACAATTGCTGATTGGTTGAACAAAAACATTCCAACCAATCAACTATTAGGAAACTTTCCCAAGCTAAAAGGGCAACACTGCGTGTCAGTGCAAATGCGCCTGACTAAAAAAAATTGAGTATAGTACTTCCCTTACTTATGTTTTCCTTTTCTCTTGAAATCAGCTGTTATATGGAATGATCGACCAAGGGGTAAATACCCAATTAAGTACATAAGACAACTAAATAGAGACAGTAGATTTGATGAAAAGTACACATTTTTGCGTCCTTGTTTGGTTCAAGAATGAAACGCGTGTTGCTCAGATAGTAGACTTTTATAGAGAGAGAGAGAGAGAGAGAGAGAGAGAGAGAGAGAGAGAGAGAGAGAGGTTGGGGAGAACATCTTAGTAAGAAAAGAAATGACGTAGAGAGAGAGAGAGAGAGAGAGAGAGAGAGAGAGAGAGAGAGAGAGAGAGAGAGAGAGAGAGAGAGAGAGAGAGGTTCGAATAATAATCTGGCAGGAGCCTACCTCGGTTTTCACCCTTTCTACATATATATTTTCCTGCTGTCGAGAAGAAACCCCGTTAACTATGTGTAATGTTTTAAAATTATATAACATTTCAGGAGTTATTTTTCGTGTCGTTTTAATTACCAGATGATAGATATCTGTGGTATATTTATCTTTTATCTTTAACTATTCTAATTTTTCTGAGGTAAGGGGATATGTGGTCAAGTTTATTTTTTACATTACCAACAGCCCCTTAGGTGGAAAAGTTTTATCGTTTTTGAACCCTTTTCATTATGTAGAACCCGTTACTCCCCAAATTCTTAAACAGTAGTTGATTATACTCATAACCAGCGACTGAGCAACTACTTTACGCCTAGAAGAATCAAATGAATCTTTTAACTCTATTTAAATAAAATAAAGTACACATCACTTTCTTATAAATTTCATCTATATGCGTTTAAAACGTCATATATTAGTCAAAATAAACCCCTAGATTTTTTACAGGTTTCACGGGTTTAATCCTATTTCCATTGAAATCTATTTGAACACTGCCTCCAATTTCTGATATATATTGTCGGGAACCTATCAAAATAAATTGTGGTTTTCTCATTAAGAAACAAACCATTAGTTAGGAAGTAGTATTTGACCATCTTTAGTATGTATTCTGCCCTATGAATTAGTTTGTCCATTTCATTTACATTAAGATCTGGGTGTCGTCTGCGTATTGGATGACAAAACATTAACATATATTACAAAGAGTATTGGGCCAAGAATAGAGCCCTGGGGTACACTAAACTCTACAATATTTTAAGAAGACACAATTTGACCCATTCTAACTGAATGGAATCTGTTATGTAAGTAACTCATAAACCAGCGTGGATCTATACTCAGTGCTGTATATCTATTAGATAATATATTGTGATTCACGCTGTCAAAGGCTTTTGGGATGTCAAGTAAAAGGAGCAATGAAACTTTTTCATCATCCATGTTATTATAGATTTTATATGATATTTTTAATAGATCCGTTACAGTTGATAATTTTGGTCTGAAAAAGGAGCAGTGAAACTTTTTCTACTATCCATGTTATTATAAATTTTATCCGATCTTTTTAATAGAGTCATTTCAGTTGATAATTTTGGCCTGAAAAGGGAGCAGAAACGTTTTTTACTATCCATGTAATAAATCTTTTCTAATATTTCTAATAAAGCCGTTTCCATTGATAATTTTGGTCTGAAGCCGTGTTCACTTTGTGAGATTATACCATTTGCCTCTAGATAATCATTTAATTGAATAGCAATTATTTTTTCCAGAGCTTTTGACAGTATAGGAAGCAAATATATAGGACGATAATTAGAAGCGTCTTCCATATCACCACTCTTAAAAACAGTAATTAGGTGCGGAATTTTTCCATTCCATAACTTCGGATGCTGTTTAGTGGCTATGAATGCGTTAATAATAACTGCAAGGTAAAATGCAATAATGTATAACCCATCCCTAATTAAAAGCCAGCTAATCCCGTCAGATTCAAAGGCATTTGTGTTGTTAAGATTTTTTATGATTAAAATGGCAGTATAACAATCAACAGTAGGCTGAAAACTATCTAATGCTCTCGCTGGAATATTACGCACTGTTTCCGTAGCGATATTACATTTCCTAATTTACTCTTGGGCTTTTTCGAAAGTTTACATAAGTTACTGCTGGCAATGACATAGAGCTCCTATCTGTTTGTTGTCCATTGAATAGCATAATTAAGAGCAAAAACATTGCCTTTAGCTTTCTGATATTCGCTTATGTAATACTGCTTACGGCTTCCAGCTAACTTTGAATTTATTAGCAAAAACATTGCCTTTAGCTTTTTGATATTCGCTTATGTAATACTGCTTACGGCTTCCAGCTAACTTTGAATTTATTAGCAAAAATATTGCCTTTAGCTTTCTGACATTCGCTTTTGTAATGCTGCTTTCGGCTTCCAGCTAACTTTAAATATATTAGCAAAAATATTCCCTTTAGCTTTCTGATATTCGCTTATGTAATACTGCTTACGGCTTCCAGCTAACTTTAAATATATTAGCAAAAATATTCCCTTTAGCTTTCTGATATTCGCTTATGTAATACTGCTTACGGCTTCCAGCTAACTTTAAATATATTAGCAAAAATATTCCCTTTAGCTTTCTGATATTCGCTTATGTAATACTGCTTACGGCTTCCAGCTAACTTTAAATTTATTAGCAAAAACTTTGTCTTTAGCTTTTTGATATTCACTTTAGTAATACTGCTTACATCTTCCAGCTAACTTTAAATTTATTAGCAAAAACTTTGTCTTTAGCTTTCTGATATTCGCTTTAGTAATACTGATTACGGCTTCCAGCTAACTTTGAATTTATTAGCAAAAACTTTGTCTTTAGCTTTCTGATATTCGCTTATGTAATACTGCTTACGGCTTCCAGCTAACTTTAAATTTATTAGCAAAAACTTTGTCTTTAGCTTTCTGATATTCGCTTATGTAATACTGCTTACGGCTTCCAGCTAACTTTGAATTTATTAGCAAAAACTTTGTCTTTAGCTTTTTGATATTCGCTTATGTAATACTGCTTACGGCTTCCAGCTAACTTTGAATTTATTAGCAAAAACTTTGTCTTTAGCTTTTTGATATTCGCTTATGTAATACTGCTTACGGCTTCCAGATACTTTGAATTTATTAGCAAAAACTTTGTCTTTAGCTTTCTGATATTCGCTTATGTAATACTGCTTACGGCTTCCAACTAACTTTGAATTTATTAGCAAAAATATTCCCTTTAGCTTTTTGATATTCGCTTATGTAATACTGCTTATGGCTTCCAACTAACTTTGAATTTATTAGCAAAAATATTCCCTTTAGCTTTCTGATATTCGCTTATGTAATACTGCTTACGGCTTCCAGCTAAATTTGAATTTATTATGCAAAAACTTTGTCTTTAGCTTTCTGATATTCGCTTATGTAATACTGCTTACGGCTTCCAGCTAACTTTAAATTTATTAGCAAAAACTTTGTCTTTAGCTTTCTGATATTCGCTTTAGTAATACTGCTTACGGCTTCCCGCTAACTTTGAATTTATTAGCAAAAACTTTGTCTTTAGGTTTTTGATATTCGCTTATGTAATACTGCTTACGGCTTCCAGCTAACTTTGAATTTATTAGCAAAAATATTCCCTTTAGCTTTCTGATATTCGCTTTAGTAATACTGCTTACGGCTTCCAACTAACTTTGAATTTATTAGCAAAAACTTTGTCTTTAGCTTTTTGATATTCGCTTATGTAATACTGCTTATGGCTTCCAACTAACTTTGAATTTATTAGCAAAAATATTCCCTTTAGCTTTCTGATATTCGCTTATGTAATACTGCTTACGGCTTCCAGCTAAATTTGAATTTATTATGCAAAAACTTTGTCTTTAGCTTTCTGATATTCGCTTATGTAATACTGCTTACGGCTTCCAGCTAACTTTAAATTTATTAGCAAAAACTTTGTCTTTAGCTTTCTGATATTCGCTTTAGTAATACTGCTTACGGCTTCCCGCTAACCTTGAATTTATTAGCAAAAACTTTGTCTTTAGCTTTTTGATATTCGCTTATGTAATACTGCTTACGGCTTCCAGTTAACTTTGAATTTATTAGCAAAAATATTCCCTTTAGCTTTCTGATATTCGCTTTAGTAATACTGCTTACGGCTTCCAACTAACTTTGAATTTATTAGCAAAAATATTCCCTTTAGCTTTCTGATATTCGCTTTAGTAATACTGCTTATGGCTTCCAACTAACTTTGAATTTATTAGCAAAAATATTCCCTTTAGCTTTCTGATATTCGCTTATGTAATACTGCTTACGGCTTCCAGCTAAATTTGAATTTATTATGCAAAAACTTTGTCTTTAGCTTTCTGATATTCGCTTATGTAATACTGCTTACGGCTTCCAGCTAACTTTAAATTTATTAGCAAAAACTTTGTCTTTAGCTTCCTGATATTCACTTTTGTAATGCTGCTTACGGCTTCCGGCTAACTTTAAATTTATTAGCAAAAACTTTGTCTTTAGCTTTCTGATATTCGCTTTAGTAATACTGCTTACGGCTTCCAGCTAACTTTGAATTTATTAGCAAAAACATTGCCTTTAGCTTTTGGATATTCGCTTATGTAATACTGCTTACGGCTTCCAACTAACTTTGAATTTATTAGCAAAAACTTTGTCTTTAGCTTTTTGATATTCGCTTATGTAATACTGCTTACGGCTTCCAACTAACTTTGAATTTATTAGCAAAAACTTTCTCTTTAGCTTTTTGATATTCGCTTATGTAATACTGCTTATGGCTTCCAACTAACTTTGAATTTATTAGCAAAAATATTCCCTTTAGCTTTCTGATATTCGCTTATGTAATACTGCTTACGGCTTCCAGCTAACTTTGAATTTATTAGCAAAAACTTTGTCTTTAGCTTTCTGATATTCGCTTATGTAATACTGCTTACGGCTTCCAGCTAACTTTAAATTTATTAGCAAAAACTTTGTCTTTAGCTTTCTGATATTCGCTTTAGTAATACTGCTTACGGCTTCCAGCTAACTTTGAATTTATTAGCAAAAACATTGCCTTTAGCTTTTGGATATTCGCTTATGTAATACTGCTTACGGCTTCCAGCTAACTTTGAATTTATTAGCAAAAACATTGCCTTTAGCTTTTGGATATTCGCTTATGTAATACTGCTTACGGCTTCCAGCTAACTTTAAATTTATTAGCAAAAACTTTGTCTTTAGCTTTCTGATATTCGCTTTAGTAATACTGCTTACGGCTTCCAGCTAACTTTGCATTTATTAGCAAAAACATTGCCTTTAGCTTTTGGATATTCGCTTATGTAATACTGCTTACGGCTTCCAGGTAACTTTGAATTTATTAGCAAAAACATTGCGTTTAGATTTCTGATATTCGATTTTTTAATACTGCTTACGGCTTCCAACTAATTTTGAATTTATTAGCAAAAACATTGCCTTTAGCTTTCTGATATTTCTCTTGTAATACTGCTTATAGCTTCCAGCTAACTTTGAATTTATTAGCAAAAACTTTGTCTTTAGCTTTTTGATATTCGCTTATGTAATACTGCTTACGGCTTCCAGCTAACTTTGAATTTATTCTGTTCTTCAAGTCTTTATGTTTTCCTCTCAGAGAGATGTTAAAGTTTGATTTTCTAAAACTCACTTTTCAGTCTGACTCTTTCTGTTGTCCACAAACGATTTTTCTTGATACAATTGGACTACAAATGTTTAGCCACGATGTAAAGACGTCGTTTAAAATTCCAACTTGATTGTTTACATTGTCATTATTTAAAATTCGGTTTAATATATTTACGTTATTCGTGAGGAGAACACAAAGAAAGTCTGGAGAATAAATTTGCAAGCAGCTAAAAGTTTCTAAGATAGGTTTCCTTTTTGGGCTTACGAATATTCACTTGCGTCTGTTTATGGTTTTTCTATGCCAGTCCATACGCACAAACCTATCCAGTTCGTGAATCCCTCGTCTTCTCTTTTATACATTGTATACGTGTGTTAGTGTTTGTGCGTATGCAAAGAAATATCTTCCTTACAGGATTAATAAGAGATACTGACCAGTTAATTGGTACTACTGCAAATATCGACTTATTTCAAGAAAAGTCTCTTTGAGAACTTTTGTCGGATGGTGACATCACGTCACTAGCCTAGGTGACTCTCTTATGTTGAAAAGCACAACTGTAATAGCAAGAATTGTTAATCAGGAATATATGTGTGTGTGTGTATAAACTATATACACACACACACACACACACACATATATATATATATATATATATATATATATATATATATATATATATATATATATATGTGTGTGTGTGTGTGTGTGTATATATATATATAAAATATTTCATTATAGTAGCTTACTGGAAACGTTCCTGCTTGGTGATCTGTTGCATTTATTCACCCATTCAAGCTCGATAGTTCTTGTAGTGTCTGTAACCTCACCATCCATGTGAGCTAAGGATGAAAGTTTTGGGGGAGCCTATAGTTCTATCTGCTGAGTCATCAGCAGCCATTGCCTGGCCCTCCCTGGTCCAAGCTTGGGTGGAGAGGGGTTTTGGGTGGGGATCATATGTATATATGGTTAGTGTCTACGGCAGTGTCACTGTTCCTTGTCTCTGCCACTCATGAGCGCCCTTCAACCTTCAAAGAACAGGAGCGAGGCTGAGATATATCCGCTGCAAAATTAATCTTAAATTCATTGATGTTGTGGCATCACTAATTTCCAGTCAGTACCACTGAGCCTTGCATATAATTAAAGTGGAAATTCAAAGCCATTTGAAATGTCAAGGAGTATGATAAAACATAAGCACAATCTATTGTTGTTTGATTGAAGCGTATATCGTAATCTGTATGGGATTCAGTCAGATACGATTATTAAGAAATTCTTTCGTTCATATCTGGGTTTGATTAGACGAATATTGATATCAACTGTTTGGTGAAGAGATATATGATCTATCGAATTATTGATGACCCAACTATTAATTGCAAATCTCTCTCTCTCTCTCTCTCTCTCTCTCTCTCTCTCTCTCTCTCTCTCTCTCTATATATATATATATATATATATATATATATATATATATATATATATATATATACATATATATATATGTATATATATATATATATATATATATATATATATATATATATATATATATACAGGTATTCATAAATCAATATGAAAATAATTATAAGTAAATAAATTTAAAACTATGTTTTACTTGGAAAAGTTTTATTATAAGATTTCATACATAAAACATATGAGTACCTACATATCTATATACAGTATATATATTATATGTACATACACACACACACACACACACATATATATATATATATATATATATATATGTGTGTGTATATATATATATATGTATATATATGTATATAAATATATATATATATATGTGTGTGTATATATATGTATATATATGTATATATGTATATATATATATATATATATATATATATATATATATATGTGTGTGTGTGTGTGTGTATGTTTATGTATGCGAGTTTTATTGTATGTATATAATTATATCTACTATTATCAGCTACGTACGAAACACTCAAAGAAAAATAAACACTAAAGTTTAGGTCCCCCGTAAATTACCTTTTCCTTTGTTTTTCCATTCCTCTATTGCGAAATATGTTTTGGCAGATTTGTTCATCCGGAAAATCGTCTATTTACATTTTTAAAAGGTTCTTTGATTTATGGTGATTCAAAGGAAGGCATGGATTCTATAGGTTCCTGTGTGTTCTATAGGATAAGGGTGAGGATAATCTTTGAATTTATCATATTTGAATATATCACAATAATTACTTAGTATTTTTATGCATATATATATGTATATATATATATATATATATATATATATATATATATATATATATGTATATATATATATGTGTGTGTATATATATGCGTGTGTGTGTATATATGAATAAATATATTTCCAAATATATATGTATATATATATATATATATATATATATATATGTATATATATATGTATATGTGTGTATATATGTATATATATATATATATATATATATATATATATATATATATATATATATATATATATACATGCATATATATACATGCATATATATGTATATATATATGCATATATATATATATATATATATATATATATATTTATATATATATATTTATATTTATATATATATACAAACATTAACACTAAATGAACTTAAGGATAATACGACTGAAAAGAAAGCCATGTAAAGAGAATAAAACCATTACTGGGAAATTTTAACAGCAATTTATCTACCATTTTACCTCGAAAACCAATACAGAAATCAAACAAACTATAATCTTCGTTGAATAGAAAAATAAAAATAAAACATCATTAAAAAATGACTTTAGATGTTTTCCAAATGTCTTTCATCCACAAACAAGCTATTAAATTTTCAACAAGAACTCAGACTTACAATTGGATGATACAGAGACAAAGGCAATTATTTATAAGACTTTATTAAATTATTTCAATGAAGCAGAACTTAAAAATGGTGACCTATGAGATATATTTATATTCTCAATAATAAAGTTTCCTTTATTATCTATAATGAAGCCAGAGCATTTTTTAAATTTCGTGAAACAATAATGAAAGAAAGTTTCCTTTATTACATATAATGAAGCCGGACCCATTTATTTAAACCTCGTAAAACAATAATAAAATAAAGTTTCCTTTATTATCTATAATGAAGCCAGAGCATTTTTTAAACTTCGTAAAACAATAATAAAATAAAGTTTCCTTTATTATCTATAATGAAGCCAGAGCATTTTCTTAAACTTATTAAAACAATAATAGAATCAAGTTTCCTTTATTATCTATAATGAAGCCAGAGCATTTTTTTTAAACTTCGTAAAACAATAATAAAATAAAGTTTCCTTTATTATCTATAATGAAGCCAGAAAATTTTTTTAAACTTTGTAAAACAATAATGAAATAAAATTTCCTTTATTATCTATAATGACGTCAGAGCATTTTTTTTTAAACTTCGTAAAACAATAATAAAATAAAATTTTCTTTATTATCTATAATGAAGCCACAATTTTTTTTTAAATTCTTAAAATGATAATAACATTTGTTTATCCTATTTCAGTCCTATTGTAAAGGTATATCACTTCTGTTATTCACCTTATCAGGAGTGTCTGCTCCCCTATGGCATAAAACCTCCCACGCCATTGCCAACAGAGCCAGGCAGAATCCTAAAGAGAGCAGCAGGAAACAGCCTTGGAGATGGGCCATAGAGAGAGGTTTCAGTTGCAGGGATTTGACCTGGAAAGGATGGTAGAAAATTGTATTCACTTTTGAATTATATGAAATTTTTCTGAAATTTTTATCATTACGATTATTGAAATTATTGAAATTATTATTGATTTTGAAATTACTATCATTATTATTAAAATTATTATTGGTCTCGAAGTTATTGCTATAATTAGAATGATCAAAATTATTATTTTCTTTTGAATTATTATCGTTTTCAAAATTATTAGAATAATTAAAATTATTATTGGTTTTAAGATTATTATTATTATTATTATTATTATTATTATTATTATTATTATTATTATTATTATTATTATTGATTTTAAAATCATTCTTGTTACTAAATTATTATTATTATTATTATTATTAAACTTACTATTATAAAAAATCTGAATACGAAATTATTTACCGCTACATTGTGGTAAAAAAAACTAATTGACAAACAATGCAAGGAATTTATACAAAACGGAACTGTGATTAATTTATCCGAGGTTAAATTGAGATGGAATGGGAATAATGGTAGCATCAATAGATGTAAATAAGGCCATTCATTACATCTCATATATAGTGAATTCATTTCCTTATTTCATTTCCTCACTGGGCTATTTTCCCTGTTGGAGTCCTTTGGCTTGTCGCGTCCTACTTTTCCAATTAGGGTTGTAGATTAACTTGGATTAATGTTAATGATATGTTATATATCCACTGGCGATTTTCTGTTTATAAGATTCTAAATAGTTAGAAGTAAAATATTTTTTCTCTCTACTTTTAATTCTCTGCTTATAAAAATAATACAAGAGCAATAAATATATACAATGATATTTTTTTTTCTATCAACTATCAATGCTGTCTTTAATAATGATTTTTACAGTAAATAAGGTTATTTTTGTTTCACCTACTGCAGCAGGATATGTAAATAAGGCTATTTTTTTTTCACCTACTGCAGCAGGATATGTAAATAAGGCTATTTTTGTTTCACCTACTGCAGCAGGATATGTAAATAAGACTATTATTGTTTCACCTACTGCAGCAGGATATGTAAATAAGGCTATTTTTTTTCACCTACTGCAGCAGGATATGTAAATAAGACTATTATTGTTTCACCTACTGCAGCAGGATATGTAAATAAGGCTATTTTTGTTTCACCTACTGCAGCAGGATATGTAAATAAGACTATTATTGTTTCACCTACTGCAGCAGGATATGTAAATAAGGCTATTTTTTTTCACCTACTGCAGCAGGATATGTAAATAAGACTATCATTGTTTCACCTACTGTAGCAGGATATGTAAATAAGGCTATTTTTTTCACTTACTGCCTATGCTCTACATATAAAACAAATTAGAATAGCAATAGATTTGCATAAGACTGTTTAATTCCCTTTACCTCAAATTTTCTGCCTATAAGAATAATTACATGTGATAGATGTATGTAAGGCTTTCTTCACCACCTACTGTTCATTGTTTTGTTTAATATCAAATTTTTACTCAATTTTGTTTTAAATGTTCATTATCACTTTTCAACTCTATAGAAATGACTCTCTTACTTCTTCGAATGATGCACTGTGAGCATATTCCATTCTCCCCTTTCCTGAGCTAGTGAAGGGCATTAACATTAAATTTTTCATTGCAATAAAACGCAACCAATAACATCACCTCTTTCCATTTACCTCTTTCACTGGAGTAATGAACTCTTCCATTGACTTCTGATACCACCTCAGTAAAACGCAACCAATAATGTCTCCTCTATCCATTTACCTCTTTCACTGGAGTAATGAACTCTTCCATTGACTTCCGATACCGCCTCAGTAAAACGCAACCAATAATGTCTCCTCTATCCATTTACCTCTTTCGCTGGAGTAATGAACTCTTCCATTGACTTCCGATACCACTTCAGTAAAACGCAACCAATAATGTCTCCTCTATCCATTTACCACTTCCATTGACTTCCGATACCACCTCAGTAAAACGCAACCAATAATGTCTCCTCTATCCATTTACCTCTTTCGCTGGAGTAGTGAACTCTTCCATTGACTTCTGATACCACCTCAGTAAAACGCAACCAATAATATCTCCTCTATACATTTACCTCTTTCACTGGAGTAATGAACTCTTCCATTGACTTCCGATACCACCTCAGTAAAACGCAACCAATAATGTCTCCTCTATCCATTTACCTCTTAAAACGCAACCAATAATGTCTCCTCTCTACATTTACCTCTTTCACTGGAGTTTGAACTCTTCCATTAACTTCCGATACCACCTCAGTAAAACGCAACCAATAATGTCTCCTCTATCCATTTACCTCTTTCACTGGAGTAATGAACTCTTCCATTGACTTCCGATACCACCTCAGTAAAACGCAACTAATAATGTCTCCTCTATCCATTTACCTCTTTCACTGGAGTAATGAACTCTTCCATTGACTTCCGATACCACCGCAGTAAAACGCAACCAATAATGTCTCCTCTATACATTTACCTCTTTCACTGGAGTAATGAACTCTTCCATTGACTTCCGATACCACCTCAGTAAAACGCAACTAATAATGTCTCCTCTATCCATTTACCTCTTTCACTGGAGTAATGAACTCTTCCATTGACTTCCGATACCACCTCAGTAAAACGCAACTAATAATGTCTCCTCTAGCCATTTACCTCTTTCACTGGAGTAATGAACTCTTCCATTGACTTCCGATACCACCTCAGTAAAACGCAACTAATAATGTCTCCTCTAGCTATTTACCTCTTTCACTGGAGTAATGAACTCTTCCATTGACTTCCGATACCACCTCAGTAAAACGCAACCAATAATGTCTCCTCTATCCATTTACCTCTTTCACTGGAGTAATGAACTCTTCCATTGACTTCCGATACCACCTCAGTAAAACGCAACTAATAATGTCTCCTCTATCCATTTACCTCTTTCACTGGAGTAATGAACTCTTCCATTGACTTCCGATACCACTGCAGTAAAACGCAACCAATAATGTCTCCTCTATCCATTTACCTCTTTCACTGGAGTAATGAACTCTTCCATTGACTTCCGATACCACCTCAGTAAAACGCAACTAATAATGTCTCCTCTATCCATTTACCTCTTTCACTGGAGTAATGAACTCTTCCATTGACTTCCGATACCACCTCAGTAAAACGCAACTAATAATGTCTCCTCTAGCCATTTACCTCTTTCACTGGAGTAATGAACTCTTCCATTGACTTCCGATACCACCGCAGTAAAACGCAACCAATAATGTCTCCTCTATACATTTACCTCTTTCACTGCAGTAATGAACTCTTCCATTGACTTCTGATACCACCTCAGCATGAGGCCAGTCTCCATCAGCCACTGCATTCCCTGATCAAATTTGTATTTCCAGGGAGAGTTTTTGTGCACGAGAAAGGCCAGATTACCAGGGTAAAGCTGTTCTTTCAAACTGTAGACAGATGGAGAGTGCCCGAGTCTACTGTAAAGAAGTTTTACGTATGAGTATTTTTCCGTATGGGCATGGGAACCCGCCAAAACACGTTCGACACACGTTTCCTGTCCTATTTGATCTAAGTGGTCTGTGATTGGCGCCATGTCTAGCTTCTTCCCTAGGGCTGCTAGAGTAGGGTGGGTTGAATTAGCCAGCGCATCTGGGACGAATTCACCGTAGTCCAACATGCATAATCTGTAAGGGGAGTATACTTTACCTAGACTTTAGCTAAGGCATTTATTTTTCAGAATCGTAATCTCTCTTGTAGCTTAAGTTTTGCTTTTTTGTTAAAAGAAATAAATGTTCTATGTCCATTTTAATGCACACAAACTAGACTTACATTATCATGAGGATGGAGGAGTAATGGCTGTTAGGATGGATGGAGGAAGAATGGAATTGGCTGATTCATATGAATATTTTGGAGTAAATATAACATAAAATAGTAAGATCAGGAAACAGGTGAGTCTCATAACATAAAAAGCAAAATAGGTAGCAGGGTGTGTCAGGAGATTACTAAGATACTTTGTTTATCTAGAAAAGCCATAATAGTAGCTGTAGAAGGGATTGTTGAACTAAGTCTCCTTTATTGAAGTGAAGTGTGGATTTTCACGCATGGAAGGCTGCAACTGTTGATATGAAACATTTACATAAAATGTGGTGTAAGAAGAATTGATTGGATACGAAATGTGAAGATGTGCTTAACTGGTACAAAGTGGGTGTCGCGTCCAAGTTGTCCAGTACTGGAACTGGGTTCGAATCCCAAACTATTGCAGGAAATTTATACCAGCATTTGCATGTTTGAATAAAAGTCATTGAGGCTAACAACTGCATCATTTTGGACTTGCTGAGATACCAAAAGGCTGAATTTTTATAACGCCTCATCCTTCAGTTAGAAAAAGGTTTATGGTTAAAATGTAGATATGCACACTTACATACTTACACACCAACACACACACACACACAAACACACACACACCCACGTAGTAAGGGTGTGACAGTGAGACCACTTCCTAAGAAAAAGAAGTACCCAGAATTCCTGTGTCCAACTGTACAGAATCTAAAAGAGTAGCCTATTAATAACGAAGGCAGAGCTCATTGGCCCTATTAAACAACTCACAATGTGGCAGTAATTTTAGTCTTTTCGAAACTTTTGAATGCCATAGATGCTGTCTGAGCAAAGATCTGGAAGTAGTTTTGGTCTTCTGGAAGCGTTTTAAACGTTATAGTTTGTTTAAATACTGGAATTAAGTAGGGGATTCAGCGTTATGAAGCTTCATCTGTGGTGGATAACGGGGGAAGGGTGGGCTTTGGCACCCTAGCAGTATCAGGCGAACTCGGTCGAGTCCTTCGTCAGGATGGGAGGAGCGTAGAGAGGAAAGGTCCCCTTTTTATTTCATTTGTTTGATATCGGCAACCCCCTAAATTTCGGAGAAGTGCCTTGGTATATGTACGTATTAAGATGATGATAAAGAAAATGGTGATGATGCATGTCGATATCTTCCGTCACTATTTACCTGTATCTACTTCGAACAAGTTCCTCTGCTGTCTGTATCTTACTGGGAAATGCGGGGACTGTAAGGACAGCAATGAGATTACACCTATAAGATCTGTTGACGAGCCACGACGCAAGCCACCAGGTCAAGAGGAAATTTCGAACCCGCCACTGAGGAGGAACATTTACCATGGGGCGGGAGACGATGCTCTGAAAATAATAATAATAATAATAATAATAATAATAATAATAATAATAATAATCTCTCCTATATAATAAAGAGCAATTCTCTCTCTCTCTCTCTCTCTCTCTCTCTCTCTCTCTCTCTCTCTCTCTGTATATATATATATATATATATATATATATATATATATATATATATATATATATATATATATATATGCATGTATATGTATCTATAGTGTATAAATACATATATATGTATATATATAGTGTACATATATATATATATATATATATATATATATATATATGTATATATATATATATATATATATACATATATATATATATATATATATATATATATATATATATATATATATATATATATATAGGTGATAAATAGATATGTGTGAGTTTGTGTTTACATGTTTATGTGTTAGAGTCTATGCGTGCATATTTTGGACACTGGACAATAATGTGGTGTAATTATGTTGTTAAACTAATCTCTGAAAAGGAAAAATAAATATCAGATACATTAAACTGAAAAATAATTTCCATTTTACCTTTTGCCACAACTGGTAACAGGAGTAAGCGTTCAACGAGCTCTTACCTCAAGGACGGTGATCATATTGTTAAAGAATGAATTTTGGATCTTATGATACAAGAGATGGAGAGTGATTCCCGAAGCGATGACGGATACGGAAACAGCCACCCAAACAAGCCACGAAAAGGGATACAGGATGTTCTGCCATCTAGGGAGAGGCGGTGGAACTTCAAGTATTATTCCAAACCTGCACAAATGAGATGTGAAATTATTATAATGCTGTCTTTTGTAGTTTATGCAAGGGTAAATAATCTAGATTGATTATATATATATATATATATATATATATATATATATATATATATATATATATATATATATATATATATATATATATATATAAATATGTGTATGTGTGTTTGCGTGTGTGTATTTATTCAAATATAAAATATTTACATACACACACACATACAGTATATATATATATATATATATATATATATATATATATATATATATATATATATATGTATATATATATAGTCACTATAACTAGCTTAGCTATAACCCTGGTTGGAAAAGCCGGATGATATAAGCCCAAAGACTCCAACAGGGAAAAATAACCAAGTGAAGAAATGAAACTAGGAAATAAACAAACTGAAGGAGAAGTAATAAACAATTAAAATTGAATATCTTAATAACAATGAAAACATTAAAATCGATTTAGATGAAGAATCCAGAATATTCTTTTACTTGTTTCTTTTTCAGTGATACATATTTTAAGAATATTTTTGAGTTTTGACCGTTATGTTTGAAGAATAATGTTTTTATTTGAAGGTAAATACTTCAGAAGGCTAAAGGAATTACGTATAATGTTAATAATGTAATATGTATTCCAAAGACTATGATGTATCAGAGTGTGTGTATGATTTAGAGCGACCTAGTGGTAAGAGACTATCGCTCTAAGGGAAAATTGTCTTATATTTTTACAGCATTTACTTTATCAAATAATCTTTTTTTTTTCTTGCGAGGGTTTTTTGATATTGCTGCAAAATACTGAAGTTTTATTTTTTAATTTATGGCTCAGTTATTCACATTTTGCTGGTTTTATTCAACTTTATCATAATACAAAATGATATTACGGAGATAAATTCAAAATTTTATGTTTTTTTAGAGATTCTTTTATTAGATAACTAGATTCTTCCAGTGATATAAAAAGTTATGTAAAAACTTTTTTCTTTAAATATTTTGGTTATATAAATGGAGTAATATCATTCAGTGATTTATCATTAGTTTTATTCTGTGGGTTCAGACTGTCTGTTAAAAGCAATGTTCTGTGAAATATCATCAGTATCTCATAATTAAAGAATGAGGGGATTTTATGAACAAATAATCTGCATTTGTTTACATATTTCACATTCAGTATTTCTAATAATCCTCGGTCACGAAAAGGACTTTCAATTATAGAAGTTGGAAAATAGCGTAAGAATTTAATTGTTGGATCTTCGTATGGGAATTTTGTATATTGGTTTTGAACATTGTTTTCTAAAATCCTCATTAATATCTCTATAAGTTTGCAATTCCGAACACAAAATCTTTTGCTTGCGATGAACAAGACAAAGATTCCAGAAATTTACTTGATTTCAATTGAGACGTTTCTAATAAGTTTCATCAAACCTAATTCATCAAATGAAAATACAGCTCCCCAATATAATAAAGAGCTAGCGTCTGGGTATATATATGTATATATATATATATATATATATATATATATATATATATATATATATATATATATATATTATATATATATATATATATAAACATACATATATACTGTATATATATATATATATATATATATATATATATATATATATATATATATATATATATATATGTATATATATATATATATATATATATATATATATATATATATATACATATATATACATATATATATATATATATGTATATGTATATACATATATATATATATATATATATATATATATATATATATATATGTATATATATAATATTTGTCTCCGGTCACGCTGAGCTGCACTACCAGACTTATAGCTAGCTATTCAATCCCTCCCCGTCCTTCGGGTAGGGGGAGAGAAAGTAGTCATACCCTGGAAACCGCAACTTCCGTATTGCAGCTAGGAAAAGGGTTGAATCTTCTTGTGCGTTTTTGTTCATAACTATCTAAATATTTAGCCATCTTTTTTTTTGCCTGGACGCGTACACTACCCTTAAATTAAACTTAAAGATATTACCCTTCATGATAATATGGAACCGTGAGATCGAAGTCCTCGTTCCTCTCTGGTGTCAATGTGGCGTAGTTAATCATCAAGTCATTTTCTCCTCTTTGCACTAAGTCGGTCATCGTGGTCCATCTCACATTTCCTGTTCAGATAAGAAGATAGAGATCGATAAAGGTATGATATAGAAAGGGAGGAAATTCAATAATGTTTTTTTTTTTTCTTTTTTTTTTTTTTGCGTCGAAACTTAATCAGCTAGCAGGCAATAAAATTCGGAAAATAATAATAATAATAATAGTAATTATTATTATTATTATTATTATTATTATTATTATTATCATTATTTTTATTATTAGCAAAGTCACAGCCCTAGTTTGAAAGGTATGATGCTATAAAGCCAAGGACTTAAAAATGGAAAAATAGCCCAATAAGGAAAGGAAATAAGAAATGAATAAACCACTTGAGAAGTAATGAATAATCAATATGAAATATTCTGGGATCTTTAACAACGTTGAATTAGATCTTACATGTATAAACTACGAAGAGAGACTTATGTCAGCCTGTTCAACATAAAAACATTCGAAGTAAGTTTGAACGCTGTAAGAGATGAGAGAACTACTTTAAGGCCCGATCACACCGCCCGAACGTTGCTGGAGCGTTCCTTGAACGGTAGGGAGGTGGACCAAACCTCGAAAATTCAATTTAACGTTTTTACGTTCGGTCTTTATTAGTCTTCTCAACGTAGCAAATCCTCGCATATTTCCTGAGTTTTCTTACACCTCTGTTATGGAATTTGCTAATTTATGCAATAAGGGTATTGGTATACAGGATGTCGAAAAGTTTCAGTCGCTTTTTTTTTTAATGAACTGTTAAAAAAAACGTAATTTTAATTAAGATACAGCGACCGTAATTTTTACCCTACTTTGTTATTATCTTTTACAGGTTGGTGACTATAATATCACGCCGCTACGCTTTTCGACATCCTGTATACCAATACCCTTATTGCATAAATTAGCAACTTCCATAATAGAGGTGTAATAAAACTCATGAAATATGCGAGGATTTGCTACGTCCAGCAGCCTAATAAGGACCGAACGTAAAAACGTTAAATTAAATTTTTGAGGGTTTGGTCCACCTCCCTACCGTTCAAGGAACGCTCCAGCAACGTTTGGGCGGTGTGACCGGGCCTTTAGTTCAAAGGAATACATAACTAATTAGTAATGACTTTAACTTTGTGATCTGTAAAAGAAAGAAAAGAAATACGGAAGAACAATACGTTCTCTTACTGTTAAAAAAAAAACAATTTTAATGGGAAATTCTCTATGAAAATATAATGTTCTCAACCGTATTTGAGTAAACTTCAGGTGACCGTAATTGCCTTGTTATTATCTTTTTAAAGGGTTGGTGACCGTAATATCACTCTTTTACATCAATATATCCGTTTTTGAAACAGTAAAAACCCTGGAATAAATGTTACCAGCATTTACCCTTTTTCTTTATTTTTTTTTAACTTTCAAACATGTCGTCTGCTCAAATTGAGAAATAATATAAAACAGAATATAATTATTGGCTTATTTTTCCGCTTATTATCTAATAAGTTCTGTTAACTGCAAACGTAATTTATGTTCGCAAACATTACATACTGGTGGTAATGTTCTTATTTTTTCTATGGTATTTCAAAACAAATTTCGATTGTTTTTTTTTTACTCAGTTTGGACGAGTTATTAGAAAAGTGTCCCTTCTTAATATCTTAATATGAGGTTAGAGAAAATGGAGTCTGGATTTAAATTGCCCAACGTTAGAGACGATACTGTTAATGATTAAGTGAAATATTCATAGCATACATACACACACACACACACACACACACATATATATATATATATATATATATATATATATATATATATATATATATAAACATATGTATGTATATACATATATATATAAATATATGTATGTATATATATATATATATATATATATATATATATATATACATGTGTGTATATTATGAAGTTTAAACGCTTACTTTATCTGAATATACATTTTTATTATAGCCCTAAAATTAGTTTTATGACCGTCAAACCTTTGGAATACACAGAATCTTCTGAAATGTGTGTACCTAAGCTGACTATATATATATATATATATATATATATATATATATATATATATATATATATATATATATATATATATATGTATGTATATATATATAAATATATATACACATATATATATATATGTATATATATATATATATATATATATATTTATATATATATATATATATATATATATATATATGTATATATATACAAATATATATAAATATATATAAATACATATATATATGTATATATACATATATATGTATGTATGTATGTATGTATGTATGTTTACAGTATATAAATGTGTGTATAGGATATATGTTCGTCTCTACTTTAGCATAGCACCATGAAAGCAAATAATAATAAAGAATACTCCAATATCAAACGCATACCTTCCAATGTGTACTTTATCTCGAACTGCAGCCATCTTGATAGAGCCTCCATGATATTGAAATTCAAGCCCTTCAGCACTCCTGCACCGTCAGTGTAGATCAAAGGACTGTCCTTCGTCTGGCATAGAACAGAGATCCTCTTCTGCGTCATGTCACTGAACCTGTCAATAAACAGGTCCTCCCATGACCCGAAGACCTTGGAAGACCAGGGCCCCAGGTTCGTCATTTTCCGACCTGAAGTGAAGGGGCTCCAGGTCCAGACGTGAAGGGAGGACTCGGAGGAAACTGTTGACCTTTGGGGGCTGTGAGAGCAGATAAGGGCTACTGAAGGGGATGTCCTGGCTAAGGGCGTGCGTAGCGTGTCTGAAGGGCTGCAGGAGTTGGGTGTTATTAGTAATATGGCTGAGAGTGACCATTCCACAGGAGGGTAATATGAAAGCCACCACACACGGTTAGGTGGATGGATGATCACCACGACACCTGCAAGAAAATGAGTCTCTTGAGAGAGAGAGAGAGAGAGAGAGAGAGAGAGAGAGAGAGAGAGAGAGAGAGAGAAATTGCTTCCGCTTAATGAAAGGCATTATATAAACATCATGTGTTTAGATATTTTTGCTCTTTATCGTTATCATTATCATCATTATTACTTGCTCATCTACAACTCTAGTTGGAAAAGCAGGATGCTATAAGCCCAGGGGCTCTAACAGGGAAAATAGCCGAGGGAGGAAAGGAAACTGGAAAAGGAAATATTTTATGATCAGTAACAACAATGAAATAAATATTTCCTATATAAACTATAGAAATCTTAACAAAATAAATGGAAGGGAAATAAGATAGAATAGTGCGCCTGAGTGTACCCTCAAGCAAGATCGATGACTTCATTTACTATTTTTACTCAAAATAAAAAATAACACCTGTCAAATTTTATCATCGATGCGTGACTTCATAAAACAAATCTAAAGTTCTTGTGATCCCCTAATGAATTCCATGTTTTTTTTTTTTTGTAGTAACCCAGACCTCTCTCTCTCTCTCTCTCTCTCTCTCTCTCTCTCTCTCTCTCTCTCTCTCTCTCTCTCTCTCTCTCTCTTGTTAGTTCTGATTTATTCAAAAAGAAACTAAGCAATATTTTTTAAATTTTACTTGAATGTATATATATCCTAGAGTTTAACAATCCAGTTATTGTGAATTTTATGTAAATAATTTATATTGTTATGAAACAGAATAACCATTTTCATAATGAAATAAAGGTTTTTGACTTTGACTTTGACTTTGACTCTCTCTCTCTCCCCTTCGATTAGTATTTCAGACAGGGGATAATGCTTTGATCTCCGATATTCTTCGGTTTTCTAAATTTTGAAAAGTGAAAAACTTACATATCAAACAAAAGTGCTTACCAGACTCCAAAGGGAAAGGGACAAGCCCCTCAAAGCTGCCTGTGCTATTGTCAAACCTTCCTCGGCCCTTGGTAATAGCCACAGGCAGGCGTACGAGGGACACCGGCTCGGATACACTGTTCAACCAAATCTCTTGATCTTCGTCCACGACAATGGTAACTCTCCTTCCTTTTAAAGGACCTGATAGGATTTCATTAAGCGTCTTGTAGAAGTTTTTTGTTACGAATGTTTCGGCTTGGGTGGCTGGGAATCCGACGCAAGGTTTGTATTCGGTAAAAACAAGAATGAAGAGGACGAATCTTGCTAGGTCCATGGTGTTCTGTTTATTATCCTAGGTTGTTAGTAAAGATACTAGTTATTACTAAAAACAAAAGGATGTAGGGAGTAGGAATCAATCTAAAATCGTAGAATGGGAACAGAAAGTTTCAGATTGTAACTTCTGCGAAATTCCAGGATTCGCTTAACGAAATTCCAGTATTCGCTTAACATCTGACAGACGACTGTAGACAAATAAGCTCTTCCTTAGCTCTTACCTCTTGGAGTAACTCTTACCAAAACGGCCCACCAATAAAAATCACCTATTCCACTCTTCTTCCCCTATTGGTGACTCTTCCCCCGTTTTACATAAATGAGATCCCGACACATAATTTACTCCTGTTTGACATGGAACTGACATTGTATGTTCTTTGAGGTAGTTACGTATGTGAAAATGGCAGCACGTTCGTGTAGTGATAAATGGCAACATTTATTACGCATTGCCTTAAGGAACATTTTGAGTTTATCATGAATGTTCGAGAGGCTACATTGAAAGGATTTAATGTCTCGTATAAATTCTGATTTTTTTTATTAGGAAATATACATTTTCTACAGGTTATAATATTATTTTATACATCATAATGTATTTACATAAATAATCTTTTTACTTAACATATACTGTTTTAAAAAATGTAACTTTTGCTATCCATCTAAATATGTTTTTGGAGAATTAAATAATTCAAAGTTAGATCTTACAAAATAGCATATTATGCTTATTCTGGAAATACGGTTCTATGTTAAGTATATAAATAATTGATCACATTGCAGAAGAATTTGCAATGAATTTGCAATTGAATTTCATGTTTTATTATATGAAGAAATATAGTTTATGTTCAAACAACTCTCTCTCTCTCTCTCTCTCTCTCTCTCTCTCTCTCTCTCTCTCTCTCTCTCTCTCTCTCTCTCTCTCTCTCTCTCTCTCTCTCTCTCTCTCTCTCTCTCGATTAGTATTTCACACAGAGGATAATTTTATGTTCTCCGAATTCTCTTCGGTTTTTTAAATTTTTAAGTAAAAACTTATTAGATAATAACCTTTTGTAGCTTTGATTCTAGAAACATTTTGAATATCTTCCTTAAATGTATAGCATACTTTCTTTTAAGACACAAACACACACACATACACACACACACACACACACACACACATATATATATATATATATATATATATATATATATATATATATATACATATATATATATATATATATATATATATATATGCGTGTGTGCGTCTGTTTATATGCATATATATATATATATATATATATATATATATATATATATATATATATATATGAATATATGTATATATATATATATATATATATATATATATATATATATATATATATATATATATATATATATATATATAAAATCTTATTAAGTAAAGGCAAACTAAACTTTCTTGATTACAAAATGTGAAACTTATCTCATTCGTTACTTTCCCCATATTCGTAAATTTCAGATTATTATCTTTTGTCAAAATCATTTGATATTAACGAATATCGTATAACCCACTACATCCGTTCGTGTGTCAAAATTAGAAATTAGAAGTTATAAATCAGAAATTAGAAATTGAAAACGGAAAGTAATTATTCAATTTGAAATCCCTTATAATTTTAACACCCTCTAATCAATAATGTTTTTGACCATAAATAATTTTTTTCAGTATTTTACTCGCTAAATAGAGTAAAAAGAGAATCTCTCTCTCTCTCTCTCTCTCTCTCTCTCTCTCTCTCTCTCTCTCTCTCTCTCTCTCTCTCTCTCTCTCTCTCTCTCTCTCTCTATATATATATATATATATATATATATATATATATATTTATATATATACATATATATATATATCTATGTATATGTATATTTATACTGTATATATATATATATATATATATATATATATATATATGTATATATATATATATATATATATATATGTATATATATACATATATGTATATATATATATATATGTATATATATATATATATATATATATATATATATATATATATATATATATATTTATATATATACATATATATATATATAAGGAATATAATCATAACCTAACCCAAACAATATCAAAAAGGATATAAAATAAATAAATATAAATAAACCACCAAGAATCCACCATAAACTAAATGAATAAATAAATAAGTTATTGGTTTACGAAAGAAGTCAAGATGGAAGAAGTTTAAACCCTTGATAATATCTTTTATTATTCTTGTCTGGTTAGGCTGAGTGACAAGGGCGTATGAATCGATGAAAGCATGGTGACTAGAATGTCAATCATCATTAATAGCAACGCACTTTTTTTATGTACGTGTCTTCATTTTTTAGACTGTACGAGACTGCTCTTATATCTTTTAGCTGTGTGGTTATTTAACCGCTGTTCAAGTATAGTTAATTTACTTTTATTTGATTTATCATTGCCAATTCGCCTAGAAACTCATTCAGCTAAGGGACAGTACATATTTTGATATTATAACTTGTCGAGGAAATGGTTGCTTAATGAAGTAATTTGTCACCTACAGAGAAAATTTTTGAGTACGGTGCTAAATTAGATGTCAGTGATCTAAGCAATTGAATATAAATCAAGTCTTTTCAATTCGCTTAGAAACTCTTGAAAAAATGTTCCCACTCGTACTGTATTTTATGCTGCATTGCATAAGGTTCTATTTTACTCCATAAGAATGTTTGGCAGTGATTTGTATTATCATAATCATTATCATTGATATAATATCGTTAGACATGTTAACTGTCCCCTATAACTGTTTGCTTTTCTGTTAAAATTTTCACACGACAAACTTTTTTCTAGTGGCAAATACAGCGAAATTGTATATTATTAATTTTTTGGCTTTGTCCTCTCAGGGAAAATCTGGGCTTTGATGGATATTAGGCCCCAAAAATAAACTAGAAAGTGCACTCGGTAGAGTGCATACCTTCGCCAACGCCACATAACAAGCTAGGCAATTGAATTATACACATTTTGGCACTAGTTTCATGCACATCGGATAAAAGTTGACCACGATATAGCAAAAAGACGTTTTTAACCTTTATGACCTTGATCTTGACCTTGACCTTTAACCCAATCACTCCCAAAATCTAATAATATCGTCCTTTGTTCATGACCAATCATCCCGCCAAATTTCATGACATTTGATCGAATAGATTTTTGAGTTATGCGAATTACAAACACACAGACATACTAACAAATAAACGCCTATCAAGACATTACCTTCGTCAAGATGTTGGTGAATGTAATGTCACGTGTCTGGATATATACTGTAGATGTAATGATGTAATATCACGTCATGATATGAAAATTCCTGTCTGGGATTTGGCCAGTTTTCCTCACCACGTTGGCCAGTGCGGGTTAATGATGGTGAAAGATTTTTGTCTGATGGCTCACAGCAAACCAAACTAATTTAGTATGGGTGCTCCTGACTATTACAGCTTTGTTGATCATAGCGATACACAAAACCATAAGGTATGCACACTCAGAAAGGTATATATATATATATATATATATATATATATATATATATATATATATATATATATATATATATGTATATATATATATATATATATATATATATATATATATATATATATATAGATATATATATATATATATATATATACATATACACACACACACACACACACACATATATATATATATATATATATATATATATATATGTGTGTGTGTGTGTGTGTGTATGTGTGATAAATGTTTAATCTTTATACTCAGTCATGCGCTCTTTCGGTCCCACTCATGGCACGAGGGAAACATCCAGTTGTAAAATATAAGGCAAATAATTTATGGAGTAATTATTTTAAGTTTCATCTTTTTAACAATGTGGTTAATTGACCTAATATGGGTATTCCTGTCTTACTGAGCAAATTCAGGATGTCTTTCCCACTCCACAGAAAATACCCCCCCTCTCTCTCTCTCTCTCTCTCTCTCTCTCTCTCTCTCTCTCTCTCTCTCTCTCTCTCTCTCTCTCTCTCTGTATGATTATACTTATCTCAATGCAAGAGCCTTATTTGGCTTGCCTAATCTATCTTGATCTATTGATGAAATCATAAAATTTAGCTAATTTCGGGGAGTTGATTTGAAACTATAAATTTTATAGCTTTTTCATTAATTATATCCGTTTTCTATCGATAACACTGATGGCGAAGAGCGATAGCTTAGATTGTGTTATGTAGCTTCCTGGAATATCATAATACAGATTTCCTGCCTCATTATAGAATACTTTCCAGGATAGCTTTAGAAACTATTAAACCGCTTGTGGTTTTTACAGAATGCGAAACCTTACAGAAGAGAATTCTTAAGAATGATTATTTTGATTCTAGAATAGCTTTTTAGAAAGTATTGAATAGGAAAGGGAGCTTATCTGATATGACTGATAATAATAGCAGACTTCAAAGACTGATTTAGCCAATTATTCAGTCCTTCGTTAGTTCATTTCTTTTCGTGGCTTCCAACCAAACAACTAATATTTTAATAAAAGGCTTCTTTCATATCTATATTAAAACGTATTTTGAACATTTTATTTCAAATGAAAATTCAATTAATTTTAACTAACTTAAATTTTAATTTAAACTCTAAATGTTAATTTCAGATTAAATTGACATCAATTTAACCTTTATCTCGAACAAATAGTAATTAGATATTTTTCATGTAACAAGGGCGAAGCTAAAGATTTGGCACCAGGGGTGGGGATGCTGAATTAGTAAAGAGGACCCCCCTCCCCCTTGCTCTGGTGGGGTGGTGGTAATCTTAAATGCATACTATTACTCTCTTGGAGGCCAGGGGGGGGGGGCACTTTCAAAAAGCCACCCACACCTGTCCCCCCTTAGTTACGCCGCTGTTGAAGAACATCCACTCCAAAATCATACCATTGTTATCTAGACTTGAGTAGTGCCATAGCCTCTGTACCTTGGTATTCCACTGTCTTGGGATAGAGTTCTCTTGCATAAGGGTACACTCGGGCACACTATTCTATCTAATTTCTCTTCCTTTTGTTTTGTTAAAGTTTTTATAGTTTATATAGGAAATATTTATTCTAATATTGTTACTGTTCTTAAAATATTTAATTTTTCATTGTTTCCTTTCCTCACTGGGCTATTTTCCTATTGGAGCCCTTGGGTTTATATCATCCTGCTTTTCCAACTAGGGTTATAGATTAGCAAGTAATAATAATAATATTAATAATAATAATAATAATAATAATAATAATATGACAACCATCACTTTATACTTTCCCGTACTTTCCATAATCCATATGCAACTGGAAGCAAAGTAATGCACGTGCAGCAAGCAACGAACGTACAAATGAATTATTATTATTATTATTATTATCATTATTATTATTATTATTATTATTATTATTATTAATATTATCATTATTGTTAT
>NC_090731.1:157298972-157310289 GCF_036898095.1 Palaemon carinicauda
TGCAAAAGCAAACACATTGAGTGTGTCGTTGGTTTGACTAACTGATTATCTGTTTATTGAGCCAGAAAACGGACATGTTTTTCAGACAGACACATTGAACATTCAATTCCCATTTCTTTATCGATCTCGGTATTTGGAAAGTTGGTCTCCTAACAGTTGGCCCCAAACAGTTTATTCCCGAACAGTTTATTCCCGGATAGTTGGTTCACTAATAGTTGGTCCCTGGACAGTTGGTTCCCGAACAGTTGGTCCCGGGACAGTTGGTCTCCGAACAGTTGGTCCCCGGACAGTTGGTCTCCGAATAGTTGGTCCCCGGATAGTTGGTTCACTAATAGTTGGTCTCTGGACAGTTGGTTCCCGAACAGTTGGTCTCCGAACAGCTGGTTCCCGAACAGTTGGTTCCCGGACAGTTGGTCTCCGAATAGTTGATCCCCAGATAGATGGTTCACTAATAGTTGGTCTCTGGACAGTTGGTCCCGAACAGTTTGGAGGAGAACTGTTATAAGAAAATCTATATTGTTAACAGTCAACGAGTAATTATTTAAGAGTGTTGTTAAATAAAAAAAAAAAGTTTAGAGTACCAACTAAGTTTAGCTTGTCATGTCTATCTTTTCAAGTACCTGTTTCATAGTTTTACTAAGTCTTGCCAAACTATCATGCAATGAGACTAAATATGTATCTACAGAGAACATTAAAATCATCAGTTGGCTTGTCTTAGTTGAAAAAGGATCAGTGACAAGGGGGCTTTAAGCCATTGAAGAAAGTGGGCCTTTTATAAGTAAAACGCATATACATGTATGTAAATATATATATATATATCTATATATATATATATATATATATATATATACACACATATATATATATATATATATATATATATATATATATGAATATATATACAGTATATATATATATATATATATATATATATATATATACACACACATATATATATATATACATATAGATATGCATATATACACACACATATATATATATATATATATATATATATATATATATATATATATATATATATATAACTGCGACATGAGTACGAGAGCAAACTAAGGTATTCTAACAACATGTAAGAAAAAAAAATGAACGTGGACAGGACATGATGAAAATGGAAGATAATAGATGGACAAGAAGAATAAAAGAATGGTTCCATAGAGATTACAAACGAAGCAGGGAAAGGATAAGAAGACGATGGATCGACGAGCTCAGAAAATTTGCGGGTATAGACTGTCGTAAGAAGACCATAAACAGACGCGAATGGAAGGATATGTTTAAAGTTATAAAGGTGACTCATGAATGGCAGGGGCAAGGGACACTAACATTGCCCTAGCAAACAGGACAATGCCCTAGAGACTGACCATATATACAATGACAAGCCCCCTTTCCACCCAAGCTAGGACCAAGGAGGGGCCAGGCAATGGCTGCTGATGACTCAGCAGGTATTACTATAGGCTCCCCAAACCCTCTATCATTAACTCACAAGAATGGTGAGGTTACAGATGCTACAAAAACTAACGAGTTTGAGCGGGACTCGAATTCCAGTCTGGCGATCACCAGGCAGGGACGTTACCAATAGGCCTGCAGAGGACTAGCAACGGCTGATGATGATAATACACACGCACGCACACACACACACATATATATATATATATATATATATATATATGTGTGTGTGTGTGTATATATATTTATATATCCTTTCTGAGTGGGGATATATACGTTAACGTGTTGATAGGTTTGTTTTTGTTTTATCTCTATGATCAGCAAAATTGTGCTAGTCAGAGCCACCTATACTAGGTAGCTTTGCTGTGAGCGATCAGACTGTTTGTTTGTAGAGATTGCCTGGCCCTTTTGGCCAGACACGGGCTTTTGCAATCTTGCAGCCCGTAGGTGTTGGATAGGATATATTGGGATAGGTAGTTGGGTAGGGGATCTTCTGCAACATTTATTTTAGGATATTGGGATAGGTTTTGGGTGGTGATGGGATATTTGAAAAGGAGTGATTGACTGTGGAATATCGTCCTATGAGCCCACTGGCTCCAGTCTGAGTTAGAGAGAAAGAGTTATAGTAGCAAGTCCTGATAAGTAGGAGAGCTCGGGAAGGAGTTGAAAGTTTGTAGTCAGAGAAATTGATATAGGTGAAGTAAAAAACTTCATAGTGGTTTAAGTTTAAGTGTGAGATAGAGGGATAGTGTGAGATTTCAGCTGAGTAGGAGAGAGCTGAAAAGGAGGAGTTATAGCAGTTTTAGTGGTAGAGATAGGGTGGAATATAAAATTCCCCTTTTTCTTTTTTATTAATAGATATTTTCAAGGGGGATGAAGTTGTAGTGGCAACACAGGCCGCGGTGCGACAGAAGGTTGCCATCTGAAGAGAGAAGAATGTGTTGGAGGTCAAAGAGACCCCCCCGATCCCGATCCCTGCCACACCCCCCGACAGACAACACAGGCCGCAGTGCGACAACCGGCTGCCAGCCGAGAGGAGGGGAAGATGTGCTGGAGGTCAAAAAGGACCGCTGACGACCCCGGCCACGCCCCCAGACAGGCAACACAGGCTGCTTGTGCGACAACGGGCTGCCAGTCCAGATGATAGGAGGATAAGGCCGCAGCCACCAGCAATCCCCCAGCCTCCAGCACAGAATTGTAGAGAGGATAAGGTTTCTCTTTTAATTGCAGCTTTGATTTTGCGTTGACTTTGTTGCAACGTTATCTCGGTGGAGGGTAACTCCGAAGAAATGCTGAGAGGGTATTGTGATTGTCAATAATGTGTTTGACAATTTCTGTTGCTGTTGCAGGAGTATTGGGATTAAGATCCTGACGAAGTATGCTTGTTTCCTGACATTGCTGTAGATAGTGCTGTAAAGGTTCTTCTGTGTCCTGATTACAGTACTTGCATGGTCTGATTGGTCTATGCTGTGCTGCAGGGTCTTGGCCGTTATCTAAGATGATCTGCCAGTTGCATAGATATCCCAGTCGCAGTCTGCAAATAATTACTGCGTCCTGGCGAGGTGTTTGTCTTGCAATTGGGTGTGGTAGTATGTTTGTAGCTTCAATGTAACACTTTGCAGATCTTGAGCCATCAAGGAAGGCTCTTCTAACTTCACTAGTCTTTTGAACGTTGCACTAGGTAGCCATTTTATTTTGAATGGTTTTTAATGACTGTTGCAGAGTAATGCTGATAGTTTGGCACATTAAGGCTGATTTAGCTAGGTGGTCGGCCTCATCGTTGCCAGAGATTCCTGTATGACTTGGTATCCAGTTCAAGGTGACTTGCCTGTTGTTTCTTTGGTGGAACAGGGCTAAGAATTTAATTGCAGTGATAAGGTGCACATTCTCTGTGGATTCCATGTTGCTGAGGGTCATCGTGGCTCCTCTGGGATCTGTATGGATCGTTGTGTTCCCGTTTTGTTGATTGGCATAGTGTTCTAGGGCTTTTGCAATGGCCACTAGTTCAGTTTGCAATGTGGAGGCATGGTTGGAAAGTCTCCAATTTGCTTTATATCCTGATGTAGAGATAACTGCAGCTGCAACTGCAGGGATTGCACGGTCAACTGATCCATCTGTGTAGTAGGTATGAAGCGCAGGAGTGTTCCTGATTGCATTTCTTGCAGCTGCATTGAGTTGCTCTTGCGTGCAAAGAGCCTTGCTTGCTGCTGGTAGGATAGTGAAGTTGTATTTGATGGGATCACATGCCCAGGGAGCAGGAGGGATGTAGCCCTCAAACATTTGTTGTCCCTTGATTTTGTGAGCCTCGTTTTGCATCTGCATTCTTCTGAGTGTATCCAGTAGTTTCTTTGCATGGGAGCTGGGTGGATCTAGTTCTTCAGCAAGAGGTAGAAGCCTTTTTATTTTATCATTGAGTGGGCTTTTTCTGTCTGCGATGATTGACTTGAATATAATGCTGCTATTCCTTATGTTAACTCTGGCTGACAGGGAGATTAGGTTAGTTTCTGCTCTGAGTAGGCAGAGTCTTGTCCACATTGGAGAGCCACTGATGAGTCTCATGGCATTGTTTTGGACTACTTCTAATGATGCTTTTTGAGTGTCGGTCAATGCAGTAAGTGTAGGTGCTGCATAATCAATGTGGGATCGAATTGCTTGTAGGTAAAACAGCCTTAGGAGGTTATTAGATACTCCTTGTCTAAGGGAGGTCATTCGTTTCATGGCTGATAGACGGATTTTTGTCTTCTCTCTGAGGTAGGTTACTTCATTAGCTGCTGACAGGGTTTTGCTAATGATTACCCCGAGGTACATGAATTGACTCACCCATTCGATGTCCTCACCTCTCAGTGTGAAATTTTGAGGGTTTTGCGAGCGTTTTATAGCCATTGCTTTGGTTTTGTTGGTATTGATCTTCAGACCAAGATCATTGCATTTGGCTTGGATCATGTCCAGAGCTTTTTGAGTGATATTTCTGGCATGAGCTTTGTTTGGGCATACTATGCATATGTCATCTTCATATATGAATATCTCCACTCCTTTTGGGAGTTTTAGGTGGCTAAGTTCTCCATCAGTAGATTGAACAGGTAGGGGCTGAGTATGCCTCCTTGTGGTGTTCCGTTTTCTAGGGGGATGAACTCAGTGGTTTTTCCTTGGAAAGTGACTCTGGCCTCTCGATTTTGTGTGTAGTTTCGAGTCCAGGCCAGCAAGTGTCCTTTCACTCTTTTTTCAACAAGTGTAAAGAGTATAGCTGGTGAGCTAGCTAGCTCAAAGGCTTTCTCGAGATCAAGGAATATGACAAAAGCTTTTTTGTCGTTGATTGTTGAGAGGACATCTGTGATGCATTCTTGAGTGCCTATGCCATTTCTGTAGGCATATAGGCGATGATGTAGTTGGCCTATTTTCCACTGCAGTCTATTCAGTACCATTCTCTCAGCTACTTTCTCTATGCAGCTTATCAAAGCTATAGGTCTATAGGTATTTGGCTCCTTAGGTTTTGGAATAGCTTTAGTGTCCTGCTGGTTCCATGTGGTTGGACGTAGTCTTTCCGTGTGTGTCCTATTTATCAGATGCAGGTAGACTAATTTGGCATGGTTTCCCATGTTCCTCAGCATGCTATATGTGATAAGATCGGCTCCAGGGGCAGTGTCCTTCGTGCCTTTTGATAGGGCCGTATTTAGTTCTTCCATGGTATAGGGGTGATCAGTGTCATCTACCAAGTTGCAGGCGGCTTCTATGATGTTGTTCCTGATTGGGAGCAGAGTTCTCTGCCTGTTGATGGTTGGCAGAGGTAGATAGATGCTTTTTGCTCTGTCCGCAAAGTTGTTAGCAATCCTCTTGGCTTCAGCTAATGGGTCTGGGTGTTTAACTCTGGGTGTATTATATTTCCCAAAGACTTTGTTAAACCAGCCCCATATTTTGGCTAGGGATGTGCTGAAGCTGACCTCGTTGCACCATGAGTACCATTTGTCTAGTTTTACTTCCAGTGATACTTGTACAGAATGCTTGATGATTTCTACAAGTAGATTATGTAGTTCATCGGTTCTGTATCTTCTGAAGAGTTTCCTGGTCCTGTTTATTCTAGCATTCATTTCTTTGATGCGACTGTTATCGTACCAGGCATCAGCATGTTTCTTCTCAGAGTTCTTTTTTTGTGGCATGGATACACTGGCTGCTACCTCTAGTTGTTTGCTGAAGTCGGTTGACAGGGTGGAAATATCATTGTGTGGGTGTTTGATATATTCCAAAGCCCACTCTGTCATGGATGTTTTGAATTTTTCCCAGTTAGCAAACTCTGGGTTCCACCTTTTTGGGGGTGGAGGAGGAGGTGGGTATTTCTGCAATTCGAGTGTTACTTCTATGGCAAAGTGATCGCTGGTTAGTACAGGATGTAGTTGCCATTTAGCTCCTCTTTGTATGGCACTGGATAAGTAAGTAAGATCTAGCCGACCTCCTTTTAGATGGGTGGCTTCTGTAACATTGTTGAGCAGTGCTACATCAGGATATTCTTGCAGTAGGGCATGCTTTGATTTGTTTCTGATATAGAGTTCAGGAACTGATGATGAGCATTAAAGTTGCCTGCAATAATTGAGTCTTTGTTGGAGGCTTCTGCAAAGAGTGCCTCGGCATCGATATTTTTTGCTGGGGATTTATATATGTTGTGGACTGTTAGCATTGTAGTTAGGAGAGATATCTGGATACTTAGCGTCTCTGCCTCGGTCCCACAGTCAATGCTTGGTAGTAGTTTGAAGGGGATGCTGCTTTTAATGAGGGTAGTCAGTCCTCTTGTCGTTGGTGATTGAAGTGTTGTGTATACTTTGTATCCTGAGAACGAGAATGGTATGTTCTCATTAAGCAGAGTTTCTTGCAGTATGATAATGTCAGGGTTTTGCACTGAAGTTTGAGATTGAAGAAATGCAAACTTGTTTCGAAGTCCACAAATATTCCATTGGAGCACTTTTACCTGAGTGTTTTGGTTGTTGCAAGTGGTTTTATGAGGTCCATTTGCATTGGGAACTATGAAGGGAAATGAGCTTCTAGTTCCTGGGCGGCATTGTCAAACACGAAGTCATCCAATGACTCCTGTGCGAATTTGATTTTGCGGGATCGCAAGAAGTTTCGGAGGATGTTGCTGATGGTTGCCAGCAGAGCACCCATGGGACATGCAGAGAGGTCGTACTCACTGATGTCTCTGTTGAAAGGTTGTTTGGAGGGGCGTGAGGTGCTAGATTTGCTTGTGGCGGTAGAAGGTAGGTTAGGAAATTCCTTTAGGGAGTGGGAAATGTTAGGTGTGTGAGTGGTAGGTCCAGTGGAGGATGGGTTGGGTTCTGGTTGTTTTGGCTGGGTGACGTTAGGAGAATTGGCTGGAAAGGTAAGTTTTAAAGGTGAGGGAGTGCGGGGAATATGGGTTGGGGATCTATTTTCTTTGGAAGGAGGTTTAGGTGGTCGTTGAGGTTTAGGTGCTGGAGGGGGAGTTGGTGGAAAGGAAGGTTCAGGAATGGCATGTCTGGAAGGGTTAGGATTTTGTTTGGAGGTGTGGTTGGAAGGTGTAGGGTTTTGTTTAGTTGGAGGAGGCTGCGTTCGACGCTGTTGACGTGGATGGAGGTTGTAGTGGCGGTCAGCTTCTTGGCGGTCTGCTATTCTTTGAAGTCTATGGGGGCATCTATCATGCCAAGCATGATGGGATCCTCCACAGTTAGGGCAGCGGGCGATGGTTTTATGCCCTGCTTTGTGCCTGGCAATACAGTAGGCGGTGGGATGCTGTCTGCTGCTGCAGACCCCACAGATCTCCGGACCTGTGCAGCGGGATTTATGGTGTCCAAACTTTTGACACCGGAAGCATGTAAGTGGCTCCTTGAAGTACTCTTCGGTCCGGAAGGTGCCCCAAAGGCCGAAGGATAGGTGAGGAGGGCGAGCTCCCTTGTGGACTGCCTCCAATTTGTTGGATCTGCCTCCGGCCTTTCCCTCACATCTCTTGACAGTGATGATAGAAGGATGTTGGAGCACTGGTTCAAGTGGAAGGTCGAGGTCGTAGACAACGATGATGGTGGTAGGTCTCTCGTTGATGTCCAGTTTAAGGACATTTTCCTGTTGCTCTAAGTAGGTCTTCGTCTGCTTATCTTTTGCTGTAATGACCAGTTGTCCCCTGCGATTGGGACGTATGGTCATGTTAAGTCGAGGATTGCTGGCTTCCATGGCAACTATGGCAGCATAGGATGTTATGCTGGGTCCTGGAGTAAGCCTAAACTTGGAGTGTCCAGTTGCTGCTGTTTGTGAAGGTGGGTCTTGAGAGGGGATACTCTCAGTCTCAGCTACTTCTTGGGTTGCTGGTAGGTGGTCCGAGGTCTGCACTGGGTAGTCACTCGAAGTTCCAGGGACTGGTTCCGTTGCAGGTGGTTGAGGGCGCTTAGCATGGCTCCTCAAAGTCAGGCCTCTAGGTTTTTTTATTCTTCCCTTCTCCACTCTTGTTCGAGGGGAGGAGGTGGGGATAGGGGATGAACCCCTGTCTGCCATTGCAGACCGCAATGGTGGTCTTCAGCTGTCGAACGATGTGTACTGCAGGTGTCGTCAATGATGAAATAAAATAAAACTAAAATCAAGAATAAGTAGTCTTGAAAAATCGCGAACACTGAAATAACTCTACGGGAATCGCAGTGAAACTTTCAGTTACTCGCTGGTTAAAGTCGATCCTTTCACTAGCTTATTAGTGAAGAGGATGGAGACAATGCCCTAGAGACTGACCATATATACAATGACAAGCCACCTCTCCAACCAAGCTAGGACCAAGGAGGGGCCAGGCAATGGCTGCTGATGACTCAGCAGGTATACCTATAGGCTACTCCAAACCCTCTATCATTAACTCACAAGAATGATGAGGTTACAGATGCTACAAAAACTAACGAGTTTGAGCGGGACTCGAATTCCAGTATGGCGATCACCAGGCAGGGACGTTACCAATAGGCCTGCAGAGGACTAGCCATAGCTGATGATGATAATACACACACACACAGATATATATATATATATATATATATATATATATATATATATATATATATATATATATATATATATATATATATATATATTTATATATGAATATATATATATATATATATATATATATATATATATATATATATATATATATATATATATATTTATATATCCTTTCTGGTTGGGGATACATACATTAACGTGTTGATAGGTTTGTTTTTGTGTTATCTCCATGATCAGCAAAATTGTGCTAGTCAGAGCCACCTATACTAGGTAGCTTTGCTGTGAGCGATCAGACGAAAATCCCCCACCTTCACCAACCCGCACTGCCCAGCGTGGTGACGGAAGCTGGCCAAACGCCATACATGAATAAGGACATGTCTGAGGCCTTTGTCCTGCAGGGTACTAGAAAAAGCTACATTTGTTGTGGTTGTTGGTAAAAGAGTATTTCGTTTTTGGAGTGGTAATATGCTGCACTGTTAAAAATTTTCCGTAAAAAAGAATAGTTAACAGACTTTGAAACTATTAGATTAAAAGTGGAAAAAATAAGCAATTAATTATATTTCGTTTTTTATTTCTCTATTCAAGGCAGGCGACGTCTTTGAAAGTACAAAAAACGGTAAATGCCTGGCAACATTTATTCCAGGATTTTTACTGTTTTAAAATCGGACATATTGACGTAAAGGAGTGATATTATGGTCAACAACCTGTAAAGATAATACAAAGTAGGGTAAAAATTACGGTCGCCTGTAATTACTGAAATATGGCAGAGAACAGTACATATTTACGGAGAATTTCCGATTAAAATTACGGTTTTTTTAACAGTGCGGTTGTGATTCCTGGACGTTGAGGAGTTGTAAGGGAATCTTTGAAGTTATTGTGACTTGTTTTCTTTGAAAATCATTTGTTCCTGCTTCTATTCAAGAACTGAGATTTGTCTCTTCAAAAAACTCTTTCCCTCTTTGAAGAACACAATACCTTACAAATCCTTTCACAAAACTTTGAACGGATCAGCGAATTTCACCGTGAGAAAATGATTCGCAAAACTCATTGATTTGCACATTCGGTTTTAAGAATAGGATGAATTTTCATAACACTTGAGAGTTTGAGAATTTTAAAATTTTATAAAATATATTTAACAGTTTAAGAATTGATATAATTTACTGATAAATAATGGAAATAAAAGCTCGTTTTGATAATTTTTCATCACAGTTTTTAAGAATAGGATGAATTTTCATAAGAGTTGAGAGTTTCAGAATTTTAAATTATAGAAAATATATTCAACAGGTTAAGAATTTATATAATTTAGTGATGAATAATAAAAATAAAAGCTTGCAAATATATTAAATCTTTTCAAAACATTCAATTACCACACATATTTTGATAATTGTCCATCACAGTTTTTACAGTTAAGAGTTTGAGAATTTTAACTTATAGAAAATATATCTAACAGTTGAAGTATTGAAATAATTTAGTGATGAATAATGGAAATAAAAACTCGGAAATCTATTAATTCTTTTAAAAACATTCTCGTACCACCCTAGTTTTGATAAATGTTCATCTCACTTTTTAAGAATAACATGAATTTTCATAACAGTTGATAGTTTGATAATTGTAAAACTATAGAAAATATATTCAACTGTTTAAGAATTGATATAACTTACTGATAAATAATGGAAACAAAAACTCGCAAATCTATTAAATCATTTCAAAACATTCACGCACCACACTAGTTTTGATAAAATTTTCATCACAGTTTTTAAGAATAACATGAATTTTCATAACAGTTAAGGGTTTGAGAATATTAAATTCTAGAAAATATATTTTACAGTTTAAGAATTTATATGATTTAGTGATGAATAATGGAAATAAAAACTCGTAAATTTATTAAATTGTTTTAAAAAACATTCTCGTACCGCACGAGTTTTTGTCCTTTTTCATCATAGCATTCAGATAAATACATTAATAACGGCTTTCATTAGTGTTTTGATTAGTGCTTCTTCCCTTCAACTCTTTTGCTTTTTGTCCTGCCTCAATGAAAGTAACATTATGTGTAACCCTGGTGAGACTGTAATTAATTTTTACTTCGGGAGACTAATTTTTTACTTCTGGCATTTTACTTTTTACTTCAGAGGATTGTAATTTTTACTTCAGAGGATTGTAATTTTTACTTCCGAGGATAGTAATTTTTACTTGAAATTTTTAGTTCAGAGGATAGTAATTTTTACTTGAAATTTTTAGTTCAGAGGATAGTAATTTTTACTTCAGAGGATAGTAATTTTTACTTGATATTTTTAGTTCAGAGGTTAATAATTTTTACTTCAGAGGATTGTAATAGACAGAATGCTCTGAATCAATCTACCACTTCAAATTATATATAATCAATCTACGCTACGGAAGTACAGACCTCCGAGGTAGAAGTTATAGACCTCTGAAGTAAAAAATTACGACCCTCCGAAGTAAAAATTACAATTCTTGAGGTAAAAATTATTATTCCTGAAGTAAAAAATACGACCCTCCGAAGTGAAAAATAAAATAATTGAAGTAAAAACTGTAATACTCTAAATAAAAAATTACAATAGTTGAAGTAAAAATTATTATCCCTAAAGTGAAAATTACAATACTCTCAAGAGAAAATTACATTACTCTGAAATAAAAAATTACAATTTCTGCAGTAAAATTTACAATTCTTGAGGTAAAAATTACAATCTTCTGAAAAAAAAATTACTATCCTTTGAAATAAAAATTACAACACTTGAAGTAAAAATTCCAGTCCCTGAAGTAGAAATACACTACGTCAGGTACAAACCATAATCCTCCAAAGTAAAAATTACAATCCTCTGAAGTAAAAATTACAATCCTC
>NC_090731.1:157310789-157313289 GCF_036898095.1 Palaemon carinicauda
TCTATAATGAGGCATTAGAAAATCTGTATTATGATATTCTAGGAAGCTATATAACACAATCTAAGCTATCGCTCTTCGCCATCAGTGTTATCGATAGAAAAAGGATACAATTAATGAAAAAGCTTTAAAATTTATAGTTTCAAACAAATTTCCCGAAATCAGCTAAATTTTATGATTTTATCAATAGATCAACATAGATTAGGCAAGCCAAATAAGGCTCTTGCGTTGAGATAAGTATAATCATACAGAGAGAGAGAGAGAGAGAGAGAGAGAGAGAGAGAGAGAGAGAGAGAGAGAGAGAGAGAGAGAGAGAGAGAGAGAGAGAGGGGGGGGGGTGGTATTTTCTGTGGAATGGGAAAGACATCCTGAATTTGCTCAGTAAGACAGGAATACCCATATTAGGTCAATTAACCACATTGTTAAAAAGATGAAACTTAAAATAATTAATCCATAAATTATTTGCCTTATATTTTACAATTGAATGTTTGGCTCGTGCCATGAGTGGGACCGAAAGAGCACCTAACTGAGTATAAAGATTAAACATTTATTACACATACACACACACACACTCACATATATATATATATATATATATATATATATATATATATACATATACACACATATATATATATATATATATATATATATATATATATATATATATACATATGCATATATATATATATATATATATATATATATATATATATATATACATATATATATATGTATATATATATATATATATATATATATATATATATATACATATATATACATATATGTATATATATTTATATATATATATATATATATATATATATACATACATATATATATATGTATATATATATATATATATATATATATATATATATATATATACATATAACTTTCTGAGTGTGCATACCTTAAGGTTTTGTGTATCGCTATGATCAACAAAGCTGTAATAGTCAGGAGCACCCGTACTAAATTAGTTTGGTTTGCTGTGAGCCACCAGACAAAAATCTTTCACCATCATTAACCCGCACTGGCCAACGCGGTGAGGAAAACTGGCCAAATCCCAGACAGGAATTTTCATATCATTACGTGATATTACATCATTACATCTACAGTATATATCCAGACACGTGACATTACATTCACCAACATCTTGACGAAGGTAATGTCTTGATAGGCGTTTATTTGTTAGTATGTCTGTGTGTTTGTAATTCGCATAACTCAAAAATCTATTCGATCAAATGTCATGAAATTTGGCGGGATGATTGGCCATGAACAAAGGACGATATTATTAGATTTTGGGAGTGATTGGGTTAAAGGTCAAGGTCAAGATCAAGGTCATAAAGGTTAAAAAACGTCTTTTTTTGCTATTTCGTGGTCAATTTTTATGCGATGTGCATGAAACTAGTGCTAAAATGTGTATAATTCAATTGCCTAACTTGTTATGTGGCGTTGGCGAAGGTATGCACTCTACCGAGTGCACATTCTAGTTTATTTTTGGGGCCTAATATCTATCAAAGCCCAGATTATCCCTGAGAGGACAAAGCCAGAAAATTAATAGCATACAATTTCGCTGTATTTGCCCCTAGAAAAAAGTTTGTCGTGTGAAAATTTTAACAGAAAAGCAAACAGTTATAGGTGACAGTTAACATGTCAAACGATATTATATCAATGATAATGATAATGATAATACAAATCGCCGCCAAACATTCTTATGGAGTAAGATAGAAGTTCCTTATGCAATGCAGCATAAAATATTCTACGAGTGGGAACATTTTTTCAAGAGTTTCTAAGCGAATTGAAAAGACTTGATTTATATTCAATTGCTTTGATCACTGAGATCTAATTTAGCAATGTACTAAAAAAATTTCTCCGTAGGCGACAAATATACTTCATTAGGCAACCATTTCCTCGACAAGTTATAGTATCAAAATATGCACTGTCCCTTAGTTAAATGAATTTCTAGGCGAATTGGCACTGATAAATAAAAGTAAATTAACTATACTTGAACAGCGGTTGAATAACTGCACAGCTAAAAGATATAAGAGCAGTCTTGCACAATATAAACAAATGAAGACACGTACATAAAAAAACATTTTCTCGACAAGTTATAATATCAAAATATGTACTGTCCCTTAGCTGAATGAATTTCTATGTGAATTAGCACTGATAAATCAAATAAAAGTAAATTAACTATACTTGAACAGCGGTTGAATAACCACACAGCTAAAAGATATAAGAGCAGTCTCGCACAGTCTAAAAAATGAAGACACGTACATAAAAAAAGTGCGTTGCTATTAATGATGATTGACATTCTAGTCAGCATGCTTTCATCGATTCATACGCCCTTGTCACTCAGCCTAACCAGACAAGAATAATAAAAGATATTATCAAGGTTTTAAACTTCTTCCATCTTGACTTCTTTCGTAAACCAATAACTTATTTATTTAATCATTTAGTTTATGGTGGATTCTTGGTGGTTTATTTATATTTATTT
>NC_090731.1:157315789-157328289 GCF_036898095.1 Palaemon carinicauda
TCGTTAAGCGAATACTGGAATTTCACAGAAGTTACAATCTGAAACTTTCTGTTCCCATTCTACGATTTTAGATTAATTCCTACTCCCTATATCCTTTTGTTTTTAGTAATAACTAGTATCTTTATTAACAACTAAGATAATAACCACAACACCATGAACCTAGCAAGAGTCGTCCTCTTCATTCTTGTTTTTCCCGAATACAAACCTTGCGTCGGATCCCCAGCCACCCAAGCCGAAACATTCGTAACAAAAAACCTCTACAAGACTCTTAATGAAATCCTATCAGGTCCTTTAAAAGGAAGGAGAGTGACCATTGTCGTGGACGAAGATCAAGAGATTTGGTGTGAACAGTGTATCCGAGCCGGTGTCCCTCGTACGCCTGCCTGTGGCTATTCCCAAGGGCCGAGGAAGGTTTGACAATAGCACAGGCAGCTTTGAGGGGCTTGTCCCTTTCCCTTTGGAGTCTGGTAAGCACTTTTGTTTGATATGTAAGTTTTTCACTTTTCAAAATTTAGAAAACCGAAGAATATCGGAGATCAAAACATTATCCCCTGTCTGAAATACTAATCGAAGGAGAGAGAGAGAGAGAGTCAAAGTCAAAGTCAAAGTCAAAAACCTTTATTCCATTATAAAAATGGTTATTCTGTTACATAACAATATAAATTATTTACATAAAATTCACAATAACTGGATTGTAAAACTCTAGGATATATATACATTCAAGTAAAATTTAAAAAATATTGCTTAGTTTCTTTTTGAATAAATCAGAACTAACAAGAGAGAGAGAGAGAGAGAGAGAGAGGAGAGAGAGAGGAGAGAGAGAGAGAGAGAGAGAGAGAGAGATTTGGGTTACTAAAAAAAAAAAGAAAAAAAAATACATGGAATTCATTAGGGGATCACAAGAACTTTAGATTTGTTTTATGAACTCACGCATCGATGATAAAATTTGACAGGTGTTATTTTTTTTTTGAGTAAAAATTGGTAAATGAAGTCATCGATCTTGCCTGAGGGTACACTCAGGCACACTATTCTATCTTATTCCCCTTCCATTTATTTTGTTAAGATTTTTATAGTTTATATAGGAAATATTTATTTCAATGTTGTTACTGATCATAAAATATTTCCTTTTTACCAATTTCCTTTCCTCACTCGGCTATTTTCACTGTTAGAGCCCCTGGGCTTATAGTATCCTGCTTTTCCAACTAGAGTTGTAGATGAGCAAGTAACAATGATAATAATGATAACGATAAAGAGCAAAAATATCTTAACACACGATGTTTACATAATGCCTTTCATTAAGCGGAAGCAATTTCTCTCTCTCTCTCTCTCTCTCTCTCTCTCTCTCTCTCTCTCTCTCTCTCTCTCTCTCTCTCTCTCTCTCTCAAAGAGATTCATTTCCTTGCAGGTGTCGTGGTGATTATCCATCCACCTAACCGTGTGTGGTGGCTTTCATATTACCCTCCCGTGGAATGGTCACTCTCAGCCATATTACTAATAACACCCAACTCCTGCAGCCCTTCAGACACGCTACGCACGCCCTTAGCCAGGACATCCCCTTCAGTAGCCCTTATCTGCTCTCACATCCCCCAAAGGTCAACAGTTTCCTCCGAGTCCTCCCTTCACGTCTGGACCTGGAGCCCCTTCACTTCAGGTCGGAAAATGACGAACCTAGGGCCCTGGTCTTCCAAGGTCTTCGGGTCATGGGACGACCTGTTTATTGACAGGTTCAGTGACATGACGCAGAAGAGGATCTCTGTTCTATGCCAGACGAAGGACAGTCCTTTGATCTACACCGACGGTGCAGGAGTGCTGAAGGGCTTGAATTTCAATATCATGGAGGCTCTATCAAGATGGCTGCAGTTCGAGATAAAGTACACATTGGAAGGTATGCGTTTGATATTGGAGTATTCTTTATTATTATTTGCTTTCATGGTGCTATGCTAAAGTAGAGACGAACATATATCCTATACACACATTTATATACTGTAAACATACATACATACATACATACATACATATATATGTATATATACATATATATATACATATATATATATATGTATTTATATATATTTATATATATTTGTATATATATACATATATATATATAAATATATATATATATATATATATATATATATATATATATATATATATATATATATATATGTGTATATATATTTATATATATACATACATATATATATATATATATATATATATATATATATATATATATATATTTAGTCAGCTTAGGTACACACATTTCAGAAGATTCTGTGTATTCCAAAGGTTTGACGGTCATAAAACTAATTTTAGGGCTATAATAAAAATGTATATTCAGATAAAGTAAGCGTTTAAACTTCATAATATACACACATGTATATATATATATATATATATATATATATATATATATACATACATATATATTTATATATATATATATATATATATATATATATGTGTGTGTGTGTGTGTGTGTGTGTGTGTAAGTATGCTATGAATGTTTCACTTAATCATTAACAGTATCGTCTCTAACGTTGGGCACTTTAAATCCAGACTCCATTTTCTCTAACCTCATATTAAGATATTAAGAAGGGACAGTTTTCTAATAACTCGTCCAAACTGAGTAAAAAAAAAACAATCGAAATTTGTTTTGAAATACCATAGAAAAAATAAGAACATTACCACCAGTCCGTAATGTTTGCGAACATAAATTACGTTTGCAGTTAACAGAAATTATTAGATAAAAAGCGGAAAAATAAGCTAATAATTATATTCTTTTTGTTTTTTTTATTTATTTCTCAATTCGAGCAGACGACTTGTTTGAAAGTAAAAAAAGAAAAAAAAAAAAAAGGGTAAATGCCTGGCAATATTTATTCCAGGATTTTTACTGTTTCAAAAACGGATATGTTGACATGAAGGAGGGATATTACGGTCACCAGCCCATAAAAGATAATAAACAAGGCAATTATGATCCTGTAGTTTACTCAAATACAGCTGAGAACATTCTATTTTCATAGAGAATTTCCGATTAAAATTGTTTTTTTTTTTTTTAATAGTAAGAGAACGTATTGTTCTTCCATATTTCCTTTTTTTCTTTTACAGATCACAAAGTTAAAGTTATTACTAATTAGTTATGTATTCCTTTGAACTAAAGGCCCAGCCACACCACCCGAACGTTGCTGGAGCGTTCCTTGAACGGTAGGGAGGTGGACCAAACCCCTCGAAAATTTAATTTAACGTTTTTACGTTCGGTCTTTATTAGGCTGCTGAACGTAGCAAATCCTCGCATATTTTCTGAGTTTTCTTACACCTCTATTATGGAAGTTGCTAATTTATGCAATAAGGGTATTGGTATACAGGATGTAGAAAAGCGTAGCGGAGTGGATATTACAGTCACCAAGCTGTAAAAGATAATAACAAAGTAGGGTAAAAATTACGGTCGCTGTATCTTATTTAAAACTACGTTTTTTTTAACAGTTTATAAAAAAAAGCGACTGAAACTTTTCAAGGAACGCTCCAGCAACGTTCGGGCGGTGTGACCGGGCCTTAAGGTAGTTCTTTCATCTCTTACAGCGTTCAAACTTACTTCGAATGTTTTTATGTTGAACAGGCTGTCATAATTCTCTCTTCGTAGTTTATACATGTAAGATCTAATTCAACGTTGTTAAACATCCTGGAATATTTCATATTGATTATTCATTACTTCTCAAGTGGTTTATTCAATTCTTATTTCCTTTCCTCATTGGGGCCATTTTTCCGTTTTTAAGTCCTTGGCTTTATAGCATCATACCTTTCAAACTAGGGCTGTGACTTGGATAATAATAATAATAATAATAATATTAATAATGATAATAATAATAATAATAATAATAATAATAATAATAATAATTACTTTTCGAATTTTACTGCCTGCCAGTTGATTAAGTTTCGACGCAAAAGATAAAAAAAAAAAAACATTATCGAATTTCCTCCCTTTTTATATCATACCTTTATCGATCTCTATCTTCTTATCTGAACAGGAAATGTGAGATGGACCACGATGACCGACTTAGTGCAAAAAGGAGAAATGACTTGATGATTAACTACGCCGCATTGACACCTGAGAGGAACAAGGACTTCGATCTCACGGTTCCATATTATCATGAAGGGTAATATCTTTAAGTTTAATTTAAGGGTAGTGTACGCGTCCAGGCAAAAAAAAGGCTAAATATTTAGATAGTTATGTACAGAAAACGCACAAGAAGATTCAACCCTTTTCCTAGCTGCAATACGGAAGTTGTGGTTTCCAGGGTATGACTACTTTCTCTCCCCCTACCCGAAGGTCGGGGAGCGATTGAATAGCTATACGTCTGGTAGTGCCGCTCAGCGTGACCGGAGAGAAATATGTGTGTATATATATATACATATATATATATATATATATGTATATATATATATATATATATATATATATATATATATATATATATATATAAATTTATATATATATATATATATATATTTATATTTATATGTGTGTATATATACATATGTATATATATATATATATATATATATATATATATATATATATATATATATATATATATATATATATATATATATATATATATATATACGAGTATATATATATATACCCAGACGCTAGCTGTTTATTATATTGGGGAGATGTATTTTCATTTGATGAATTTGGTTTGATGAAACTTATTAAAAACGTCTCTATTGAAATCAAGTAAATTTCTGGAGTCTTTGTCTTGTTCATCGCAAGCAAAAGATTTTGTGTTCGGAATCGCAAACTTATAGAGATATTAATGAGGATTTCAGAAAACAATGTTTAAAACCAATATACAAAATTCCCATACGAAGATCGAACAATTAATATTTTACGCTATTTTCCAATTTCTATAATTGAAAGTCCTTTTCGTGACCGAGAAATATTAGAAATACTGAATGCGAAATATGTAAACAAATACAGATTATTTGTTCATAAAATCCCCTTATTCTTTAATAATGAGATACTGATGATATTTCACAGAACATTGCGATTAACAGACAGTCTGAACCCACAGAATAAAACTAATGATAAATCACTGAATGATATTACTCCATTTATATTACCAAAATATTTTAAAGAAAAAAGTTTTTATATAACTTTTTATATCACTGGAAGAATCTAGTTAGCTAATAAAAGAATCTCTAACAAAATATAGAATTTGGAATTTATCTTCGTAATATTATTTTATATTATAATATAATTGAATAAAACCAGCAAAATATGAATAACTGAGCCATAAATTAAGAATAAAACTTCAGTATTTTGCAGCAATATAAAAAAACCCTCGCAAGAAAAACAAAAGGTTATTTGATAAATTAAATGCTGTAAAAATATAAGATAATTTTCCCTTAGAGCGATAGTGTCTTACCACTAGGTCACTCTAAATCATACATACACTCTGATACATCATAGTCTTTGGAATGCATATTATTTTATTAACATTATACGTAATTCCTTTAGCCTTCTGAAGTATTTACCTTCAAATAAAAACATTATTCTTCAAACATAACGGTCAAAACTCAAAAATATTCTTAAGATATGTATCACTGAAAAGAAACAAGTAAAAGAATATTCTAGATTCTTCATCTAAATCGTTTTATGTATGAAATAGCAATTTTAATGTTTTAATTGTTATTAAGATATTAAATTTTAATTGTTCATTACTTCTCCTTCAGTTTGTTTATTTCCTAGTTTCATTTCTTCACTTGGTTATTTTTCCCTGTTGGAGTCTTTGGGCTTATAGCATCCGGCTTTTACCAGGGATATAGCTAAGCTAGTTATAATGATTATATGTATATATATATATATATATATATATATATATATATATATATATATATATATATATATATAGGTATGTGTGTGTATGTAAATATGTCTATTTGAATAAATACACACACACAAACACACACAAACACACACATATATATACAGTATATATATACAGTATATATATATATATATATATATATATATATGCATATATATATATGTGTATATATATATATATATATATATATATATATATATATATATATATATATATATATATATATATATAAAATCAATCCAAATTATTTACCCTTGCATCAACTACAAAAGACAGCGTTATAATAATTTCACATCTCATTTGTGCAGGTTTGGGATAATACTTGAAGTTCCACCGCCTCTCCCTAGATGGCAGAACATCCTGTATCCCTTTTCGTGGCTTGTTTGGGTGGCTGTTTCCGTATCCGTCATCGCTTCGGGAATCACTCTCCATCTCTTGTATCATAAGATCCAAAATTCATTCTTTAACAATATGATCACCGTCCTTGAGGTAAGAGTTCGTTGTACACTTACTCCTGTTACCAGTTGTGGCGAAAAGTAAAATGGAAATTATTTTTCAGTTTAATGTATCTGATATTTATTTTTTCCTTTTCAGAGAGTAGTTTAACAACATATTTATACTACATTATTGTCCAGTGTCCAAAATAGGCATGCATAGACTCTAACACATAAACATGTAAACACAAACTCACACATATCCATTTATCACCTAAATATATATATATATATATATATATATATATATATATATATATATATATATATATAAATATATATATATATATATATATATATATATATATATGTGTGTATGTATATATTTACATATACACATATATACATATATATTTATATGTACACTATATATATACATATATATGTATATATATATATATATATATATATATATATATATATATATATATATATATATATACATATATATACATATATATATATTTATATTTATATATTTATGCATATATATACATATATTCATATATATACAGAGAGAGAGAGAGAGAGAGAGAGAGAGAGAGAGAGAGAGAGAGAGAGAGAGAGAGAGAGAGAGAGAGAGAGAGAGAATTGCTCTTTATTATATAAGAGAGATTATTATCATTATTATTATTATTATTATTATTATTATTATTATTATTATTATCATTATCATTATCATTATTATTACTATTATTATTTTCAGAGCATCGTCTCCCGCCCCATGGTAAATGTTCCTCCTCAGTGGCGGGTTCGAAATTTCCTCTTGACCTGGTGGCTTGCGTCGTGGCTCGTCAACAGGTCTTATAGGTGTAATCTCATTGCTGTCCTTACAGTCCCTGCATTTCCCAGTAAGATACAGACGGCAGAGGAACTTGTTCGAAGTAGATACAGGTAAATAGTGACGGAAGATATCGACATGCATCATCACCATTTTCTTTATCATCACCTTAATACATACATATACCAAGGCACTTCCCTGAAATTTGGGGGGTTCCCGATATCAAACAAATGAAACAAAAAAGGGACCTTTCCTCTCTACGCTCCTCCCATCCTGACGAGGGACTCAACCGAGTTCGCCTGATACTGCTAGGGTGCCACAGCCCACCCTTCCCCCGTTATCCACCACAGATGAAGCTTCATAACGCTTAATCCCCTACTTAATACCTGTATTTAAACATACTATAACGTTTAAAACGCTCCCAAAAGACCAAAACTACTTCCAGATGTTTGCTCAGACAGCATCTATGGCATTCAAAAGTTTCGAAAAGACTAAAATTACTGCCACATTGTGAATTGTTTAATAGGGCCAATGCGTTCTGCTTTCGTTATTCATAGGCTACTTTTTTAGATTCTGTACAGTTGGACACAGGAATTCTGGGTACTTCTTTTTCTTAGGAAGTGGGCCCACTGCCACACCCTTATTACGTGGGTATGTGTGTGTGTGTTTGTGTGTGTGTCTGTGTGTGGGTGTGTAAGTATGTAAGTGTGCATATCTACATTTTAACCATAAACTTTTTCCTAACTGAAGGATGTGGCGTTATAAGAATTCAGCCTTTTGGTATCTCAGCAAGTCCAAAATGATGCAGTTGTTAGCCTCGATGACTTTTATTTAAACATGCAAATGCTGGTATAAATTTCCTGCAGTAGTTTGGGATTCGAACCCAGTTCCAGTACTGGACTACTTGGACACGACACCCACTTTGTACCAGTTAAGCACATCTTCACATTTCGTATCCAATCAATTCTTCTTACACCACATTTTATGTAAATGTTTCATATCATCAGTTGCAGCCTTCCATGCGTGTACATCCACACTTCACTTCAAAAAAGGAGAGTTAGTTCAACAATCCCTTCTACAGCTACTATTATGGCTTTTCTAGATAAACAAAGTATCTTAGTAATCTCCTGACACACCCTGCTACCTATTTTGCTTTTTATGTTATGAGACTCACCTGTTTCCTGATCTTACCATTTCATGTTTTATTTACTCCAAAATATTCATATGAATCAGCCAATTCCATTCTTCCTCCATCCATCCTAACAGCCATTACTCCTCCATCCTCATGATAATGTAACTATAGTTTGTGTGCATTAAAATGGACATAGTCTAAAGGCCCCTACACACGATCATTTTTTTCGTCAATTAATTGATATCAATTTATTGACGTCAATGAATTGATGGAGAAATTGACCGTGTGTAGGCGACATTGATATCAATTTAATTGGAACAATTTCATTGAATCAATTCATTGAGAGATCAAAGATCCTTTGATGTTTATTGATGGGTCTTCAATAAGATTGATCCTCTTCTTTCGCTTTGGAGTGTCCAGAGCAAGCACTATTCCTAGAGCCACAGATGCTTTCATCTCGAAGTTATGAATCAAACTGAAAATTGAAGTAAAATCATAGACCGTGTGTAGGCACAGTGATTTCCTCAATTTCATTGTCGTCAATAAATTGATATCAATTAATTGACGAAAAAATTTATCGTGTGTAGGAGCCTTAACATTTATTTCTTTAACAAAAAAGCAAAAGTTAAGCTACAAGAGAGATTACGATTCTGAAAAATAAATGTTTTAGCTAAAGTCTAGGTAAAGTATACTACCCTTACAGATTATGCATGTTGGACTACGGTGAATTCGTCCCAGATGCGATGGCTACTTCAACCCACCCTACTCTAGCAGCCCTAGGGAAGAAGCTAGACATGGCGCCAATCACAGACCACTTAGATCAAATAGGACAGGAAACGTGTGTCGAACGTGTTTTGGCGGGTTCCCATGCCCATACGGAAAAATACTCATACGTAAAACTTCTTTACAGTAGACTCGGGCACTCTCCATCTGTCTACAGTTTGAAAGAACAGCTTTACCCTGGTAATCTGGCCTTTCTCGTGCACAAAAACTCTCCCTGGAAATACAAATTTGATCAGGGAATGCAGTGGCTGATGGAGACTGGCCTCATGCTGAGGTGGTATCAGAAGTCAATGGAAGAGTTCATTACTGCAGTGAAAGAGGTAAATGTATAGAGGAGACATTATTGGTTGCGTTTTACTGCGGTGGTATCGGAAGTCAATGGAAGAGTTCATTACTCCAGTGAAAGAGGTAAATGGCTAGAGGAGACATTATTAGTTGCGTTTTACTGAGGTGGTATCGGAAGTCAATGGAAGAGTTCATTACTCCAGTGAAAGAGGTAAATGGCTAGAGGAGACATTATTGGTTGCGTTTTACTGAGGTGGTATCGGAAGTCAATGGAAGAGTTCATTACTCCAGTGAAAGAGGTAAATGGCTAGAGGAGACATTATTGGTTGCGTTTTACTGAGGTGGTATCGGAAGTCAATGGAAGAGTTCATTACTCCAGTGAAAGAGGTAAATGGCTAGAGGAGACATTATTGGTTGCGTTTTACTGAGGTGGTATCGGAAGTCAATGGAAGAGTTCATTACTGCAGTGAAAGAGGTAAATGGCTAGAGGAGACATTATTGGTTGCGTTTTACTGAGGTGGTATCGGAAGTCAATGGAAGAGTTCATTACTCCAGTGAAAGAGGTAAATGGATAGAGGAGACATTATTAGTTGCGTTTTACTGAGGTGGTATCGGAAGTCAATGGAAGAGTTCATTACTCCAGTGAAAGAGGTAAATGGCTAGAGGAGACATTATTGGTTGCGTTTTACTGAGGTGGTATCGGAAGTCAATGGAAGAGTTCATTACTGCAGTGAAAGAGGTAAATGTATAGAGGAGACATTATTGGTTGCGTTTTACTGAGGTGGTATCGGAAGTCAATGGAAGAGTTCATTACTGCAGTGAAAGAGGTAAATGGCTAGAGGAGACATTATTAGTTGCGTTTTACTGAGGTGGTATCGGAAGTCAATGGAAGAGTTCATTACTGCAGTGAAAAAGGTAAATGGCTAGAGGAGACATTATTAGTTGCGTTTTACTGAGGTGGTATCGGAAGTCAATGGAAGAGTTCATTACTGCAGTGAAAGAGGTAAATGGCTAGAGGAGACATTATTAGTTGCGTTTTACTGAGGTGGTATCGGAAGTCAATGGAAGAGTTCATTACTGCAGTGAAAGAGGTAAATGGCTAGAGGAGACATTATTAGTTGCGTTTTACTGAGGTGGTATCGGAAGTCAATGGAAGAGTTCATTACTGCAGTGAAAGAGGTAAATGGCTAGAGGAGACATTATTAGTTGCGTTTTACTGAGGTGGTATCGGAAGTCAATGGAAGAGTTCATTACTCCAGTGAAAGAGGTAAATGGCTAGAGGAGACATTATTGGTTGCGTTTTACTGAGGTGGTATCGGAAGTCAATGGAAGAGTTCATTACTGCAGTGAAAAAGGTAAATGTATAGAGGAGACATTATTGGTTGCGTTTTACTGAGGTGGTATCAGAAGTCAATGGAAGAGTTCATTACTGCAGTGAAAGAGGTAAATGTATAGAGGTGACATTATTGGTTGCGTTTTACTGAGGTGGTATCAGAAGTCAATGGAAGAGTTCATTACTCCAGTGAAAGGGGTAAATGTATAGAGGAGACATTATTGGTTGCGTTTTACTGAGGTGGTATCGGAAGTCAATGGAAGAGTTCATTACTCTAGTGAAAGAGTTAAATGGAAAGAGGTGACGTTGTTAGTTGCGTTTTATTGCAATGAGAAAGTTAATGTTAATGCCCTTCACTAGCTCAGGAAAGGGGAGAATGGAATATGCTTACAGTGCATCATTCGAAGAAGTAAGAGAGTCATTTCTAAAGAGTTGAAAAGTGATAATGAACATTTAAAACAAAATTGAGTAAAGAATTGATATTAAACAAAACAATGAACAGTAGGTGGTGAAGAAAGCCTTACATACATCTATCACATGTAATTATTCTTATAGGCAGAAAATTTGAGGTAAAGGGAATTAAACAGTCTTATGCAAATCTATTGCTATTCTAATTTGTTTTATATGTAGAGCATAGGCAGTAAGTGAAAAAATAGCCTTATTTACATATCCTGCTACAGTAGGTGAAACAATAATAGTCTTATTTACATATCCTGCTGCAGTAGGTGAAAAAAAAAAATAGCCTTATTTACATATCCTGCTGCAGTAGGTGAAACAATAATAGTCTTATTTACATATCCTGCTGCAGTAGGTGAAACAAAAATAGCCTTATTTACATATCCTGCTGCAGTAGGTGAAACAATAATAGTCTTATTTACATATCCTGCTGCAGTAGGTGAAACAAAAATAGCCTTATTTACATATCCTGCTGCAGTAGGTGAAACAATAATAGTCTTATTTACATATCCTGCTGCAGTAGGTGAAAAAAAATAGCCTTATTTACATATCCTGCTGCAGTAGGTGAAACAATAATAGTCTTATTTACATATCCTGCTGCAGTAGGTGAAACAAAAATAGCCTTATTTACATATCCTGCTGCAGTAGGTGAAAAAAAAATAGCCTTATTTACATATCCTGCTGCAGTAGGTGAAACAAAAATAACCTTATTTACTGTAAAAATCATTATTAAAGACAGCATTGATAGTTGATAGAAAAAAAAATATCATTGTATATATTTATTGCTCTTGTATTATTTTTATAAGCAGAGAATTAAAAGTAGAGAGAAAAAATATTTTACTTCTAACTATTTAGAATAGTGGATGTATAACATATCATTAACATTAATCCAAGTTAATCTACAACCCTAATTGGAAAAGTAGGACGCGACAAGCCAAAGGACTCCAATAGGGAAAATAGCCCAGTGAGGAAATGAAATAAGGAAATGAATTCACTATATATGAGATGTAATGAATGGCCTTATTTACATCTATTGATGCTACCATTATTCCCATTCCATCTCAATTTAACCTCGGATAAATTAATCACAGTTCCGTTTTGTATAAATTCCTTGCATTGTTTGTCAATTAGTTTTTTTTTACCACAATGTAGCGGTAAATAATTTCGTATTCAGATTTTTTATAATAGTAAGTTTAATAATAATAATAATAATAATTTAGTAACAAGAATGATTTTAAAATCAATAATAATAATAATAATAATAATAATAATAATAATAATAATAATAATAATAATAATCTTAAAACCAATAATAATTTTAATTATTCTAATAATTTTGAAA
>NC_090731.1:157333289-157343289 GCF_036898095.1 Palaemon carinicauda
GTAAGCAGCATTACAAAAGTGAATATCAGGAAGCTAAAGACAAGGTTTTTGCTAATAAATTTAAAGTTAGCTGGAAGCCGTAAGCAGTATTACATAAGCGAATATCAGAAAGCTAAAGGGAATATTTTTGCTAATAAATTCAAAGTTAGTTGGAAGCCATAAGCAGTATTACTAAAGCGAATATCAGAAAGCTAAAGGGAATATTTTTGCTAATAAATTCAAAGTTAGTTGGAAGCCGTAAGCAGTATTACTAAAGCGAATATCAGAAAGCTAAAGGGAATATTTTTGCTAATAAATTCAAAGTTAGCTGGAAGCCGTAAGCAGTATTACATAAGCGAATATCAAAAAGCTAAAGACAAAGTTTTTGCTAATAAATTCAAGGTTAGCGGGAAGCCGTAAGCAGTATTACTAAAGCGAATATCAGAAAGCTAAAGACAAAGTTTTTGCTAATAAATTTAAAGTTAGCTGGAAGCCGTAAGCAGTATTACATAAGCGAATATCAGAAAGCTAAAGACAAAGTTTTTGCATAATAAATTCAAATTTAGCTGGAAGCCGTAAGCAGTATTACATAGGCGAATATCAGAAAGCTAAAGGGAATATTTTTGCTAATAAATTCAAAGTTAGTTGGAAGCCATAAGCAGTATTACTAAAGCGAATATCAGAAAGCTAAAGGGAATATTTTTGCTAATAAATTCAAAGTTAGCTGGAAGCCGTAAGAAGTATTACATAAGCGAATATCAAAAAGCTAAAGACAAAGTTTTTGCTAATAAATTCAAAGTTAGTTGGAAGCCATAAGCAGTATTACTAAAGCAAATATCAGAAAGCTAAAGACAAAGTTTTTGCATAATAAATTCAAATTTAGCTGGAAGCCGTAAGCAGTATTACATAGGCGAATATCAGAAAGCTAAAGGGAATATTTTTGCTAATAAATTCAAAGTTAGTTGGAAGCCATAAGCAGTATTACTAAAGCGAATATCAGAAAGCTAAAGGGAATATTTTTGCTAATAAATTCAAAGTTAGCTGGAAGCCATAAGAAGTATTACATAAGCGAATATCAAAAAGCTAAAGACAAAGTTTTTGCTAATAAATTCAAAGTTAGTTGGAAGCCGTAAGCAGTATTACTAAAGCGAATATCAGAAAGCTAAAGGGAATATTTTTGCTAATAAATTCAAAGTTAGTTGGAAGCCATAAGCAGTATTACATAAGCGAATATCAGAAAGCTAAAGACAAAGTTTTTGCTAATAAATTCAAAGTTAGCTGGAAGCCGTAAGCAGTATTACATAAGCGAATATCAAAAAGCTAAAGACAAAGTTTTTGCTAATAAATTCAAAGTTAGCTGGAAGCCGTAAGCAGTATTACATAAGCGAATATCAAAAAGCTAAAGACTAAGTTTTTGCTAATAAATTCAAAGTTAGCTGGAAGCCGTAAGCAGTATTACATAAGCGAATATCAAAAAGCTAAAGACAAAGTTTTTGCTAATAAATTCAAAGTTAGCTGGAAGCCGTAAGCAGTATTACATAAGCGAATATCAGAAAGCTAAAGACAAAGTTTTTGCTAATAAATTTAAAGTTAGCTGGAAGCCGTAAGCAGTATTACATAAGCGAATATCAGAAAGCTAAAGACAAAGTTTTTGCTAATAAATTCAAAGTTAGCTGGAAGCCGTAAGCAGTATTACTAAAGCGAATATCAGAAAGCTAAAGACAAAGTTTTTGCTAATAAATTTAAAGTTAGCTGGAAGCCGTAAGCAGTATTACATAAGCGAATATCAGAAAGCTAAAGGGAATATTTTTGCTAATATATTTAAAGTTAGCTGGAAGCCGAAAGCAGCATTACAAAAGCGAATGTCAGAAAGCTAAAGGCAATATTTTTGCTAATAAATTTAAAGTTAGCTGGAAGCCGTAAGCAGTATTACATAAGCGAATATCAAAAAGCTAAAGGCAATATTTTTGCTAATAAATTCAAAGTTAGCTGGAAGCCGTAAGCAGTATTACATAAGCGAATATCAGAAAGCTAAAGGCAATGTTTTTGCTCTTAATTATGCTATTTAATGGACAACAAACAGATAGGAGCTCTATGTCATTGCCAGCAGTAACTTATGTAAACTTTCGAAAAAGCCCAAGAGTAAATTAGGAAATGTAATATCTCTACGGAAACAGTGCGGAATATTCCAGCGAGAGCATTAGATAGTTTTCAGCCTACTGTTGATGGTTATACTGCCATTTTAATCATAAAAAATCTTAACAACACAAATGCCTTTGAATCTGACGGGATTAGCTGGCTTTTAATTAGGGATGGGTTATACATTATTGCATTTTACCTTGCAGTTATTATTAACGCATTCATAGCCACTAAACAGCATCCGAAGTTATGGAATGGAAAAATTCCGCACCTAATTACTGTTTTTAAGAGTGGTGATATGGAAGACGCTTCTAATTATCGTCCTATATATTTGCTTCCTATACTGTCAAAAGCTCTGGAAAAAATAATTGCTATTCAATTAAATGATTATCTAGAGGCAAATTGTATAATCTCACTAAGTGAACACGGCTTCAGACCAAAATTATCAATGGAAACGGCTTTATTAGAAATATTAGAAAAGATTTATTACATGGATAGTAAAAAACGTTTCTGCTCCCTTTTCAGGCCAAAATTATCAACTGAAATGGCTCTATTAAAAAGATCGGATAAAATTTATAATAACATGGATAGTAGAAAAAGTTTCACTGCTCCTTTTTCAGACCAAAATTATCAACTGTAACGGATCTATTAAAAATATCATATAAAATCTATAATAACATGGATGATGAAAAAGTTTCATTGCTCCTTTTACTTGACATCCCAAAAGCCTTTGACAGCGTGAATCACAATATATTATCTAATAGATATACAGCACTGAGTATAGATCCACGCTGGTTTATGAGTTACTTACATAACAGATTCCAGTCAGTTAGAATGGGTCAAATTGTTTCTTCTTAAAATATTGTAGAGTTTAGTGTACCCCAGGGCTCTATTCTTGGCCCAATACTCTTTGTAATATATGTTAATGTTTTGTCATCCAATACGCAGACGACACCCAGATCTTAATGTAAATGAAATGGACAAACTAATTCATAGGGCAGAATACATACTAAAGATGGTCAAATACTACTTCCTAACTAATGGTTTGTTTCTTAATGAGAAAACCACAATTTATTTTGATAGGTTCCCGATAATATATATCAGAAATTGGAGGCAGTGTTCAAATAGATTTCAATGGAAATAGGATTAAACCCGTGAAACCTGTAAAAAATCTAGGGGTTTATTATGACTAATATATGACGTTTTAAACGCATATAGATGAAATTTATAAGAAAGAGATGTGTACTTTATTTTATTTAAATAGAGTTAAAAGATTCATTTGATTCTTCTAGGCGTAAAGTAGTTGCTCAGTCGCTGGCTATGAGTATAATCAACTACTGTTTAAGAATTTGGGGAGTAACGGGTTCTACACAAATGAAAAGGGTTAAAAAACGATAAAACTTTGCCACCTACTGTAAGTGGTCGTTGGTAATGTAAAAAATAAACTTGACCACGTATCCCCTTACTTCAGAAAAATTAGAATAGTTAAAGATAAAAGATAAATATACCACAGATATCTATTATCTGGTAATCAAAACAACACGAAAAATAACTCCTGAATGGTTATATGATTTTCCAACAGTACGCACAGTTAACGGGGTTTCTTCTCGACAGAAGGAAAATATTTATGTAGAAAGGGTGAAAACAGAGGTAGGCTCCTGCCAGATTACTATTCGCCCCCCCCCCCTTGCAATATACAATAAAGTACCTAGCACAATTTAACAAAGATCATCTCTCGCTGCTTCTAATGTACACTTGAAGAGACTAATTTTAAATGGTTCCGATTAGTGTTTTACTGAACGTTATGCTTAATTGTCATATTGATAATCCTTTTGAAGGCACTACTGTACTTTTATAGATATTGGAATTAGTTTTAGATATTGCTTATGGATAAGGTGACTTTTATCTACAAATTGAGATATCCGCTTCTTTGTTTTATTTTCTGTTATTCTAATACTATTTATACATGACTTGTTTTTAACCCAACTTATTAGGTCTATGACAATATATATCAATATTCAAAAATAATAATTTTCTCTCATTATATTTTAATTAAATGCTTTCTAATTTTACTATATTCTTTTATTATTGATGAATTTTATCAATTACTGAAAATTTAGTCGATTTGTTGATTCTTAAACAAAATGTCCAAAATATCGAATATTTTAACTATTTGCAAAATGATTTTACTAATTGTAGTGTTATATTCTTTGAATACCCAATGCAAATATTGGAAATAAAGGTCCATTGTTATTATTATTATTATTATTATTAAACTCTCTATCTCTCTCTCTCTCTCTCTCTCTCTCTCTCTCTCTCTCTGCATTCTCATTACGTTGTTTCTTTCCATATCAAGTTGTTCTTCGGGCCGCCCCCCCCCCCTCTCTCTCTCTCTCTCTCTCTCTCTCTCTCTCTCTCTCTCTCTCTCTCTCTCTCTCTGTGTTGTTTCTTTTCTTACTAAGATGTTCGTCCTCTCTCTCTCTCTCTCTCTCTCTCTCTCTCTCTCTCTCTCTCTCTCTCTCGTCTCTTTACGTTGTTTCTTTACTTACTAAGATGTTCGTCCTCCTCTCTCTCTCTCTCTCTCTCTCTCTCTCTCTCTCTCTCTCTCTCTTTACGTCGTTTCTTTTCTTACTAAGATGCTCTCCCCACCCCCCCCCCTCTCTCTCTCTCTCTCTCTCTCTCTCTCTCTCTCTCTCTCTCTCTCTGTTGTTTCTTTTCTTACTAAGATGTTCGTCCTCTCTCTCTCTCTCTCTCTCTCTCTCTCTCTCTCTCTCTCTCTCTCTCTCTCTCTCTTTTGTCTCTTTACGTTGTTTCTTTACTTACTAAGATGTTCGTCCTCCTCTCTCTCTCTCTCTCTCTCTCTCTCTCTCTCTCTCTCTCTCTCTCTCTCTCTCTCTCTCTCTGTAAGTCTACTATCTGAGCAACATGCGTTTCATTCTTGAACCAAACAAGGACGCAAAAATGTGTATTTTTCATCAAATCTACTATGTCTCTATTTAGTTGTCTTATGTACTTAATTGGGTATTTACCCCTTGGACGATCATTCCATATAACAGCTGATTTCAAGAGAAAAGGAAAACATAAGTAAGGGAAGTACTATACTCAATTTTTTTTAGTCAGGCTCATTTGCACTGACACGCAGTGTTGCCCTTTTAGCTTGGGAAAGTTTCCTAATAGTTGATTGGTTGGAATGTTTTTGTTCAACCAATCAGCAATTGTGAAACTTTCCCGAGCTAAAAGGGCACCCCTGCGAGTCAGTGCAAATGCGCCTTATGAAAAAATATTTAGTATAGAAGCCCATATTCAGAGCTATGTTAAAAATGGATACTATGGAGTCGTGGTGAAGATAAGTTCACTCTATTGTGGTGAAATATCTCATTAAGTATTCATAGGATTTTCTTCCTTCAAATTCTTATATAACGTGTCATGTAAGATTGAGATTCGCCTTTATAGTACAATACATATTTTGCATTTATTACCTCCGCCAACAAAGTTGGACGGAGGTTTTGTTTTCGCCCCTGTTTGTGTCTGTGACCCAAACACACAATTTTAATCTTAGAGTAATGAAACTTGCAGGAATTAACTGTTATGTAAAATCTGGAAATGATTAAATTTTTGAAGGCCAATGTCAAAGGTCAAGGTCCCCGTCAAGCAAAATGTCCAATTCACTTAATCAGACATAAGCTTGGACATCGTTGTCACATAGACTTCAAACTTGGTTCATATTTAAAGTGTATGAAATTCCAAGCCAATTAATACATGTTTAGGTCAAAGGTGTAGGTCAAAATCAAGGTCGAGAAATAAGCTACCGCGGCGGAGGTATGCGCTCTACTGAGTGTCCCTCTAGTTTCCTCTCTTTGTCTCGTGACATTCGCTCTTTCGCAACACATTTTTAAGGATCGTTGTGATAAGTAGATTAGAATCTATTTCAAGCTTTGATCATATTGACAAGTCCTTGTAAGGTTTTAATAGCATAAATAATCTTAATGCTATTAAGCATTTAGCTCGAATATTTTCTCTACGAATTCTTTTTATATTTAATATACTGGTTTCATGACAAATGAAATGTTGTTATGCTGCTTTTTATTTCTTAACATTTTTCATTAATACTTTTTCATATTTTGTTACTTAGTCTTATAAGGTGACGTTCCTTACATCAATAATTTACGATTATTTTTTATTTTTAATATACTATTTTTATGGTAAACGATATGTTGTTTTGCAGCCTCGTTGAATTTTTATATTTCTAAAATTTCCATTAATAATTTTTCACATTTCGTTAGTTAGTGTTTTGACGTTCCTTTCATCAGTAATTTACGATTATTTATATTTTTTAATTTACTAGTTTTATGGCAAACGAATTGTTTTGCAGCCTAGTTGAATTTTTATATACTTTTGACGTTCCATTCATCATTAATTAAGATTCTCCTCTCTTTCCAAAAACAGTCGGGTATTACAATATTTATTCTTTTAACTCTTATTCATATCCAGTGAAAAAATGAATATTTCTTATTCTACCCTAGAACCGAAGAAAAAAGTTGTTTTTGAATAGTTCAAGTAAAATAATCACCCATTTTATCTTGATTGGACGCAAGAGACCTTTGGATATTCAGTGTTCGTAACTATTCCCGTCTGGGACTTGTGTAATTTTCTCAGAGCTCGGGTATGTTTTTCAAGTGTAACAGACTTATGTAATACAGTATAATTAGGTATGTTTGAAGCTCGGGAGTTTATGTATATATATATATATATATATATATATATATATATATATATATATATATACAGTGGAACCTCTACATCCGAACGTATCTACATCCGAATTTTCCAACATCCGAAGTAAAATTCGAGCATATTTTTGACTCTACACCCGAATTTTATTTCGACACACGAAGTAGCAATTTTCGTCGTACCGGTTGTATCCGAATTTTTCGACACGCGAAGTACAATTCGAACACGTTCCGACTCTACACCCGAATGTTTTTTTCGACACCCGAAGTAAACAATACTCGTACGCGTAGTCGGTGCTCATAGCTCCTGAAGTGTTTTTTATTTCCGCCGATAGAAGGCAGCACATCGACCTCGGAGGGACGCTCAATTAGCGCGGCTTGGGTCAGTCCTCTGTTCTCGTCGGCTTCTTGCGGTTGTGCTCTGTGCGTTCTGATATTAACTGTGATTTAATCATGATTTTTTACGTGCATACATTAACGATAATTTACGTAAAGTATGGGTCCCAAGAGGCTTAGTTTTGCCAGTGGTAGTGGTAGTGGTGATAAAAGGAAGAAGGAAATGCTTTCTATAGAAATTAAGCAGGAAATTATTGAAAAACATGAGCGTGGCATCCGCGTGAGTGAACTTGCTAAACAGTATGGCTGTAATATGTCGACGATCTCGACAATCCTTAAACAGAAGGAAGCTATTAAAGCAGTGAAACCTTCTAAGGGGATCACTATAATTTCCAAACGCCGTACCCCTGTCATAGAAGAGATGGAACGACTTCTACTAGTGTGGATTAAGGATAGAGAGATCGTTGGCGACACCATCACCGAAACCGTTATCTGCGAGAAGGCGCACGCCATCTTTACGGACTTGAAGGAGGAGAGCTCTGTGGGTGATGCTGGGGAAAGTTCAACCGAGCCTTCCTCAGATGATTTCAAGGCATCTCGTGGCTGGTTCAAGAAATTTAAGAAACGGTCCGGGATTCATTCAGTTGCTCGCCACGGAGAGGCTGCTAGTTTTGTTAAGAACTTCGAAAAGATCGTGCAGGAAGAAGGCTACGTAGAGCAGCAGGTGTTCAATTGTGATGAAACCGGGCTGTTTTGGAAGAATATGCCGAGTCGAACCTACATCACTGCCGAAGAGAAGAAATTGCCTGGGCATAAGCCAATGAAGGATCGGTTGACTCTTGCTCTATGTGCCAACGCTAGCGGGGACTTTAAAGTCAAGCCCTTGCTTGTTTACCATTCAGAGAACCCTAGGGCCTTTAAAGCACACAACGTCGATAAGGATCAGCTTCATGTTTTCTGGCGATCCAACTCGAAGGCCTGGGTCACTAGGCAATTCTTTGTGCAATGGGTAAACCAAGTTTTCGGTCCTTCTGTGAAGAAGGATCTTCATGAGCAGAAATTGCCTTTAAAGTGCCTGCTATGCCTTGACAATGCACCCGCTCACCCCCCCCCCCCGGACTTGAAGATGATATCTTCGATGAATTCAAGTTCATAAAGGTGCTGTATCTTCCACCAAATACCACCTCTATCCTCCAGCCCATGGACCAGCAAGTCATCTCTAATTTTAAGAAGCTGTACTGTACACCAAGCACTTATTCAAGCAGTGCTTTAATGTCACGCAAAGCACCAACTTAACTTTGCGTGAATTTTGGAGGGGCCACTTCAACATCGTGCTCTGCTTGAAGATCATAGATCAGGCTTGGGTGGGATTAACTCGACGGACCCTCAATTCTGCATGGAAGAAGCTGTGGCCTGATGCAGTTTCTCCCCGAGATTTCGAGGGTTTTGACCCCGAACCTGATCCCGTGGTCGGTGCAGCGGAAGCCGTAGAGGAAATCGTCTCCCTTGGCAAGTCCATGGGTCTGGAGGTAGACGCAGATGACGTTACGGAACTCGTCGCCGAACATCACGACGAACTGACGACGGATGAGCTCAAGGAACTCCATGCTATGTCGGAGCACATGAGTGATTACGAGGAAGAGAGCGAGGAGGTAGAACATGTGTTAGGTTCAGCGCAAATAAAAGAGGTGTTAGGAAAATATCAAGACGTGGTCGACTTCATCGACAAATACCATCCAAAGAAATTGCAGGTTTGTCGTGTAGTTTCTCAATTCGATGATGTTTGCCTAACTCACTTTCGAAACATTCTGAAAAGCCGTACCAAGCAATTATCTATTGATGCTTTCTTTAAAAAAACTGCGAAGCGAACTCGCGATGAAGAGGATGTAAGTGAACCGAAGAAAACGGCAAAGAGTGAAGAGGAAGAAAGTGAAACACAGAAAATGGAAAAGAGTGAAGCAAAAGAAAATCAGTCAATTTTAAATGTAAGTGATAGTGATTAAAATTACGTAATTATCAAAAAGAAAAAAAGAAAATGTAAAAGAAAAAAATATAAAATATAAAAATAAAAAAAAAAATAAGCTAAGTTATGTTAAAGTTCACTTAGTGTAAGTTAGAATAAGTTACGGTAGTGTTACGTTTATCGTAGTTAACCTCTCTACCTCCTCGCCGTCCGTCCGTCTCCTCTCTCCTCTCTGCGTAGCGAAGACGAACAACACCTGCGCTGGAGTTTCTAAGGTAAAGTGACGCTAAAAACCCGTTTCTTATTTATCATTTTTTGCTAATTCTTCTTATTTACATGTCTATTATCTGATTTAGTGTTCATTATTCTCATGGGAAAATTATGTGTAGTAGTTTATTAAGAAGTTATCATAGGTTTTTGGGCTCAATCACGGATTAATCCTATTTCAATGTATTCTTATGAGAAAATTCGTTTCGACATCCGAACAATTTCTACATCCGAAGTTGGTTCTGGAACGGATTAAATTCGTATGTAGAGGTTCCACTGTATATATATATATATATATATATATATATATATACATATATATATAAATTTATATATATATATATATATATATATATATATGTATATATATGTATAATATATATATATATACATATATATATATATATATATATATATATATATGTATAGGCCTATGTATACATATGTGTATATATATGTGTGTATATATATGTTTATATATATATATATATATATATATATATATATATATATATATAGATAGATAGATAGAGAGATAGATAGATAGATAGATGGATATGTATATATGCATATATATATATATATA
>NC_090731.1:157345789-157358289 GCF_036898095.1 Palaemon carinicauda
TTCTTCGTCTTCGTCGGCCTCTGATAAGTTGAGTATAGTGTATGTTATGTATAAATGTAGGCTCTTGGTAAATTTTGAGTGATTAATAGGATTAATCTTTGATACAAGAGCCGTAGCCTACCAGAGGCGTCTTGGACGCTGTCGCTCGCTAGGTATAAGTTAGTTAGTCAGAGCGACATTCCTGGTTGTTTTGCTTTAATAAATTTTAGCTATTTAGCATTACATAGGATTTCCTTTCGTGCTTAGTATTATTTGGCGAAGTATTCGCCATTCTGGCCTACGCTAGGCCATGTAGCCTAGTCGTTTGGTCCTAGTACTTCATGCATGATTATGGTTTTTCCGAGTGTAATTAAAATTTTATTGAAGCTTTAGGCTATATTTTATACATTTTAGACTGTGTGGAATATTTCCAAGATAGTATACGAGGGAGTTTCGGTGAATTAGGTAATTGATTCTCTTGGTGCCTAGGCTAGTTGCTTATGGAGCCTTAGTATACTTTATCATACTCCCCGGTTGCTTTCTTTTCTTCGGAGAAGGTATGCAATCCCTTTCCCTCTGTTTAAGCCTTGGGCTTATCCCTAAGTGGTTTTTTTCCGAAATTTATTTTCGATAAAACTATACTAGGGTGTTACTGTACCTTCCTGTTCCTGTAGTTATGGTTCAAGAGGGACAGAACAACAGAGTTTTTAGTCTGAGTCTGTGTTGTCTGGCTTGGGGCTGAGTCCCCCTCGCTGACCTAACACATACAAAGGGAGCTTAGCTCCCTTAGGTCACTACCGAAGGTTTCTGTAGTTATGATTCCTTCTTTTGTGATATACCAGACTAGTCCTGTTGCTGTTCTCGGGGGAGGATAAGTTCTTCCCTTGGGAGTAGCAACGCCTTCCTTGCTTTGGTGCTCTGGAAGCTGGCAAGTATTGCTGGCCTTTCCCCTTAGATCTCCCTTAGGCTAAGATAAGTTTCTTGGCTGCGGGTGATCTGTCACTAAAGCAAGGTTGGCAGGACCCTCTTGTCCCTTCCCCCTCTATCTCCGTAATGGCCTAGCCATTACTGTACTGTACGTCGTTCTACATCTAGACCTAGTATAGGTTAGGATGTGGAATTGACTCAGCCCCTTGCCGGCCGGCAGAGCTGGCCGGCAGGGGTCTTACTGTACTGTACGTCGTTCTACTTCTGGACCTAGTATAGGTTAGGATGTGGAATTGATTCAGCCCATTGCCGGCCGGCAGAGCTGCTGGCCGGCAAGGGTCTTATGTTTTCGAGTGCTGCCCGGACCTCTCTTGGTCCCTCATCCATGCCTGCCGGCAGAGCCGGACGGCATTGGTCAAGGAAGCCAGAATTAGTTTCTCCCCTTCCTTATATGCACTCTTTCGGTTGCCGGGCTTGGAGGTTGTGTACACTCTTATCCCGGCATCCATTCTATTTTTCTTCTAGTGCTGTACCTGACCCGGCTGCCGGCCTATGAGGCCGGCAGCCGGGCAGGTGTAGTCCTCTGGTTCTTTTGCTGCCGGCTGGCATCGGTCTTGTACCTTTGCCGGCCGGCTTATGTCAGCCCTTGTCTGCCGGTCACCAAGAGTGTGGCCGGCAGCTGGGTACTACCTTGTGTAGTTGCTGGCCGGCAGCCATTGCCGGCCAACACTGGCTGTTACCGGCCGGCAGTTGCTGCCGACCGGCACAGGCATTTGAACCAGAGTGCTGCCGCCCTATAGCTGTTAAGTAGTATACTTTAAAGCTAGTTGTGGTGTGTGCCGGCCTGCCTTTGCCGGCCGGCACACATCCCCCTATACTGTACTAGTATTCTTCTGTATAGCATATACAGTAAGAGGAAAACTATAGTAAGGGTTTTGGTACAGCACTGTGTCTTCTAACACTATTGTGTTTTCTTGCACACCCCTTTGCTGTTGCCCTCAGATAGGAAGCTGAGTTCTTCCCTGTCTATTATCTAGGATCTTAAAATCATTGCTTAGGTGTGAGCTCCACCTGTTTCCTCTGGAAACCTTGCATTGGTTACTCTAGAAGAGATAAACCATTTTTGATTTTATTATCTGGAAGGCTGCAACAATGAGTTGTGAGGGAAACACAAGTGTGTGTCTTTCCTTTCTGAATTGTTATGCTATACTATGCATATCCAGTGATACATAGTTCACTTGATACTCATGGAAATTTCTTCTCTTTACAGAAGGACACTCCGAAGTGGGGAAGTGCTTTCTGCAATGTCAGCAGCAAGAACCTCTGCGGACATGAGTTTTGTAGGAGACACGCAGCATACGCTGTCTCCAAGGATGATCTCCGGTATTGGGACCCTCAGGTATGTACTGTGTGCACTAACCTGATTAATGAGACATTTAAATAGCTAGGAAGAAGCTTCGTACCTGGGTAAGGGGCTTCCAAAAGAACACTTCTGGCCCTTATCTTCCAAGTGAGAAGATGAGGGCGTATCCTTTCCCTAAGGCATCAGCTGATGCAGTGATTCCCCAGCCTCAAGAGGAGATCCCCTAAGTTCAGATCCAGGTGGATGCTGAAGTCGCGTTCGCGATGCAAGACATCCAGCTAGATGACAGGATGTCTGATGTGGACGGTTGTCAGGAGGAAGACCTCCTGGCAGAAGCCCAGGATGAAGTTCAAGACCCTCTACATCGGCCGGTCTCCCAGTAGAGCTGGGACAGGCCCTCTCTTCTATTGTTGAAATGATCCAACAAATGCAGAAGGAGAATCAGGAGAAGGCGGCTGCAATGGAACTGCGAATGCAGTGCCTTGCAGAATCACATGGGCCCCAGAAAAAGCTGAATGTGAAAGACCTTCCCTTGTGCTCAGATGCTAACCCATGGAGGTATGCTGAGCACATGCCGATGACGACTGGAAAGATCGTCATCTCGGATAAGCTGGGCTCAGTTCCCCTGGAGGGTGGAATTCTGGCCCAGCAAGGCATCATATCCAGACTGTTATGTCCGGCTGAGGAAGGAACCAGCTTCAAAGGAGGAGACAGAGCCGAAGGAGGTCATAGTGATGGACCATGCTAAGGCTCAAGCTCTACTTTCATCCTCGATGAAAGAGAGGGGCTTCTCTAACTCAAAGGTAGCTGCATTGAATAGGAAGCTCCCTTCCTTTGTGTCCTCGCCTACTAGAGCCTTCCCCTTTTTACAGAAAGGGTTTCTGGCTGTACTAAAAGCAATCGAGGCCGGCAAGTCTTGCCCCTCCCTAGAGGAGTGTAAACCCTTGTCGCTGGCCCTGCCTATGGACCACAAAGACTGGAAGGACGTCCATCTTACGTTCTCAATGGGAAAGTTGGAGGCTGATATTGCCGGACGTCAGTTCGGCAAGGACCTCCCTAAGCTGTCTGACTTTCTTTTGCGAAGTGAGTTCGATACAAAAGAAAGACTGACTGCCTCAATGTCTCTTCAGACTACTCTCGAGACGATGGCAAGTGACCCCAAGGTCCATGAAATGTTCATGGTAGTGGCCAAGCCTCATCTGGCCACAGTGACGAAGGACCTTTATGGCTTCGTCAAGGCAAGGAGAGCTTGTAGGGAGTTCGTGTTTACCTCGGCTATGGTGAGGCACGAGCTAAAGAAACTAATCTCCTCCAACATTTGGGGAAAAGACCTTTTTCCCTACCGACTTGGTCAAAGAAGCTGTGGATAAAGCCGCCTTGGAGAATAGAAACCTTCTCCAGAAGTGGGGCCTGGCTATCAAAAGAAAGTCTTCCCTGGATGAGGGTCCTCAACCAAAGAGGAAGACTATGAGAACTAGGCTACCGTCTCGGCCAGCCAAGCCTCTTAGACAGCAACAGCAACTGCAATTGCCATTGCCCCCAGTGCCCCAGATCGTGGCACAAACCCCGACCACCTTTCAGTGGGTACCCCAGGCCGTGTCGACACAGTCCACGGCATTCACCCCAGCGTTCGAAGGGCAGTCTACTTCCTTTCGAGCAAAGCCTAGAGGAGCAGCCAGAGGCTCGTCTAGACGCCCCTCAAGGGGAAGGGGATTCAGGGGTGGTCATGGTCAGGAAGGCAAGACCTCAGGACGGCAGTCCAAGTGAGGTGATACCGGTAGGAGGGAGACTTCTGAAATTTCGGGATCGGTGGACCTTCGATCCCTGGGCCCACAGCCTACTCAAGAATGGACTGGGCTGGAGCTGGTACAGCACTCCACCCCCGTGCCTTCGGTTTTTCCAACACTCCACCCCCGTTATGGAGGAGTACGTTCAAGAACTGTTGGAGAAAAAGGGTGAAGCCCATCAATTTCTAAGGGAGGCTGTTTTGTGTTCCCAAGAAAGACTCGGAAAAGCTCAGAGTCATTCTGGACTTGTCGCCACTTAACAAGTTCATAGTGAATTGCAAATTCAAAATGCTAACACTGCAACACATAAGGACCTTACTGCCCAAGAGGGCATATTCCGTCTCTAAAGACTTGTCAGACGCCTACTGGCACATTCCAATTAGCCATCGACTCTCCCCCTACCTAGGGTTCAGGCTACAACGAAGACTATACGCCTTCGGAGCCATGCCATTCGGGCTAAACATAGCCCCAAGGATTTTTACGAAGCTTGCGAGCGTAGCTCTCAAACAATTTCGCCTAAAGGGAATTCAGGTAGTAGCCTACCTGGACGACTGGTTGGTGTGGGCAGCATCCGAGACAGAATGCTTGCAAGCTTCCAGTCAAGTGATCCAGTTCCTAGAGTACCTAGGCTTCAAGATCAACAGAAAAAGTCTCGACTTTCTCCATCTCAAAAGTTCCAGTGGCTGAGAATCCACTGGGACCTTTTGTCACACCGTTTCTCCACCCCGGCGAAGAAAAGGAAGGAGATAGCGGGTTCTGTCAAGAGACTTCAAGATTCCGAAAGGATATCAAAACACGAGCAGGAGAGAGTACTGCGCTCTCTCCAGTTTGCTTCGGTGACAGACCCAGTGCTAAGAGCACAGCTAAAGGATGCAATCGGAGTTTGGAGAAGTTATGCATCAAACGCGTGAAGAGATCTGAGAAGACCAGCCGCTTCGGGTAAGTACTCTTCTCAGGCCTTGGTCCCAAGCCAGACATCTAAAGAAGTCAGGTTCTTCTTCAGCCACCTCCCCCGTCGGTGACGATTCACTCAGACGCCTCGAAGGAGGGATGGGGAGGTCACTCTCATCGGAAAAAAGTCCAGGGGACTTGGTCCAGGCTATTCAAGACCTTTCACATAAAACTTTCTAGAAGCTAGGGCAGTGCTCCTTACCTTAAAGAAAGTCTCCCCGCGTCATTCGATCCACATAAGGTGGTGATAGACAGCGAGGTAGTTGTGAGATACTTGAATCGACAAGGATCGAGGTCACCACCTCTCAACCAGGTGATGTTGGCCGTCTTCCGATTGGCGGAAAAGAAGAAGTGGTACCTGTCGGCAGTTCACCTTCAAGGAGTCCGCAATGTGACAGCGGACGCTCTATCCAGGTTCACACCGATAGAGTCGGAATGGTCCTTAGACGCAGGATCATTCTCCTTCATTCTGAATCAGTCCCAGAACTGCAGATAGACCTCTTTGCGACAAAAGACAACAAGAAGTTGCCCCTGTACGTGCCCCGTACGAGGACCCCTTAGCGGAAGCAGTGGACGCGATGTCCCTCGACTGGAACAGATGGTCCAAGATTTATCTGTTCCCTCCTCACAACCTTCTGTCGAGGGTCCTCAACAAACTGAGATCCTTCAAAGGGTAGCGGCAATAGTGGCCCACAAGTGGCCGAACAGCGTGTGGTTCCTCCTGGCATTGGAACTGTAGCTGAAGTTTGTACCACTACCAGATCCAGTTCTGACCCAGCGAGTCCAGAAGTCAACTGTCTGCGCTTCATTACAGAAAACCCGGACCCTGCAGCTCATGATTTTCTCTCCCTAGCGGTGAGAAAGCGTTTCGGGATTTCGAAAGCCAGTATAGACTTCCTTGAGGAATATAAGTGTAAATCTACTAGAAGGCAATATGAGTCATCTTGGAGAAAATGGGTGGCCTTTTGTCAAGGCGAAGATTCCGCAGGAGATCTTGACAGACTTCTGCTTATCTTTTTTCCCCACCTCCATGGTCAAGGGTTGGCAGCGAACACGATTTCAGCGTGTAAGTCTGCTTTGACAAGACCCATTCTATATGCCTTCCAGGTCGACCTAGGTAACGAGATCTTTAATAAAGTCCCGAAAGCCTGTGCTAGGCTCAGACCTTCAGCACCTCCAAAGCCCATTTCATGGTCTTTAGACAAGTTCTTCATTTCGCTTCTCTGTTGAGCAATGAAGAGTGTGCGTTAAAGGATTTGACACAAAAAGTTATTTTCCTACTTTGCACTCGCGTCCGGGGCCAGGGTTAGTGAGATTGTAGCCTCTCGAGAGAGGCAGGTCGTGTTCAGTTCCTGGATGGGGAAGAACTGAACCTGTTTCCGGATCCTAGGTTTCTCGCCAAGAATGAGTTACCCACCAACAGGTGGGGTCCCTGGAGAATCTGCCCTCTGAAAGAAGATGCATCTCTATGTCCAGTAGAATGCCTAAAGGTCTATCTTCATAGAACTTCAGACTTCAAGGGTGGTCAACTATTCAGGGGAGAAACATCAGGCTCAAATTTATCTCTGAATCAACTTAGAGCGAAAATCACATATTTTATTCGCAGAGCGGATCCTGACAATACACCCGCAGGTCACGATCCGAGGAAAGTTGCCTCATTCTTAAATTTCTTTAATTGTATGGATTTTGAACATCTCCGTTCATACACTGGCTGGAAGTCTTCCAGAGTGTTCTTTCGCCACTATGCGAAGCAAGTAGAGGAACTAAAAGAGATCTGTGGTAGCAGTGGGTCGCGGTGTTAACCCTACTGTTTAACTCTGCGAGGAACAGTGGTCTTAATTGGGACGATTAATTCCAGGGTGAGTGTGTAGTTACATACTGTACTACAAACTAAGTGAGGGCACTGTGTTGCCCATGTAGACTGTTCCATTTCCGAAGGTGAACCTAGCATAAGTGCAGACATGTGTGCCGAGCGTTTCTAACGCTAATGTCATTGATTTGTAATACAGGCTTTTATGACTTTGATACCTCGGTATCTTAAAAGTGGCATCTAATGTTTTTTCTTTCAGACAAACAAGCTCTGTTTACTATCATACTTATGCTTAAAGTTTTGGGTTATCCTCTTCTTATATATATATATATATATATATATAATTGTGGTTAACCTGTCTATTTATTGCCTGTCAATAATCTGGTTCTTGAGAACCTTGCGTCTCCTTCACCTGTGTCAATTTATTGGTATAATTGAGCATTCATTCTATGTACCTTATCTGGGATAATTCTAATAGAATTGTTCCTTTATGCAAGCTATGTTGCATTGGTTTTCCTCCTATGCGGATATAAAACCTTTGTCCAATACAAGTATTGTGCGGAAAACTGGTCGATATTTCATATTGACGCAGTGGTCCTTTACAAACTATGCTTTACTTAATATAGGGCGAGACCACTATATTAGCTTGCCTGGTATTCATACATAGATATAAGTACTCTTCGAGACTTTTCCAGAGTCTAGTAGGACTCTTCCCTGTAGGGGGCAGGAAGCTCTAACATAGTTTATAGTTAGTTGAAAAGATGTATAACGGTAACATCTTAGGTCTCTAGGTCTAGTCGACCGGGGAAAAAAATTACCTCCGGGGAGTACGGCACGTTCTGAGAATCCACAGATACAGTAATGCTCTGGTACACTTCCATCAGGACGACATGGCTTGAGCCCAAAAAACGGATTTTGAGCGAAGCGAAAAATCTATTTTTGGGTGAGATGGCCATGTCGTCCTGATGGACCCGCCCTTGCCTTTCTAAGAAAGGGCTGTAGGACCCCTCCCTACATACAGTATCTGTAGCACCTCGTGTACGCTACAAGGAATACAGATGGCGCCAGGATTGGCGCCAGGCACGCATACGAATCGGGGGATAGGGAAGCCTTGGGAGCGGCTCCCCTTTTTCTTTCCCGAATTCGTATCTCGCCAATCACCTCCTACGAGACGAAATCTCTGTCCAGGATGTAGATTGCCATGTGACGTGTCTAGAATACGTCCTCTGATATGTCGCGATATCCCTTTCACGAGGGATACTCGCTCCAGGAGTTAGAATTCTGGTACCTTAAGGTAAATTCTCTGGGAATATCGCCGTAGTTGTAATATACCCTAGGAAGCTACCCTATAGGAACTTCCATCAGGACGACATGGCCATCTCACCCAAAAATAGATTTTTCGCTTCGCTCAAAATCCGTTATATATATATATAAAACTATATATATACATATATATATATATATATATATATATATATATATATGTATATAGATATATGCATATATATATATATATATTTATATATATATATATATATACATATATATATATATGTATATATATAGATATATGTATATATACATACATGTATATATATATATGTATTTATATATATATACATACATATATATGTATATATATATATATACATATATATATATATATATATATATATATATATATATATATATATATATATTATATATTACCATTGTTATGAAAATATTTTACCCTTAATATTAATAATCGCCTTAGGAAAAGTAAAATACTTTATTACTTTTATTTTATATTTTTTGTCAACAATGATTCAGCGGTATAACAGTATATTAACAGTTTTAACAATCTTCAACTTTTTGACAGTTGAATTTAATCATACTCTCATCAATGAAAAAATAACATTGGAAATGAAGTTGTAAATATCGATAAACTTAACATTTGAAATAATATATATATGTAAGTTTCAATATTCCATTACATTTCCTAGCATCAGAAAGAAAAAATGATACAGTTAAGTAAACATGTTTATATTTTTCTCTTTAATTTAATGCTAATATGGCAACTTCTTTACAAAACAAATATTTAACATTTTCAGAGTAAAGAATCTAGTAATTAGGAACCAAAAACAAGTTATCACAAAACAACTTTAAAATCAACAAATGGAAAATGAAAAACATGAAATCCCGATATTTTTGTCAATAAAAACAAATGAACAAATAAACATTTCTTCGTGCAAGATATATTTATCTGATAATTTGCTAATAAACATCTATTGATAATCGATAAAATGTCCTCATATACCCTTAGTAAATAAAAGAATTTTTGGGTGTAATGTTTCCGACAAAATCTAAAAAATTAGAATTTCACAGTCTCCCTTCAGAAGGTTTAATCCAACATGCTGGTTAAAACGTTAAATAAAACAAATAAACAATAATATATCTGGGAAAATGAATGTCAAGATGTAAATTAATGTACCTGGTAAAAAAAAAAAAAAAAAAAAAAAAAAAGAAAAAAAAAAAAAAAAAAAAAAAAAAAAAAAAAAAAAAACTGGGAAACATGTATATTTTTATTTCAGAATATCAAAAAATCTAAAGAAAACCAGCATAATGTTAAATGTATTTGATCTTTGTCAGGATGCCAGAAAACTTTGAATCGATGAATCTATTGCCTCTCGCAGATATGAGCAGGTGATATGCCCGTGGCTCCATCATCACTCCTGAGGTACCTCCTCCCGTGGACCTTGTCTGCTGGCACCAGACGCCCGTGTTGCGTGGTAGCTGACACGGAGGGTTGGTCTGGGAGCCAGCTGGTAAAAGAATTTATTTTAATATGTTAGCTTGATATTCTGGTGATGATAGTTTTTGGTTGACAAAAGTAGTTTAATTACATTTTAAAAAATCTTATTTAATTTGTTATGTTGATGTTTATAAAGTTTATGATTGATAATAGTAATAATAATAATAATAATAATAATAATAATAATAATAATAATAATATACCCTCACATGGACTACTTACATATTTGAGAGGAGGTTGACTTGTCTGCTATTAACCCACTGCCATTTTCCATTGGTCCTATGAGCGCCAACCCAGTACACCCACCCTTGTTCAGATTCCTCTGAAAATAGAAAAAGAATAGATAGTAGACGATAGAAAAGAAACCAAGATTGATAAATAGATATGATTTGTTCTGTTACTTTAGAATTGGGTACAAAGGCTTTAAACGGGTTGCTGTGGCCTGATTGGTAACGTCTCTGCCTGGTGTTTGCCAGTCGGGGGTTCGAATCCCGCTAACACTCGTTAGTGCCATTAGTGTCTGCAACCTTACCATCCTTGTGAGCTACGGTTGGGGGGTTTGGGGGAGCCTATAGGTCTATTTGCCGAGTCATCAGCAGCCACTGCCTGGCCCTCCCTGGTCCTAGCTTGCGTGGAGAGGAGGTTTGGGGGCTGATCATATAATATATGGTCAGTCTCTGGGGCATTGTCCTCATTGCTAGGGCAATGTCACTGTCCCTTACCTCTGCCATTCATGAGCGACCTTTAAACCTTTAAATGCGAGTTCTTGATGACTGGCAGGTGGCAACCCTTGTGTTGACAATTTCATTTAGCAACGCAAGTGAGGTATGTAATTGGCGAAGTAATAGAAAGCATTCTGAATAAAAATAGCATACATTCCAATAAAATCATGAGAACAAAGCCCTCGGAAGGATATTAGGAGTTAAATGCCAGGGCAGGATTGGAAATGAAACTTTAAGTGAGACTACTCGATTGCCATGTGTGGGTGAGATCATGGTGAGGGGTAGATGGAGATAGTTTGAGCATGCTCCTCGCACCCCCCAAGAGAGATTAGTTTACCAAACGTTCAAATGTGCTCCACAAGACACTAGAAGAGTTGGAAGACCCAGGCCTACATGGCTGAGGACTATGAAGCGCGAAGTAGGAGATGATGAATGGAGAAGTATTGAAATCATAGCTCAAAATAGAGATGACTGGCAAAATCTAACCGAGGCCCTTTGCGTTAATAGGCGTAGGAGTAGATGATGAATTCTACTAAACTATCCTTAATTGGTATTCCTAATGCTTGAGCTCTTGAATTGGTTGATTTATTTCTCATTGGCCAATTTGACCAATTGAGGAAAATCCTGCCTTAAAGTTACAAGTAGATATTGAGACATAAATGACAAAGAACACGAGTCCTTGAATTGACTGTTTTCATCTATCCTTGGCTAATTTGGCCAATTAGGGAAACTCGTGCAGTTAAAGTAACCTGTATTTGTAATCCTGGAGAATTTCTTATTCAGAGAGTGCTTTGATAGTAACGATTTAAGAGTGAGCGAGCAAAACGCGATGTGAAATGTTAAATGCTCCCGAATGAACAGATATAAAGACTGTGGAGGTCCCATTGAGAGTAGGGTTCCCCTGCTGTACAGGACCAGATAAGCAGACCTTAAAGTGAAGTGAAGTAAAGTCAAGAACGCCTCAACTACTTCAATGTAACGATCTTCAAGTGCTGTGATCACTGGTCCTTGCGATACTCTCGGTAGGAAATTGATACACCTTAGGACGTGTTGAGTGTAATATGGCATTGTGCGACAACACCAACAAATACTTCCGTTTCTAGTCCACTGCAGGACAAAGGCCTCAGACATGTCTTTTTCATATCTGGGGTTTGGCCAGCTTTTATCATCGCGCTGACCAGTGCGGACTGGTGATGGTAGGAATTCTTTAGGATTCTTATAACAACAAGAACTACAACAACAACAACATCAACAAAAAATGCAGCTGTTTCTAGCCCACTGCTGGTCAAAGGCCTCACACATGTCTATCTATATTCATGTCTGGGGGTTGGACATTTTTCCTCATCACGCTGGCAAGTGCGAATTAGTAATGATGGGAGACTTTAGTCTGATCCCTCATAGCAAACCAACCTAGTATGGGTGTCCCTGACTAGTACAGATTATCTGATCATGGCAATACTGTACACAGACCCTTCCCCTTTTCAGGGTTATATAAAGACTTGAAACATTCGCAAATCAGGTGGGTCTTCTGACAATTTTTTTTTCACTATTCTCAAAGTTAGAATTAGCAAAAGAGGAATAACAATATCAAACTTTAGTGATAAGAGTCATTTATGGAGGAATAAGTAGTGAAAAGCTATAACTGCTCATGAAATATATCTCCATTGCTAACTGAGAAGAATTGACAGCGAATACGGCTGACTGAACAATTCGGAGGACAAATTTTACATCCAGGATGAGTCAGGGACAGCTGCAAGTTACGTTATATTCTAAAGTGAAAGAGACATCTAGTACATATATCAAATGAAAAAATTACCGTAATTATACTGTAAGACTTTTAAAAATACATTACAAAGAGAAAGGAGAACATCTATTAAATGTAAAATCATTCCACATATATTGTTAAACCTTTGAAAAAAAAAAAAAAAACTAAATGAAATATCAACCCACATATACAATAATACTTTTGAAAAAAATAATACAAAATGAAGGGAGAGAATTTTCTAAATGAAAAATCAGTCCAAAAATACTGTAACAATTCTGAAAAGATATTAGAAAGAGAAAGCAGAAAATTTACTAAATGAAAAATCATCCTAAAAATACGGTAATACCTTTTCAAAAATATTACAAAAAGAAAGGAGAAAATTTGCTAAATGAAAAATCAGCC
>NC_090731.1:157369368-157381868 GCF_036898095.1 Palaemon carinicauda
AAATGTAGATCTGTTTGTAGCCTATGTATTATACACATTCAAGTTATCGTGGGTAGGCTATCTATAATTGAGAATAAAATAAAATAAAAAAAAATACACGGAAAAAGCTTGAAGTTATCAAATTCAAAATATAAAACAAACTGGCGATCTTATCTCTTCTTATCTTACCTTTTTTCAGGTTGCTCATCTCCCTACCAGCAAGTCGGAGGATGGTGCATATTCGTGAATGTCTCAATCTCTCAAAACGGTCCAGCTCCCCTCATAAACTCCTGGTTCGAGGCCAGGGAGCTCTGCCAAGCGTCCCAGGGAGACCTGGTATCCTTTGATGATGAGACGAAATTGCATGCTGTATCGGAACATATTAACCTCAATGGTATGTTTTTCTCCTTTCTTTTTGTAAGAATTTTGAAAAGGTATTACTGTATTTTTGGCCAGATTTTTCATTCAGTAAATTTTCTCCTTTTTCTTTGAAATATTTTGAAAAAGGTATTACTGTATATTTTGGGCAGATTTTTCATTTAGTAAATTTTCTCCTTTTTCTTTGAAATATTTTTGAAAAAGGTATTATAGTATATGTGGGCTGATTTTTCAATAAGGACATTTAAAAAAAGAAATTTAAAAAGTATCATAGTATATGTATGTTGATTTTTCATTTGATAAATTTTCTCCTTTATCTTTGTAATATCTTTTCAAAGGTATTGCTGTATATGTGGAATGATTTTTATTTAATAAATTTTTATTCTTTCTCTGTCATATTTTTTCAAAAATCTTACAGTATAATTGCGCTAATTTTTCATTTAATATATGTACTAAGATGTCTCTTTCATTTTATAAATATAACGTAACTTGCAGCTCTCCCTGACTCATCCTGGATGTAAAATTTGTCCCCCCGAAATGTTCAGTATGCAGTATTCGCTGTCAATTCTTCTCAATTAACAATGGAGATATATCTCATAAGCAGTTATAGCTTTTCACTACTTATTCCTCCATAAATGACTCTTATCACTAAAGTTTGATATTGTTATTCCTCTTTTGCTAATTCTAACTTTGAGAATAGTGAAAAAAAAATTGTCAGAAGTCCCACCTGATTTGCGAATGTTTCAAGTCTTTATATAACCCTGAAAAGGGGAAGGGTGTGTGTATCGTCATGATCAGATAATCTGTACTAGTCAGGGACACCCATACTAGGTTGGTTTGCTATGAGGGATCAGACTAAAGTCTCCCCATCATTACTAATTCGCACTTGCCAGCGTGATGAGGGAAAACTGTCCAACCCCCAGACATGAATATAGACATGTGTGAGGCCTTTGTCCTGCAGTGGACTAGAAACGACTGCATTTGTTGTTGTTGTTGTTATAAGAATCCTAAAAAAATCCTACCATCACCAGTCCGCGCTGGTCAGCGCCGATGATAAAAGCTGGCCCGAACCCCAGCCATGAATAAAAACACGTCTGAGGCCTTTGTCCTGCAGTGGACTAGAAACGGCTGTATTTGTTGGTGTTGTCGCACAGTGTCATATTACACTCAACACGTCCTAAGGTTTATCAATTTTCTACCGAGAGTATCGCAAGGACCAGTGGTCACAGCACTTGAAGATCGTAACACTGAAGTAGTTGAGGCGTTCTTGACTTTACTTCACTTCACTTTAAGGTCTGCTTATCTGGTCCTGTACAGCAGGGGAACCCTACTCTCAATGGACCTCCACAGTCTTTATATCTGTTCATTCGGGAGCATTTAACATTTCACATCGCGTTTTGCTCGCTCACTCTTAAATCGTTACTATCAAAGCACTCTCTGAATATAAGAAATTCTCCAGGATTACAAATACAGGTTACTTTAACTGCACGAGTTTCCCTAATTGGCCAAATTAGCCAAGGATAGATGAAAACAGTCAATTCAAGGACTCGTGTTCTTTGTCATTTATGTCTCAATATCTACTTGTAACTTTAAGGCAGGATTTTCCTCAATTGGTCAAATTGGCCAATGAGAAATAAATCAACCAATTCAAGAGCTCAAGCATTAGGAAATACCAATTAAGGATAGTTTAGTAGAATTCATCATCTCCTCCTACGCTTATTAACGCAAAGGGCCTCGGTTAGATTTCGCCAGTCATCTCTATCTTGAGCTATGATTTCAATACTTCTCCATTCATCATCTCCTACTTCGCGCTTCATAGTCCTCAGCCATGTAGGCCTGGGTCTTCCAACTCTTCTAGTGCCTTGTGGAGCACATTTGAACGTTTAGTAAACTAATCTCTCTTGGGGGGTGCAAGGAGCATGCTCAAACCATCTCCATCTACCCCTCACCATGATCTCACCCACACATGGCAATCGAGTAGTCTCACTTACAGTTTCATTTCTAATCCTGCCCTGCCATTTAACTCCTAATATCCTTCCGAGGGCTTTGTTCTCATGATGTTATTGGAATGTATGCTATTTTTATTTAGAATGCTTTCTATTACTTCGCCAATTTCTTACCTCACTTGCGTTGCTAAAATGAAATTATCAACACAAGGGTTGCCACCTGCCAGTCATCAAGAACTTGCGTTTAAAGGTTTAAAGGTCGCTCATGAATGGCAGTTGTAAGGGACAGTGACATTGCCCTAGCAATGAGGACAATGCCCTAGAGACTGACTATATATTATAAGATCAGCGCCCAAACCTCCTCTCCACCCAAGCTAGGACTAGGAAGGGCCAGGCACTGGCTGCTGATGACTCAGCAGATAGACCTATAGGCTCCCCCAAACCCCCCAACCTTAGCTCACATGGATGGTAAGGTTGCAGACACTAATGGCACTAACGAGTATGAGCGGGACTCGAACCCCCGACTGGCAACCACCAGGCAAAGACGTTACCAATCAGGCCACAGCAACCCGTTTAAAACCTTTGTACCCAGTTCTAATGTAACAGAACAAATCATATCTATTTATCAATCTTGGTTTCTTTTCTATCGTCTACTATCTATTCTTTTTCTATTTTCAGAGGAATCTATAGGAGGATGGAGGTACTGGGTTGGTGCTCATGGGAGCAATCGCCAATGGCAGTGGGTTAATAACAGATCAGTCAACCTCGACTCAAATATGTAAGTACTCCATGTGAGGGTGTATTATTATTATTATTATTATTATTATTATCAAATACAATTACTATTATTATTATGATTATTATTAATCATAAACTTCATAAATATTATTATTATTATTATTATTATTATTATTATTATTATTATTATTAATCATAAATTTCATAACCATTATTATTCTTATTATTATTATTATCATTATTATTATTATTATTATTATTATTATTATTATTATTATTATTATCATCATCATCATCAATCATAAACTTTATAAACATCAACATAACAAATGAAATAAGATTTTTTAAAAGTAATTAAACTACTTTTATCAACCAAAAAATATCAACACCAGAATATCAAGCTAACATATCAAATAAATTCTTTTACCAGCTGGCTCCCAGGCGAACCCTCCGTGTCAGCTACCATGCAACACGGGCGTCTGGTGCCAGCAGACACGGTCCACGGGAGGTTGTACCTCGTGAGTGTTGATGATGCCACGGGCTTCGCAACTGGTTATATCTGCGAGAGGCAATAGATTAATCGATTCAAAGTTTTCTGGCATCCTGACAAAGATCAAATACATTCAACATTGTGCTGGTTTTCTTCAGATTTTTTGATAAAAATGTACATGTTTCCCAGTTTTTTTTTTTTTTTTTTTTTTTTTTTTTTGAGCACATACCTTATTTTATATTTTAACATTCATTTTTCCAGAAATTTTATTGTTTTATATGTTTTATTTAATGTTTTTACGAGCATTTTGTTTTGTATCATCTAAAGGGAGAATTTTTTCAAATTCCATTTTTTTTTTTGTGGGAAACATTACACCCAAAAATTCTTTTATTTACTAATGGAATATAAGGACATTTTATCGATTATCAATAGATGTTTATCAGCAAATTATCAGATAAATATATCTTGCACGAAGAAATGTTTATTTGTTCATTTGTTTTTATTGACAAAATATCGGGATTTCATGTTTTTCATTTTCCATTTGTTGATTTTAAAGTTGTTTTGTGATAACTTGTTTTTGGTTCCTAATTACTAGATTCTTTACTCTGAAAATGTTAAATATTTGTTTTGTAAAGAAGTTGCCATATTAGCATTGAATTAAAGAGAAAAATATAAACATGTTTACTTAACTGTATCATTTTGTCTTTCTGATGCTAGGAAATGTATATGGAATATTGAAACTTACATATATATGTTAATTCAAATGTTAAGTTTATCGATATTTACAACTTCATTTCTAAGGTTATTTTTTAACTGATGAGAATATGATTGAATTCAACTGTCAAAAAGTTGAAGATTGTTAAAACTGTTAATATACTGTTATACCGCTTAATCATTGTTGACAAAAATATAAAATAAAAATATTAAAGTATTTTACTTTTCCTAGGGCGAATGTTAAAATAAAGTGTAAAAACATTTTATAACAATGCTGAAATATATATATATATATGTATGTGTGTATATATATATATATATATATATATATATATATATATATATACATATATATATATATATATATATATATATATATATATATATATATATATATATATATATATATATATATATAATAATAATAAGGACTGTGGTAGCCTAATGGAAACATTAATGGCTACCGTTCTTCTAAACTCGGGTTCGAGACCCTCTCAAGCTTGATATTTTTTTGAAGTGTCTGAAACCTCATCATCCTTGTTACTTATGGATAACAGGTATGGGGGAGCCTATAGGTGTGCTTGCTGAGTTATTAGCAGCCTGTACCAACCGTGTGTCACACAATTGTACATAATTATTTTGTATATATTATGCTTGTATCTGCGCTCTTCCCTCGCACTAAAAAGAACCTGAATGATCATGTCTCCGGTTTTGCTCTGAACATTGTCTGTCTCTCGAACATGTTATGTCCTGTTGCCTTGAGATTTTGTATATAAAAAAGAGTGTTCCTTAATAAAACTCAGTTGATTGCATCCTGCCTTTGAGTTCACAACCCTCACTTGGCACCGTCACATTGGTGACCCTGGAAGTCGACTCGCTCCCACTGCCTTCCACCCCCACCTCCCTCGCCCCTCCATCGTTGGTACTATGACGGAGACGGACTCTACTACAGCAGTTGGCGCTGCGGCCGCTCCATTGAAACTTTCACCGTTCGCCAGCGGAGAGGCGTTTGCTTGGTTTCAGCGCGCAGAATTCCAGTTTCGCATCAACGGTGTGACTCGCTCAACCACCAAAGCAGATTATGTTCTCGCGGCGATACCCGAGGACACCTTCCCAGAAATATCCGACTGGCTTTGTGAACAAGGAGACACCCCAATAGCGTATGACGCCCTAAAAACATACCTTCTGCAGCAGTACTCGCCGTCGCCAGCCGCCCGTATAGCAAAGCTTTTTCAGCTCTCGCAACAACCATTGGGGGACCAAAGGGCTTCGCTTGCCCTCAAGGAAATGACCAGTATCGCTTGCCTTCAACCTGCCGCAGACGGCTCTCCTCGTGAGGTGTACCTACTTCGTGCCCTTTGGATACGCCGTTTACCCGAACCTGTACGTGCTGCCATACCCGATGTCGATAGTTTATCCATAAAGGACTTGATGACCAAAGCCGACGCCCTTATGGACAGCCACTTCAAGACCTCCATCAACGCCTCCACCCCTGACGACGAGGATGCCTATTCAACGTCAACCGAAGCTGACATGAATGCCGTAGGACATACACGCCTACCCGGTGACGTGCCGAAGCGGCGACAAAGCCGCCCACCACCCACCAATCGCTCGCGCCCCAACGAACGACTTCTACAGCCACTTACTACCTACCATCCGCTGCAGTTTTGCTACTACCACTTCAGATTCGGGGCAACCGCAAAGAAATGTGCCAAGGATTGTCAGTGGCCAAAAAACGTGTAAGTAGGCCATCGCTTGTGGCGGTGGCCTCCCATGTTTCTAATTTTTCTTTTTACTGGATGCAGGAACGGGCGTGCGATTTTTGGTAGACACGGGTGCTTGTCGTTCTCTTTTGCCAAGGAAACTCTTCAAGGCACGACGTAGTCTGTCTACATCTGCCGACGTCCGCTTGGTAGCTGCCAACGGATCTGCGATACCCACCTACGGTTACGAGAACCTCACATTATCGTTCGGAAACGGTAAATTCAATTGGAAGTTTCTCGTTGCTGACGTCACAAGGTGCGGATTTCCTCTCTCATTTCCACCTTCTGGTCGATGTCGCTCACCGACGATTGGTCAAGGCAGACTCGTACTTGTCGACACCTCTTCAACCCGCCCCCTCTAAACTCGCTCTCTACATCAGCGCACCCACGGATGCCTACGCCCACCTCCTCACGTCGAACCTGGAAGTTTTCCGTCCAGAACTTCGCCAAACGCCCACGGTTCCTGCCAAGCACGGTATTTATCACCATATCAAGACGACGGGACCCCCAGTCTTCGCAAAATTCAGACGTCTGGCACCGGAACAATTGACAGCCGCCAAACAGACGTTCGCCGAAATGGAGAAAATGGGCCTTTGCCAAAAGGCCTCCAGCCCATGGTCGTCACCCTTACACATCGTTTTGAAGAAAGACGGCTCCCTCCGTCCGTGCGGGGATTACAGGCGCCTGAACATGCAAACAGAACCGGATCACTACCCCCTCCCAAACATTGCCGATGTGACCTCCTACCTGCACAAAGCGAAGGTTTTCTCTACGCTCGACCTCCTGAAGGGGTATTATCAGGTGCCTATAAACCCAGAAGACATCCCCAAGACCGCCATCACCACTCCGTTTGGTACATACACCTTCAATTACTCCAGTTTTGGCCTTCGTAATGCTGGGGCAACGTTTCAACGTCTCATGGATGGCATCTTAGGGGACCTCCCTTTCTGTGTATGTTATGTGGACGACATACTTGTGTTCTCCTCCTCAAAAGAGGAACACCTCCGTCACCTGCGCATCGTGCTCGACCGCCTGCAACAAAACGGCCTTGTAGTCCGGTACGACAAGTCTATCTTTGGCGCCAACGAAGTGTCGTTCTTAGGGCACCGTATCACTCCTGAAGGAGTCCATCCCCTCCCTGAGAAGGTAGCAGCCGTTCAGAACCTCCCCGCGCCCTCGACCGTCAAAGCTCTGCAGGAATTCTTGGGCATGATCAACCATTGCCGCCACTCTTGCTCCCCTCTACGCCTCCCTCAAGGGCAAGCCAAATGACCTGAAGTGGGGTCCCCTTCAAGAAGCAGCCTTCTGCAATGCAAAGAAGGCCCTATCAACTGCTGTGGCTCTCACTTTTCCTATCCCACACGCCCCTCTCCTTCTCTCCACCGATGCCAGCGACGTCGCTATTGGTGCAGTACTCGAGCAGGTGGTCAAAGGCTCGCCCCGCCCATTGGCCTTCTTCAGCAGAAAACTGTCCAAGGCAGAATCGGGTTATTCTACCTTCGATCGAGAATTGCTGGCAGTGCACTTGGCTGTTCGTCGCTTTTGCCATTTCTTAGAAGGTACGCCCTTCATCATTCGCACAGACCACATGCCTCTTGTGCACGCCTTCACTCGACAGTCTGACGCCTGGTCCGCCCGTCAACGCCGACATCTCTCCGCCGTGGCTGAATACAATTGCACCCTCCAATACGTCCCTGGGAAAATGAATCCCGTTGCTGATGCCCTGTCAAGAAACACGTTGGCTGCCGTTCAACTGGGATTGGATTACAACGCCCTGGCTGAAGCCCAACGACAGGATCCAGAGTATCAAGCTTGTAAGACATCCTGCACGTCCCTCTGTTGGGAAGATTTTCCCCTCGAAGACTCCAACACCACCCTCCTCTGTGACGTCAGTACTGGTAGACCGCGACCTTGGATTCCTGCTCCCATGCGCTGACAGGTGTTTGATTTCATTCACGGCCTTTCACATCCCTCGTGCCATTCTACTGCACAGCTGCTGAAGGCAAAGTTCATTTGGCACGGCATTTCTAAGGATGCTAAGGATTGGGTCCGCGCCTGTACTTCTTGCCAAACTTCCAAAGTACATCGACACACGGATTCAGGAGTGGGCACCTTTCATCAACCTCAGCGTCGTTTCGCACACATTCACGTCGACGTTGTAGGCCCCCTACCCACATCACAAGGACATCGTTACCTGTTTACCGTCATCGACCGCTCCACTCGTTGGCCTGAATCCATTCCCATGGAAACTGCAATGTCCGCTTCATGTACATCTGCCTTACTCTCTGGATGGATTTCAAGATTCGGTATCCCTGAGCATATTACTTCTGACAGGGGAACCACTTTCACCTCTCAATTGTGGACGTCATTAGCGAATCTCCTGGGCATCACCCTACATCAGACAACGGCCTACAACCCCGCTGCCAATGGAATGGTTGAACGTTTTCATCGCACCCTCAAAGCAGCTTTGATGTCCCGCTGCAAGGATTGCAACTGGTTTACTCAGCTTCCCTGGGTCCTCCTGGGACGAAGGACCACTCCTAAAGACGCCCTCGACGTCTCGGCAGCTGAAATGGTGTATGGCGACCTGTTGGTCGTCCCTGCCGAATTTTTTCCTTCTACAACCTCCTCCGACGATCTCCAGCGCATACGTCACATTGTGGGAAAATTTACTCCGTGCCGCCAGACTTACAAGCCCCCAGCGAAGCATCACATACCAACGAACTTGAACTCTGCAACGCACGTCTTCCTGCGCAACGACACTAGCAAGCCACCACTAATGCCCCCTTACACGGGCCCTCTCCTTGTGATCCGACGCAGTCCGAAAGCATTCCTACTAAACATTGATCGTCTAAAACCTGCTTATCTTCTGCCAGATGACCCGCCTACAGTTCGCCTCTCTAGATCAGGGCGCCCTATTCAACATGTACAGTATGTCATTTTTAAGGGGGGAGCCACGTACCAACCGTGTGTCACACAATTGTACATAATTATTTTGTATATATTATGGTTGTATCTGCGCTCTTCCCTCGCACTAAAAAGAACCTGAATGATCATGTCTCCGGTTTTGCTCTGAACATTGTCTGTCTCTCGAACATGCTATGTCCTGTTGCCTTGAGGTTTTGTATATAAATAAGAGTGTTCCTTAATAAAACTCAGTTAATTGCATCCTGCCTTTGAGTTCACAACCCTCACTCGGCACCGTCACAAGCCATTGCCTGGCCCTCCTTGGTCCTAGCTTGGATGGAGAGCGGGCTTGGGCGCTGATCTGAAATATATATATATATAAATTTCTACCTCATACTTGGGATCGAACGCTAGCCCCTTCTAATGAAAGGCCAGGTCGAAACCAACCATGTCACGAGAGCCCATAAAAGAAACTGGAACCTGACGCTAACAGCTGTCCGAGGATTTACCTGGCGAGACATCAGTCTCTTACCAGCGAGTTTTACCCAATTTCCCGGGCCACCACGTGACACAATTGGTAGTAATTCATTCAAATTACCCCTAATGAGTCAATATGGATAAATATCAACACAACATCGTGTTCAAATAGAAATAAATTTCTACCTCATACTTGGGATCGAACGCTAGCCCCTTCTAATGAAAGGCCAGGTCGAAACCAACCATGTCACGAGAGCCCATAAAAGAAACTGGAACCTGACGCTAACAGCTGTCCGAGGATTTACCTGGCGAGACATCAGTCTCTTACCAGCGAGTTTTACCCAATTTCCCGGGCCACCACGTGACACAATTGGTAGTAATTCATTCAAATTACCCCTAATGAGTCAATATGGATAAATATCAACACAACATCGTGTTCAAATAGAAATAAATTTCTACCTCATACTTGGGATCGAACGCTAGCCCCTTCTAATGAAAGGCCAGGTCGAAACCAACCATGTCACGAGAGCCCATAAAAGAAACTGGAACCTGACGCTAACAGCTGTCCGAGGATTTACCTGGCGAGACATCAGTCTCTTACCAGCGAGTTTTACCCAAATTCCCGGGCCACCACGTGACACAATTGGTAGTAATTCATTCAAATTACCCCTAATGAGTCAATATGGATAAATATCAACACAACATCGTGTTCAAATAGAAATAAATTTCTACCTCATACTTGGGATCGAACGCTAGCCCCTTCTAATGAAAGGCCAGGTCGAAACCAACCATGTCACGAGAGCCCATAAAAGAAACTGGAACCTGACACTAACAGCTGTCCGAGGATTTACCTGACGAGACATCAGTCTCTTACCAGCGAGTTTTACCCAATTTCCCGGGCCACCACGTGACACAATTGGTAGTAATTCATTCAAATTACCCCTAATGAGTCAATATGGATAAATATCAACACAACATCGTGTTCAAATAGAAATAAATTTCTACCTCATACTTGGGATCGAACGCTAGCCCCTTCTAATGAAAGGCCAGGTCGAAACCAACCATGTCACGAGAGCCCATAAAAGAAACTGGAACCTGACGCTAACAGCTGTCCGAGGATTTACCTGGCGAGACATCAGTCTCTTACCAGCGAGTTTTACCCAATTTCCCGGGCCACCACGTGACACAATTGGTAGTAATTCATTCAAATTACCCCTAATGAGTCAATATGGATAAATATCAACACAACATCGTGTTCAAATAGAAATAAATTTCTACCTCATACTTGGGATCGAACGCTATCCCTTCTAATGAAAGGCCAGGTCGAAACCAACCATGTCACGAGAGCCCATAAAAGAAACTGGAACCTGACGCTAACAGCTGTCCGAGGATTTACCTGGCGAGACATCAGTCTCTTACCAGCGAGTTTTACCCAATTTCCCTGGCCACCACGTGACACAATTGGTAGTAATTCATTCAAATTACCCCTAATGAGTCAATATGGATAAATATCAACACAACATCGTGTTCAAATAGAAATAAATTTCTACCTCGCTGGTAAGAGACTGATGTCTCGCCAGGTAAATCCTCGGACAGCTGTTAGCGTCAGGTTCCAGTTTCTTTTATGGGCTCTCGTGACATGGTTGGTTTCGACCTGGCCTTTCATTAGAAGGGGCTAGCGTTCGATCCCAAGTATGAGGTAGAAATTTATTTCTATTTGAACACGATGTTGTGTTGATATTTATCCATATTGACTCATTAGGGGTAATTTGAATGAATTACTACCAATTGTGTCACGTGGTGGCCCGGGAAATTGGGAAAAACTCGCTGGTAAGAGACTGATGTCTCGCCAGGTAAATCCTCGGACAGCTGTTAGCGTCAGGTTCCAGTTTCTTTTATGGGCTCTCGTGACATGGTTGGTTTCGACCTGGCCTTTCATTAGAAGGGGCTAGCGTTCGATCCCAAGTATGAGGTAGAAATTTATTTCTATTTGAACACGATGTTGTGTTGATATTTATCCATATTGACTCATTAGGGGTAATTTGAATGAATTACTACCAATTGTGTCACGTGGTGGCCCGGGAAATTGGGTAAAACTCGCTGGTAAGAGACTGATGTCTCGCCAGGTAAATCCTCGGACAGCTGTTAGCGTCAGGTTCCAGTTTCTTTTATGGGCTCTCGTGACATGGTTGGTTTCGACCTGGCCTTTCATTAGAAGGGGCTAGCGTTCGATCCCAAGTATGAGGTAGAAATTTATTTCTATTTGAACACGATGTTGTGTTGATATTTATCCATATTGACTCATTAGGGGTAATTTGAATGAATTACTACCAATTGTGTCACGTGGTGGCCCGGGAAATTGGGTAAAACTCGCTGGTAAGAGACTGATGTCTCGCCAGGTAAATCCTCGGACAGCTGTTAGTGTCAGGTTCCAGTTTCTTTTATGGGCTCTCGTGACATGGTTGGTTTCGACCTGGCCTTTCATTAGAAGGGGCTAGCGTTCGATCCCAAGTATGAGGTAGAAATTTATTTCTATTTGAACACGATGTTGTGTTGATATTTATCCATATTGACTCATTAGGGGTAATTTGAATGAATTACTACCAATTGTGTCACGTGGTGGCCCGGGAAATTGGGTAAAACTCGCTGGTAAGAGACTGATGTCTCGCCAGGTAAATCCTCGGACAGCTGTTAGCGTCAGGTTCCAGTTTCTTTTATGGGCTCTCGTGACATGGTTGGTTTCGACCTGGCCTTTCATTAGAAGGGGCTAGCGTTCGATCCCAAGTATGAGGTAGAAATTTATTTCTATTTGAACACGATGTTGTGTTGATATTTATCCATATTGACTCATTAGGGGTAATTTGAATGAATTACTACCAATTGTGTCACGTGGTGGCCCGGGAAATTGGGTAAAACTCGCTGGTAAGAGACTGATGTCTCGCCAGGTAAATCCTCGGACAGCTGTTAGCGTCAGGTTCCAGTTTCTTTTATGGGCTCTCGTGACATGGTTGGTTTCGACCTGGCCTTTCATTAGAAGGGGCTAGCGTTCGATCCCAAGTATGAGGTAGAAATTTATTTCTATTTGAACACGATGTTGTGTTGATATTT
>NC_090731.1:157414964-157427464 GCF_036898095.1 Palaemon carinicauda
ACGTTCGAAACATATTAATTCATACCTTGTAACGCTCTAATTGTATGATATTTAAGTCATCATAAAAAAAAGTCACCGTAATAAAGAAAGTCACTGTAATTAAAACCGAGTAATAGTAATGGAATACTGTAAAAGAGAAGGACACTCCAAAATCAAACCATTGATCTCTAGTCTTGGGTAGTGTCATAGCCTCTGTACCACGGTCTTCCACTATCTTGGGTTAGAGTTCTCTTACTCGAGGGTACACTCGGGCACACTATTCTATCTAATTTCTCTTCCTCATGTTTTGTTAAAGTTTTTATAGTTTATATAGGTGATATTGATTTTGATATTATTCTTAAAATATTTATTTTTCCTTATTTCCTTTTCTCACTGGGCTATTTTCCCTGTTGGAGCCCCTGGGCTTATAGCATTCTGCTTTACCAACTAGGGTTGTAGCTTAGCAACTAATGATAATGATAATGATAATAATGTGTGTATGTTTATATATATATATATATATATATATATATATATATATATATGTGTGTGTGTGTGTGTCTTTATATACTGTATATATACAAGTATATAGTAAATATATATATATGTATATATATGTATATATATATATATATATATATATGTCTTTATATACTATATACATACATGTATATAGTATATATATATATATATATATATATATATATATATATATATGCACATATATATATATATATATATATATATATGTATGTATATGTATATATATATATATATATATATATATATATATATATATACATATATACATACACACATACACACACATATATATATATATATATATATATATATATATATATACATACACACACACATATATATATATATATATATATATCTATATATATATATGTATATATATATATATATATATATATATATATATATATATATATATGTATGTATTTGCTTGCGAGTTTGCGTGCGTATATATGAATGACTTTCTCAGTCGTCGGTCTTATTAGCATTCTCTCTCTCTCTCTCTCTCTCTCTCTCTCTCTCTCTCTCTCTCTCTCTCTCTCTCTCTCTCTCTCTCTCTCGTCCGGCAGGTTAAAGGCGTCTAAACACGTAAACATAAAGACACTTTTCTTCAAAGAAGAAAAAAGATCAAAGGCTTTATTGTACACCGGAAAAAAAAAAAAAAAAAAAGTCTTGGAGGATTTCCTGCTATTTTCCTCTTCACGATTTCACGGTTTGACTCATATAAAATCCTTTTCTTATTTTCCTCAGTCTGAAAAACGGGTTATTTACCTCTTTGGAACTTCCGTACATTTTTTCTCTACTCTGTTTACGCTATTTCAAATTAGTTTTCGTTTTATGTAGTTTCTTAAAAAAAAATTATTTTAGTTATAACTGGTGTTTACTCTTCTGGATATTTAAACTGTGGTTAAAGTTTTTAGCTGAAACTGACTTTAATCAATTTTTGGTGATATGTCTTTTCCTAGTATTACTTAAAGCGTCATAATAATAATAGCAGGAATTAAGTATAAGTACCAATGATTTGAGAAAAGTTGTGACTGGATAAATATAGACAATTTACGACTTGAGTGCCCAAATGTAGTGATACTATATATGTATGTGTGTAGTGTATATATATATATATATATATATATATATATATATATATATATATATATATATATATATATATATATACTGTAGTTTCTGTGAGTGTATGTGTCTTACATGCCAGCAAGTTTTGCCCAACTTCTTGACCCATTAGCTGTTCAAATTAACAGCACTCAATTCAAATTACCCATAATGGGTCAATGTGTAAGTTATATAATATACAAAGCTGGCAAAAGAACAGAGAACGAAAATTACAATGCTTCACCGCACATGTTTCATACACACTTGCTTTTTTTGGGTTATCACCTGCTCATCCCTGCACTGTTAATTGACCAACCTGTGTGAGCCTGCTAGCTCATGTCTAATTTTGTTTGACTTTTTGTGACGGTCTTGTAAGTCCTGGTATTTAAGCTCGATGTTTGTTTATTTATAAAATTTAGTTGTTCTCGCACAGTGCACGTGTAGTGCCGGAATCACACTAGTAATTTCTTGCTCGAAGTTTTCGCCAACCTTCAGCTGATGATTGCGAGCGAAAATGTTGTAGCGTCACACTACGATCTCGTGGTTCTAGGAGCAAATAAAATAAAGTGTAAACAAAACCGATCAGCTGACATCATCATGGCAGACCGAAATTTCCTGACTATTGCACTAATGTGTATTTTTGAAATATTACGTGAATTGAAGAATTCTACATCTATCATTGGATGAACAAAGCAGATATTTATTATCTTTTGAGGCTTGTTGGACCCACGATTGCTAGGCAAGAGCACATCCTATTTACAGCAGCCATCTTGTTTATGTGTAGTCGTCCGCGGGTGTGGACGTGTGTTTTAATGCTCTGTATCGAATCTGGCTTTAAACGGAATCATTGTGCATCTCGTTGTTTATACTATGAAAAATCTCTTTGTGGGTGTTTGCTAGTATTGATATTAGTGAAATATAGTGCTAAAAATCAGTGATTTCCTTGTATGTGGGGTCTGTAGTGAAAGGCCTGACCCAGCATTTTTGTGTTGGGGCGGGGCTACTTGAAAAGTCATGGAAAAATGACTTAATATGCCCTTCTCTAGAAAACGAAAAGTAAAACTTAATCCCGTGAATGATTTAGATCTATTTGGGACTGAAATCGACACGGTACTCCAAGGAAAAGAGGAAAATATAATGGCAGCAGCTTATGAAGAATGTGATGACTTAGGCAATCATGACATGTGTGGGCACTGTGAGTCCTATGTCGCTGATGGGATATAATGCGATGAATGCCGAAGATGGTACCATGATGAAGAAGCTTGCTCTAATTTAAGGGATGGTACAAGTACTCTTTTAAAAAGCAGGAACATCATTTATAAATGTCCAAGATGTGTCGAGACTGCAAATCCCAATGGTTCATGGGACAGGCAATCAAGGGATGACATGATGAGACTAAGCATCAACATAGAAGAGATGAAGGTAAATGTACAACAACAGATGTCTGGTTTTATGGATATGATAACTGCTCAATATACTGATATGCGTCAAGAAATTGTTGAGCTGAAAGAGAAACTTATGGAATACGAAAAAGAGAATGTGACCAAGACTACATATGCAAGTAAGTTGAAATCAAGAAACACTTTGGTTACAAAATCTACGGAGGAAAATAAGAAGGCTTCAGATATCAAGGAAACTAAAGTATCATGAAGAAGATAACCACGAATGTCGAACAGGTCAAAACCTCTAAACAAGGCCACTTGGTAGTTAATTTTGCGGATAAAACTGAGTTAGAAAAGGCTAAAAATGACTTAGAAGAGGTCAAGAATGACATCAAGGTAGAAGTAGATAAAAAGGATCTACTTAAACCGAAGATCAAGGTGTGCAATATTGATGAAAATGAAGATGATATAATTGCCAGTATAATGGAGAAGAATGAATGGTTGAATGATATATGTGAAAATGAAGAAGACTTTAAATTGATCAGGAAGTTTAAATCAAGACAAAGCGGTAAATTACACGTCATTATAAAGTGTAGTCCAACTATCAGGAAAGTCTTCCGTAAAAGGGATTATAGAGTATATACCACGCTTGGAGGATGCTGTAAAATCTATGATTCCTACAATGTATTTCAGTGTTATAAATGCCAAGAATTTGGTCATACTGCCGAAAATTGTAGCAAGACTCAGGTATGTGCCAAGTGTAGCCAGGATCATCGAACCACGGATTGTACTGTAAATACGTTAAAGTGTCATAACTGCACAGTGAGGAATTACAATGATACGAATCATAAGACATATGACAATAACTGTAAAGTATACAAGGAGGAGCTTACCAGGATAAAAAATAGAACCGATCATGGAGTCTAGCCCATTGGTTAAGAGTGGTCTGATAAATATTCAATCGGTTGGGAATAAAACCATAAAGATTAGAAATCTTATTAACGAAATGGAATTAGATTTATGCTTATTAACGGAAACTTGGTTGCAGGGAAATATTAGTGATAACTCAAAGATTCAGGAGATGACGCCGTGTACTCACGATTTCTACCACGTACCAAGAAAGGACAAAACTGGAGGAGGAGTGGGTGTCTTTGTGTCGAAAACCTTCTCTAGGGTTTCTATCATGAATGAAATAGTATTTGAAACGTTTGAATATATCTGTTTAAAACTGACAAGAAACAATAAGGTATTGAATATAATATCATTATATAGACCACCAGCGAGTAATATGACGAAATTCATTGAAGAATTTAGTATTCTTGTGGGTGTGGTAGACGATATTAAAAATATATTAATTGGTGGAGACTTCAACTGTTGGGTAGATGATGAAAATGATAATAAGGCTAAAGAACTCAAGGAAGTATTTGAGATGTTTAATTTAATAAACAGTGTTTTGGTATCAACGTCAGTAGGTGGTCATACACTCGACTTGGTCATATGTGGAAAAGACTCAGACCTAATAAAAAACCTTGAAGTGGAACCAGACTTTGAGATCTCAAAAAACACATAAACTCATCACCTTTAATGTTAATATAAATTGCACCAGAGTATTGAAAAAATGGATCACATATAGGGAACGGGAAAATTTTGATGTTGAGAATTTTATTGAAGCTAGTGTAGCGCAAATGTCTTGTGTGAACACACAATGTGAACATATGGTAGACATAGAATGTGTTGGGTGCTATACCAAGAAATACAACGACAATTTTGGAAAAATGTACGATACCATGTGTCCCATAAAGAACAAACAAATAGTGGTACGCGAAAATGTTAGATGGTATAATAGTGAGCTATTAAAGGCAAAAAGACACAGACGTAAGATGGAAGGTAGATGGAAAAGAGCCAAATCCTTACAAGCCAGAAATCTATATAATAAGGCCAGAAATGACTATAACATCCTGTTAGAAAAAACAAAAAGAAAATTCTACAACGGCGAATGTAAAAAAAAACAGTAACATGAAGGACTTTCACAAAAACCTTGATGATTTGATGGGATTAAAGAAAAAATATGTCTTGCCTGACAATGTTTGTGCAGAGAGTTTTGCTATATTCTTTAATGAAAAAATTGATAAAATCTATAGAGGTTTTCCCCAAAATCACTTGGAAGGACAGTCAGCTATGCCAGTGAAGGAGGTGAAGAAGTTAATAAAATTTAAGGCAATAAATATGTGCGGCTTGTTAAAGGTTATGAGGGAGATGAAGAATACATATTGTGGAAACGACCCTTTCCCAAACAGTTCAATAAATGAAGCTCCAAACAAGCAAGTTGTATATAATATTTACCTGAACATAATTAACCTAAGTATATCACAATCCTGTTTTCCTAGCTGTGAAAAAACTGCGTTGATCAAACCAATTTACAAAGGGAAAGGTGATGTAAACGAGCTAATTTCATATAGGCCCATTTCAAATTTATCCTACATGTCAAAGCTTATTGAAAAAGTCATAAGTGAGCAATTATGGGCGCATATTGACGAGTTAGAGGTATTCCCGGAAAATCAATCGGCCTACAGAGCTAATCATTCTACAGAAACTACTTTGTGCTCAATAATGAATGATATGATAGGTCTTCTTGATGGGGGAAAGTGTGGAATTTTGATTATGTTAGATCTTAGTGCTGCTTTTGACACTGTTGTGCACGAGTACTTACTTGACGACTTAAAGTCTATTGGAGTGACTGAGGAAGCACTGAAATTTTTGCGAAGTTACTTAGTGAACAGGAAGACTATTGTAGAAGTTTCTGGAAACCGATCCAATGAGAGAATTCTTACGAAGGGTGTACCACAGGGTAGTGTTCTGGGCCCTATCTTGTTTAACATATATGCTATCGAGCTATCACACATCTTGAAAAAACAAAAAGTGGGTTTTAAACTATATGCAGATGATACTCAGTTTTACATCTCAATTTCAACAACACAAGATACAGAGAAGAAAATTGATGAGATAATGACTGAAATGAAAACATGGATGCAGAGGAAAAAGCTCAAATTAAATGATGATAAAACAGAATGTATGTTCTTTGGCACAAAGGTGGCTTTGAAAAATTACCAGTTAATTCAAAGTATAAAAATTGGTGATGCTGATGTTGGGATTGTGCCTGTTGTGAAAAATTTGGGTGTACTGATAGACTGTAATTTGTCAATGAGGGACCAAATTGTGAACACAGTGAAAGTGTGTAACTATCACCTGAGAAACATAGCATTTATTAGAAAATATTTAACAGAGGGCAGTACAAAAATTTTAGTGATGAGTCATGTAATATCAAGGCTTGATTATTGCAATTCTCTGTACTACAAATTGCCCAATACACTACTAAGAAAGCTTCAAAATGTGCAAAACCGGGCGGCTAGACTGATAAAAGGCATTAAACTAAGGGAGAGAATAACTCCTGCATTGATCGCTCTACATTGGTTACCTGTTAAGGCTAGAATTGAATTTAAAATTTGCTTGTTGACTCACAAAGCACTTACAAGTGATAAGCCTAAATATCTTCGTGATTGCTTGGTCCCCTACACTGAAGCTACCAGCGCCGCTGTAAGAGTTAGACATGCTGATGACCCACATAGACTATTCGAAATTAGTGTGAATCATGCAATAGGAGGAAGAACGTTCAGTTATGCTGCACCGAGACACTCTAACGACCTTCCTCTCGATGTCAAGAATAGCAATAATGTGGCAGCTTTCAAGAAAAACCTGAAGACTTATCTTTTTATTAAGTGTTATAATAGTGATCTGAAAACTATTAAGCCTGAATACAAATGCTAGCGAAATAACTGATAACGATACAGAGCAAAATATTAATTGGAAAGAAATTATTTTTTTTTCACACACCAAGGCCCGCCTGAACAGACCTTTAGTGTTTGGTGGAGGGCGAGAAATAAACCCCTAAAAGTAAAAGTAAAGTAAGTTGTTTACATCTGAAGTCATGCTCACGGTTTGTGATCGCTGCTTCCCGTCCAGTCGGGAAGCCAATATCTCGAGCAACAAGCTCCTGGTTTCCCATTACTGGCAGCAACGGCTCGCTGCTTGCGAAAAAAAAACCTAGTGTGAGTCAGCTTAAGGCGCATTGACAGAACGACCTTTCTACTGGGATAAAATAAAGAAAAATTTGGCTGAGAAAAAAACAAGATATCGCAGAAAAAAATAACAGCAATTAGAATTAACCTTTAGAAAAATTCTGTATAAGGAAAAGAAACGATATCCATAATAATTTATGCGTCAGTAACTCCAAAGAGAATATCCATCTTTAAAGGTAGATATCCTACCAGCCATTATGCTATAGAGAACACATATAGTCCACTGATCTCATATGGTATGAAAGGATCCGAAGAAGCTTTGATTGTAGAATAAAAGATAATGTGACATCTGTCTAGAGTGGCGAGGTTTCTTGTTTGTTAACGGCGGAGAGCGATTATTTAAACAATAGCAAAGTACTTCTTTCATTTATTGAGGTGACTTTTGTTTGTTTTATTTTGACATCGTTAGATTACTTAGATAGATATTATGAGAACAGCTAAGCAACTATTTTTTCAACTACTTTGCTATAACAACAGCAACAACAACAACAACACCTATCTTTCAACTACTTTGCTATAACAACAACACCCATCTTTCAACTATTTTGCTATAACAACAACAACAACAACACCCATCTTTCAACTACTTTGCTATAACAACAACTACAACAACAACAACACCCATCTTTCAACTACTTTACTATAACAACAACAACAACACCCATCTTTCAACTACTTTGCTATAACAACAACTACAACAACAACAACACCCATCTTTCAACTACTTTACTATAACAACAACAACAACACCCATCTTTCAACTACTTTGCTATAACAACAACAACAACAACAACACCCATCTTTTAACTACTTTGCTATAACAACAACACCAACACCCATCTTTCAACTACTTTGCTATAACAACAACAACAACAACAACACCCATCTTTCAACTACTTTACTATAACAACAACAACAAGAACAACAACCATCTTTTAACTACTTTGCAATAACAACAACAACAACACCCATCTTTTAACTACTTTGCAATAACAACAACAACAACACCCATCTTTTAACTACTTTGCAATAACAACAACAACACCCATCTTTCAACTATTTTGCTATAACAACAACAACAACAACACCCATCTTTCAACTACTTTGCTATAACAACAACAACAACAACAACAACCATCTTTCAACTACTTTGCAATAACAACAACAACAACACCCATCTTTCAACTACTTTGCTATAACAACAACAACAACAACACCCATCTTTTAACTACTTTGCTATAACAACAACAACAACACCCATCTTTCAACTACTTTGCTATAACAACAATAACACCCACCTTTCAACTACTTTACTATAACAACAACAACAACAACAACACCCATCTTTCAACTACTTTGCAATAACAACAACAACAACACCCATCTTTTAACTACTTTGCAATAACAACAACAACAACAACACCCATCTTTTAACTACTTTGCAATAACAACAACAACACCCATCTTTCAACTACTTTTTTATAACAACAACAACAACAACAACAACAACACCCATCTTTCAACTAACAACAACAACAACAACAACAACACCCATCTTTTAACTACTTTGCAGTAACAACAACAACAACACCCATCTTTCAACTACTTTGCTATAACAACAACAACACCCATCTTTCAACTACTTTGCAACAACAACAACAACACCACCCATCTTTCAACTACTTTTCTATAACAACAACAACACCCATCTTTCAACTGCTTTGCTATAACAACAACAACAACAACAAATGCAGCAGTTTCTAATCCAGTGCAAGATAAATGCCTTAAACATGCCTTTATTCATATTTGGTGTTTAACCAGTTTCCATCACCACGCTCGCCAGTGCGATTGGTGATGGTGGAATTTTTTTTTTTCTGATCGCTCATATTAAACCAACCCTGAATAGTACAGCTTTTCTGATCATGGCAATATAACATCATAAGACAAAGGAGAAAATCCTTGTTAGTCGTTTAACCTTAAGCTATAACGTTGATTAGCAAAAAAATTGTAATTTCTTTCTCATATTACTGTTTCCACTACTATTACTCTTGTTATTTTTATTTTTAACATTATCATATAATAGATAATATTGTATCAATATAAATTTTATCCTAATTATTATCGCTTTGAATTCTAAGAACTAAGTAATCGTTGTAAATCTTATATTTGTGTCTTGTACTGTGCATGAAACTCTGCGTTCGAAATATACTACTGCTATCTTTTTAATAATTTTATTAACTGCTTTTAAATATGCACTATAGTCAAAAGATGGATTTTTCGAGAAAAAAAAAATAAGTAAACGGAATATCAACTACAAACTACAAATATTTGTTTAGTAAGATATAAGTCTTTTTATAGAATATATATATATATATATATATATATATGACATATCTGTTTTGATGTTACTGTTTTTAGAATAATTTATTGTTAATTTTTTCTCATCGCTTATGTATTTCCTTATTTCCCTTCATCACTGGGCTATTTTTCCCTGTTGGAGCGCTTGGGCTCATAGGATCTTGCTTTCCCAACTAGGGTTGTAGCTTGGCTAATAAGAGTAATAATAATAATAATAATAATAATAATAACAACCATTCGTAAAAGGAGTTAAACTCAATATAATTTTGAACGGAACCAAAATATCAAAGTGTAATGATTGAAAAGTGATTAGGTTTAGATTTTAGATTTGATAAGGAAATAAGAGTCTTTTGAAAGACTGAAAATACCACCTAACGCAACTGTTTCTTTCAGAATCATAAATTTCATAAACTTCATACTTGGGCATTTACAGTTAGACGAGCTTCACTCAGATACAGATTTTTGAAACACATTGTAATACAAATAGAAATCCGTTATAATTAGTAACAATAGAATTTTTCACTTGATATGAGAATATTGAGATAAAAATATTGAAACATCGTTGGCTAATTAGTTATGAGCTTTATTTATTGAAAATATATATATATATATTTTTTTCGATACAGGTAAATTTCTATTTAGCCTTTGTTCAATGTCCAGATAATGTATCTAGTCACAAAGGAAGCATTAATAAATAATATTTTTTATATTTTGTTGCATGCCCGAAGGATATTAATTTTATCAAAAATTAATTTTTCTCGGAAAATTAATGTCTAATAGATTATACTTCTGTTATACGATCGTTTATGATGTTTCCTTCATTTTATATATATGATATTTTTCCATGTTATTATTGTTATTATTGTTAATTGCTAAGCTACAACCCTAGTTGGAAAAGCAGAATGCTATAAGACCAGGAGCTCTAACAGGGAAAATAGCCCAGTGAGGAAAGGAAACAAGGACAGTAACCGCATTAAAATAAATACCTCCTATATAAACTATAAAAACTTTAACAAAACAAGAGGAAGAGAAATAAGATAGAATAGTGTGCCCCTGTGTACCCTTAAACAAGAGAACTCTAATCAAAGACAGTGGAAAACCATGGTACAGAGGCTATGGCACTACCTAAGACTAGAGTACAATGGTTTGATTTTGGAGTGTCCTTCTCCTAGAAGAGCTGCTTACCATAGCTAAAGAGTCTCTTCTATCGTTACCAAGATGAAAGTGGCCACTGAACAATTACAGTGTAGTAACCCCTTGGGTGAAGAAGAATTGTTTGGTAATTCTTCTTCACCCAAGAGGTTAACTACTGCACTGTGATTGTTCAGTGGCCACTTTCCTCTTGGTTAGGGTAGAAGAGAGACTTTAGCTGTGGAAAGCAGCTCTTCTAGGAGAAGGACACTCCAAAATCAAACCATTGTTCTCTAGTCTTGGGTAGTGCAATATCCTCTATACCATGGTCTTCCACGGTCTTGGGGTAGAGTTCTCTTGCCTGAGGGCACACTCGGGCACGGTATTCTATCTAATTTCTCTTCCTCTTGTTTTGTTAAAGTTTTTATAGTTTATATAGGAAACATTTATTTTAATGTTGTTACTGTTCTTAAAATTCTTTATTTTATTTTTCCTTGTTTCTTTTCCTCACTGGGCTATTTTCCCTGTTGCGGCCCCTGGGCTTTAGCGTCCTTCTTTTTCAACTACGGTTGTAGCTTAGCAAGTAATAATAATAATAATAATAATAATAATAATAATAATAATCTCAGTGTTGTCAGGTATATAAGGACAGAGGAGAATATGTAAAGAATATGCCAGACTATTCGGTGTGTGTTTGTAGGCAAATGGGAAAATGAACCGTAACCAGAGAGAAGGATCCAATTTAGTACTGTCTGGCCAGTCAAAGGACCCCTTAACTCTCTATTGGTAGTATCTCAACGTGTGGCTGATGCCCTGGCCAACCTACTACCATATGTACCTGTATTGGAAGAATATTATTACTAAAAAAAATTTCTCACATCTTTTTTAATTAGCCTGATAATTCCAGGTTTTTCCTCTGTTCTCTGCATTTGGGACAGTGAGTCACTTAACTTCAGCCTCCAACCCCTTATATTTTTTAGTTATATTAATATTGTGGAAATGGTGCACATGTTTCTCTCACTGATTACTTGAGAGTTTTTTTCTTTGAAATGGCTGACGTCGTGTTAAGAGTTACATTTCAAAATTAGTTAATGTCAAAAGATGTAAGAATTCATGAATTTATGAAGATGCTACTCTGCTAGGAAAAAAATATATTAGAGCCAGAAAGTACAGTTTACAAACTCTTGTCCTACTAGTTTAAAGGTTTAAAGGTCGCTCATAAGTGGCAGAGGTAAGGGACAATGACGTTGCCCAATCGAGCAGGACAATGCCCTAAAGACTGACCATATGTTACAAATATATGATCAGGGCCCAAGCACCTTCTCCATCCAAGCTAGGACCAAGAAGGGCCAGACAATGGTTGCTGATGACTCAGCATATCGATCTATAGGCTCCTCAAACCACCTCATCCTTAGCTCACAAGGATAGTGAGGGTTCAGCGAAAAAAGAAACAAACTAGTTTGAGGGGGACTCGAACCCCAGTCTGGCGTTCACCAGTCAGGGACGTTAAAGGCTGCAACAATAAAACCCCAGCAACTATATATTTAAGAAAAATAAAATCGTTAACTTAGAGGGAAAGCGAAGGAGCGTAACGTGTAGGCTTATTGAAAATCAATACTGCTGAAGGTTGGTAAGCTCGTTGATTGGCAATTTGATAAATATTTTGATACGGAGATAAACCCCATAATTCCCTATTGATTCCATGTTCTGGTCTTTGACAGTAGGCTCCTTGGAGAGCACACAACACTTCAACCCGAAAATAGAACTTTATGATCACTTGAATACTTATAAATTAGTGCAATACAGTGAAGTATTTTAGGGGAAGAGTGAAGTAAAATCTAGATCTATGTGCTGTCCACTT
>NC_090731.1:157432464-157469964 GCF_036898095.1 Palaemon carinicauda
CAAATCCTGTCCACAGACACACAGACAAATCCTTTCCACTGACTCAGACAAATCCTGTCCACAGACACACACAAATCCTGTCAACAGACACACACAAATCCTGTTCAAAAACTCAGACAAATCCTTTCCACAGACACAGACAAATCCTTTCCACAGATGCAGACAAATCCTTTCCACAGACACACAGAAAAATCCTGTTTACAGACACACAGACAAATCCTTTCCACATAATCAGACAAAACCTGTCCGCAGACTCACAGACAAATCCTGTCCACAGACTCACAGACAAATCCTGTCCCCAGACTCACAGACAAATCCTGTCCCCAGACTCACAGACAAATCCTGTCCCCAGATTCACACACAAATCCTGTCCAAAGACTCACAGACAAATCTTGTTCACAGACACAGACAAATCCTGTCCACAGGCACACAGACAAATCCTGTCCACAGGCACACAGACAAATCCTATCCCCGGACTCACAGACAAATCCTGTCCACAGACACAGACAAATCCTGTCCACAGACACAGACCAATCTTGTCCCTAGACACACAGGAAAATCCTGTCTCCAGACTCACAGACAAATCCTGTCCACAGACACACAAATCCTGTCCACAAACTCAGACAAATCCTTTCCACAGACACAGACAAATCCTTACCACAGATGCAGACAAATCCTTACCACAGATGCAGACAAATCCTGTCCACAGACACAGAAAAATCCTGTTTACAGACACACAGACAAATCCTTTCCACAGACTCAGACAAAACCTGTCTGCAGACACACAGACAAATCCTTTCCACAGACTAAGACAAATCTTGTCCGCAGACACACAGAAAAATCCTGTCCACAGACTCGCAAAATCCTGTCCCCAGACTCACAGACAAATCCTTTCCCCAGACTCAGACAAATCCTGTCCACAACCACAGACGAATCCAGTCCACAACCACAGACAAATCCTGTCCACAGAAGCAGACAAATCCTGTCACCAGACTCAGACAAATCCTGTCCACACAGACAAATCCTGTCCCCAGACCCACCGACAAATCCTGTCCACAGACACAGACAAATCCTGTCCACAGACACATACAAATCTTGTCCCTAGACACACAGGAAAATCCTGTCCCCAGACTCACAGACAAATCCTGTCCATAGCCACACTGACAAATCCTTTCTACACTCAGAAAAATCCTATCCACAGACACACAGACAAAACCTGTCCACGAACACACACAAATCATTTCCACAGACTCACACAAATCCTGTCCACAGACACACAGACAAATCCTGTCCACAGACACACAGAAAAATCCTTTCCACAGACTCAGACAGATCCTGTCTAAAGACTCACAGACAAATCCTGTCCACAGACAGAGAAAAATCCTGTCCACAAACTCAGACCAATCTTGTCCCTAGACACACAGGAAAATCCTGTCTCCAGACTCACAGACAAATCCTGTCCACAGACACACAGACGAATCCTTTCTACACTCAGACAAATCCTGTCCACAGACAGACAAATCCTGTCCACAGACACACACAAATCCTTTCCACAGACTCAGACAAATCCTGTCCACACACCCACAGACTAATCCTGTCCACAGACACAGACAAATCCTGTCCACAAACTCAGACTAATCATGTCCACAGACACAGACAAATCCTGTCACCAGACTCAGACAAATCCTGTCCACAGGCACACAGAAAAATCCTGTCCCCAGACCCACCGACAAATCCTGTCCACAGACACAGACAAATCCTGTCCACAGACACAGACAAATCTTGTCCCTAGACACACGGGAAAATCCTGTCCCCAGACTCACAGACAAATCCTGTCCACAGACACACAGACAAATCCTGTCCACAGACACACACAAATCCTTTCCACAGACTCAAACAAATCCTGTCCACAGACATACAGACAAATCCTGTCCACAGACTCACACACAAATCTTGTCCACAGACAAACAAACAAATCCTGTCCCCAGACTCACAGACAAATCCTTTCCACAGTCAAATCATGTCCACAGTCAAATCCTGTCCACAGACAAATCCTCTCCACAGTCATTTCCTGTCCACAGACACACAGACAAATCCTGTCCACAGACACACACAAATCATTTCCACAGACTCACACAAATCCTGTCCACAGACACACAGACAAATCCTGTCCACAGACACACAGACAAATCCTTTCCACAGACTCAGACAGATCCTGTCCAAAGACTCACAGACAAATCCTGTCCACAGACACAGACAAATCCTGTCCACAACTCAGACAAATCCTGTCCACAGACACAGACAAATCCTTACCAGAGACACAGACAAATCCTTTCCACAAATGCAGACAAATCCTGTCCACAGACACACAGACAAATCCTGTCCACAGACACACAGACAAATCCTGTCCACAGACACACAGACAAATCCTTTCCCCAAACTCAGACAAATCCTGTCCACAACCACAGACAAATCCTGTCCACAACCACAGACAAATCTTTTCCACAGACTCACAGACAAATCCTGTCCACAGACACACAGGCGAATCCTTTCTACACTCAGACAAATCCTGTCCACAGACACAGACAAATCCTGTCCACACACACACACAAATCCTTTCCACAGACTCGGACAAATCCTGTCCATAGACACACAGACAAATCCTGTCCACAGACACACAGAAAAATCCTGTCCACAGACACAGACAAATCCTGTCCACAGACACAGACAAATCCTGTCCACAAACTCAGACAAATCCTTTCCACAGACGCAGACAAATCCTGTCAACAGACTAAGACAAATCTTGTCCGCAGACACACAGACAAATCCTGTCATCAGACACACAGACAAATCCTTTCCACAGACTAAGACAAATCTTGTCCGCAGACACACAGACAAATCCTGTCATCAGACGCGCAAAATCCTGTGCCCAGACTCACAGACAAATCCTTTCCCCAGGCTCAGACAAATCCTGTCCACAACCACAGACGAATCCAGTCCACAACCACAGACAAATCCTGTCCACAGACACAGACAAATCCTGTCACCAGACTCAGACAAATCATGTCCACAGGCACACAGACAAATCCTGTCCCCAGACCCTCCGACAAATCCTGTCCCCAGACCCACCGACAAATCCTGTCCACAGACACAGACAAATCCTGTCCACAGACACAGACAAATCTTGTCCCTAGACACACAGGAAAATCCTGTCCCCAGACTCACAGACAAATCCTGTCCACAGACACACAGACAAATCCTTCCCACACTCAGACAAATCCTGTCCACAGACACACAGACAAATCCTGTCCACAGACACACAAATCCTTTCCACAGACTCACACAAATCCTGTCCACAGACACACAGACAAATCCTGTCCACAGACACACAGACAAATCCTTTCCACAGACTCAGACAGATCCTGTCCAAAGACTCACAGACAAATCCTGTCCACAGACACAGACAAATCCTGTCCAAAAACTCAGACAAATCCTGTCCAAAGACACAAACAAATCCTTTCCACAGACAGAGACAAATCCTTTCCACAGACGCAGAAAAATCCTGTCCACAGACACACAGGTAAATCCTGTCCACACACACAGACAAATCCTTTCCACAGACTCACAGACAAATCCTGTCCCCAGACTCACAGACAAATCCTGTCCACAGACTCGCAGACAAATCTTGTTCACAGACAGGATAAATCCTGTCCACAGAAACACAGACAAATCCTGTCCACAGACACACAGACAAATCCTTTCCCCAGACTCACACAAATCCTGTCCACAACCACAGACAAATCCTGTCCACAACCACTGACAAATATTTTTCACGTACTAACAGACAAATCCTGTCCACAACCAGAGACAAATCCTGTCCACAGACATACAGAAAAATTATGTCCCCAGACTCACAGATAAATCCTGTTCACAGGCACAGAGACAAATCCTGTCCCAAGACTCACAGAAAATCCTGTCCACAGACACAGACAAATCCTGTCCACAGACACAGACAAATCTTGTCCCTAGACACACAGGAAAATCCTATCCACAGACTCACAGACAAATCCTGTCCCAAAACTCACAATCAAATCTCGTCCAAAGACACACAGACAAATCCTGTCCCCAGACTCACAGACAAATCCTGTCCCCAGACTCACAGACAAATCCTGTCCACAGACTCACAGACAAATCCTTTCCACAGACATTTCCTGTCCACAGACTCACAAACAAATCCTGTCCCCAGGCTCAGACAAATCCTGTCCACAGACACACAGACAAATCCTGTCCACAGACACACAGACAAATCCTGTCCACAGACTCGCAAAATCCTATCCCCAGACTCACAGATAAATCCTGTCCACAGACATTTCCTGTCCACAGACACAGACAAATCCTGTCCCCAGACTCACAGACAAATCCTGTCCACAGACACACAGACAAATCTTGTCCACAGACTCACAGACAAATCCTGTACCCAAACTCAAAGACAAATCCTGTCCACAGATTCACAGAAAAATCCTGCCCACAGACACACAGACAAATCCTGTCCCTAAAATCAAAGACAAATCCTGTCCAGAGACTCACAGACAAATCCTGTCCCCACACTCACAGACAAATCCTGTCCCCAGACTCAGAGACAAATCCTGTCCACAGACACACAGACAAATCCTGTCCACACTCTCACAGACAAATTCTGTCCCCAGACTCAAACACAAATCATGTCCACCTACAAATCCTGTCCACAGACAAATCCTTTCCACAGACATTTCCGGTCCAAAGACACACAGACAAATCCTGTCCCTAGAATCACAGACAAATCCTGTCCACAGACACACACACAAATCCTGTCAACAGACTTGCAAAATCCTCTCCCCAGACTCAAAGACAAATCATGTCCCCAGACTCACAGACAAATTCTGTCCCCATACTCACAGACACATCCTGTCCACAGACACACAGACAAATCATGTCCCCAGACTCACAGACAAATCCTGTCCACATACACACAGACAAATTCTGTCACCAGACTCACAGACAAATCCTGTCCACAGACTCACAGACACATCCTGTCCACAGACACACAGACAAATCCTGTCTCCAGACTCAGAGACAAATTCTGTCCACAGTAAAATCCTTTCCACAGACATATCCTGTCCACAGACATATCCTGTCCACAGACATTTCCTGTCCACAGACTTGCAGACAATTCCTGTCCCCAGACTCACAGACAAATCCTGTCCACAGACATTTCCTGTCCACAGCCTCACAGACAAATCCTGTCCCCAGACTCACAGACTCACAGACAAATCCTGTCCAAAGACACACAGAAAAATCTTGTCCAAAGACTCACAGACAAATCCTGTCTCCAAAATCAAAGACAAATCCTGTCCACAGACTCACAGACAAATCCTGTCCACAGAATCATAGACAAATCATGTCCCCAGACTCACAGACAAATCCTGTCCACAGACACACAGAGAAATCTTGTCCACAGACTTACAGACAAATCATGTCTCTAAAATGAAAGACAAATCCTGTCCCCAAAATCAAAGACAAATCCTGTCCCCAAAATCAAAGACAAATCCTGTCCAGAGACTCACAGACAAATCCTGTCCCCACACTCACAGACAAATCCTGTCCCCAGACTCAGAGACAAATCCTGTCCACAGACACACAGACAAATCCTGTCCACACTCTCACAGACAAATTCTGTCCCCAGACTCAAACACAAATCATGTCCACCTACAAATCCTGTCCACAGACACACAGACAAATCCTTTCCACAGACATTTCCGGTCCAAAGACACACAGACAAATCCTGTCCCTAGACTCACAGACAAATCCTGTCCACAGACACACAGACAAATCCTGTCAACAGACTCGCAAAATCCTCTCCCCAGACTCAAAGACAAATCATGTCCCCAGACTCACAGACAAATTCTGTCCCCATACTCACAGACACATCCTGTCCACAGACACACAGACAAATCATGTCCCCAGACTCACAGACAAATCCTGTCCACATACACACAGACAAATTCTGTCACCAGACTCACAGACAAATCCTGTCCACAGACTCACAGACACATCCTGTCCACAGACACACAGACAAATCCTGTCTCCAGACTCAGAGACAAATCCTGTCCACAGTAAAATCCTTTCCACAGACATATCCTGTCCACAGACATTTCCTGTCCACAGACTTGCAGACAATTCCTGTCCCCAGACTCACAGACAAATCCTGTCCACAGACATTTCCTGTCCACAGACATTTCCTGTCCACAGCCTCACAGACAAATCCTGTCCCCAGACTCACAGACACACAGATAAATCCTGTCCACAGATTCACAAAATTCTATCCCAGACTCACAGACAAATCCTGTCCACAGACACACAGAAAAATCTTGTCCAAAGACTCACAGACAAATCCTGTCTCCAAAATCAAAGACAAATCCTGTCCACAGACTCACAGACAAATCCTGTCCACAGAATCACAGACAAATCATGTCCCCAGACTCACAGACAAATCCTGTCCACAGACACACAGAGAAATCTTGTCCACAGACTTACAGACAAATCATGTCTCTAAAATGAAAGACAAATCCTGTCCACAGACTCACAGACAAATCCTGTCCACAGACACACAGACAAATCCTGCCCCCAGACTCAGACAAATACTTTCCACAGACTCACAGACAAATCCCGTCCACAGACTCACAGACAAATCCTTTCCACAAACTCAGACAAATCTTGTCCACAAACTCAGACAAATCCTGTTCACAGACACACAGACATATCCTTTCTACAGACTCAGACAAATCCTGTCTAGAGACAGACAAATCCTGTCCACAGGCACACAAAAATCCTTTCGACAGACTCAGACAAATCCTGTCCACAGACACACAGACAAATCCTTTCCACACACTCAGACAAATCCTGTCCAAAGACTCACAGACAAACCCTGTCCACAGACACACAGACAAATCCTTTCCACAGACTCAGACAAATCCTGCCCAAAGACTCACAGACAAATTCTGTCCACAGACACAGACAAATCCTGTCCACAAACTCAGACAAATCCTGTCCACAGACACAGACAAATCCTTTCCACAGACGCAGACAAATCTGTCCACAGACACACAGAAAAAGCTTGTCTGCAGATACCCAGACAAATCCTTTCCACAGACTCAGACATATCCTGTCCGCAGACGCACAGACAAATTCTGTCCACAGAATCACAGACAAATCATGTCCCCAGACTCAGACAAATTCTTTCTACAGACTCAGACAAATCCTGTCCACAGAGACACAGACAAATCCTGTCCACAGATACACACAAATCCTCTCCACAGACTCAGACAAATCCTGTCCATAGACACATAGACAAATTCTGTCCACAAAGACATAGACAAATCCTTTCCACAGACTCACAGACAAATCCTGTCTCAGAATCACAGACAAATCCAGTCCACAGACTCACAGACAAATCTTGTTCACAGACAGGATAAATCCTGTCCACAGACACACAGACAAATCCTGTCCACAGACTCACAGACAAATCCTGTCCACAGGCACACAGACAAATCCTGTCCACAGACTCACAGACAAATCCTGTCCACAAACACAGACAAATCCTTTCCACAGACACAGACAAATATTTTCCCTAGACACACAGGAAAATCCTGTCCCCAGACTCACAGACAAATCCTTTCCACGGACACAGACAAATCCTGTCCAGACACACACAAATCCTGTCCAAAGACACACAGACAAATCCTCTCCAACAGACACACACACAAATCCTTGTCCACAGACACTGACAAATCTTGTCCAAAGACTCACAGACAAATCCTGTCCACAGACACAGACAAATCCTGTCCACAAACACACAGACAAATCCTCTTCCACAGACACACAGACAAATCCTGTCCACAGACACAGACAAATCCTTTCCACAGACACAGACAAATCCTGTCCAAAGACTCACAGACAAATCCTGTCCACAGACACAGACAAATCCTGTCCAAGACTCAGACAAATCTCTCCACAGACAGACAAATCCTGTCCACAGACGCAGACAAATCCTGTCCACAGACACAGAAAAATCCTGTCCACAGACACACAGACAAATCCTTTCCATAGACTCACAGACAAATCCTGTCCCAGACTCACAGACAAATCCTGTCCACAGACTCACAGACAAAGCCTGTCCCCAGACTCACAGACAAATCCTGTCCACAGACTCACAGACAAATCTGTTTACTGACAGACAAATCCTGTCCACAGACACACAGACAAATCCTGTCCACAGACACACAGACAAATCCTTTCCCCAGACTCAGACAAATCCTGTCCACAGACCAAAGAAAAATCCTGTCCACAACCACAGACAAATCTTGTCCACAGACACAGACAAATCCTGTCCACAGGCACAGAGACAAATCCTGTCCCCAGATTCACAGACAAATCCTGTCCACAGACACAGACAAATCCTGTCCACAGACACAGACAAATATTGTCCCTAGACACACAGACAAATCCTGTCCCACAGACTCAGAGACAAATCCTGTCCCCAGACACATAGACAAATCCTGTCTCCAAACTCACAGACAAATCCTGTCCACAGACTCACAGACAAATCTGTTCACAGACAGATAAATCTTGTCCACAGACACACGACAAATCCTGTCCACAGACTCACAGACAAATCCTGTCCACAGACACACAAACAAATCCTGTCCACAGACTCACAGACAAATCCTGTCCACAGACACACAGACAAATCCTGTCCACAGACTCACAGACAAATCCTGTCCCAGACTCACAGACAAATCCTGTCCACAGACACAGACAAATCCTTTCCACAGACACAGACAAATATTGTCCCTAGACACACAGGAAAATCCTGTCCCCAGACTCACAGACAAATCCTTTCCACAGACACAGACAAATCTTGTCACAGACACACAGACAAATCCTGTCCACAGACTCACAGACAAATCCTGTCCCCAGACTCACAGACAAATCCTGTCCACAGACTCACAGACAAATCTTGTACAGACAGATAAATCCTGTCCACAGACACACAGAAAAATCCTGTCCAGACACACAGACAAATCCTTTCCCCAGACTCAGACAAATCCTGTCCACAAACTCAGACAAATCCTGTCCACAGACACAGACAAATCCTTTCCACAGACACAGACAAATCCTGTCCACAGACACACAGAAAATCCTGTCCACAGACACACAGACAAATCCTGTCCACAGACTCAGACAAATCTGTCACAGACACACAGACAAATCCTGTCCACAGACTCACAGACAAATCTGTCCCCAGACTCACAGACAAATCCTGTCCACAGACTCACAGACAAATCTTGTTTACAGACAGGATAAATCCTGTCCACAGACACACAGAAAAATCCTGTCCAAGACACACAGACAAATCCTGTCCCCAGACTCAGACAAATCCTGTCCACAGACTCAGACAAATCCTGTCCACAGACACAGACAAATCCTTTCACAGACACAGACAAATCCTGTCCACAGACACACAGACAAATCCTTTCCACAACTCAGACAAATCTTGTCCACAACTCAGACAAATCCTGTCACAGACACACAGACACATCCTTTCACAGACTCAGACAAATCCTGTCCAGACACAGACAAATCCTGTCCACAGCACACACAAATCCTTGTCCACAGACTCAGACAAATCCTGTCCACAGACACACAGACAAATCCTTTCTACAGACTCAGACAAATCCTGTCCAAGACACACAGACAAATCCTGTCCACAGACACACAGACAAATCCTTTCCACAGACTCAGACAAATCCTGTCCAAAGACTCACAGACAAATCTGTCCACAGACACAGACAAATCCTGTCCACAAACTCAGACAAATCCTGTCCACAGACACAGACAAATCCTTTCCACAGACGCAGACAAATCCTGTCCACAGACACACAGAAAAATTGTCTGCTGATACCCAGACAAATCCTGTCCACAGACTCAGACAAATCCTGTCCACAGACGCACAGACAAATCCTGTCCACAGACACAGACAAATCTGTCCCAGACTCACAGACAAATCTTTCTACAGACTCAGACAAATCCTGTCCACAGAGACACAGACAAATCCTGTCCAAGATACACATAAATCCTTTCCACAGACTCAGACAAATCCTGTCCACCGACACAGACAAATTCTGTCCACAGACACAGACAAATCCTTTCCAGAGACTCACAGACAAATCCTGTCCACAGAATCACAGACAAATCCGGTCCACAGACTCACAGACAAATCCTGTTCCACAGACAGACAAATCCTGTCCACAGACACACAGACAAATCCTGTCCACAGACTCACAGACAAATCCTGTCCACAGACACCAGACAAATCCTGTCCAAGACTCACAGACAAATCCTGTCCACAGACACAGACAAATCCTGTCCACAGACACAGACAAATCCTTTCCACAGACACAGACAAATCTTTGTCCACAGACACACAGAAATCCTGTCCCAGACTCACAAGACAAATCCTGTCCACAGACACAGACAAATCCTTTCCACGGACACAGACAAATCCTGTCATTAGACACAGACAAATCCTGTCCACAGACACACAGACAAATCCTCTCCAAAGACACACAGACAAATCCTTTCCACAGACACAGACAAATCCTGTCCAAAGACTCACAGACAAATCCTGTCCACAGACACAGACAAATCCTGTCCACAGACACACAGACAAATCCTGTCCACAGACACAGACAAATCCTTCCAAACACTCAGACAAATCTCTGTCACAGACACACAGACAAATCCTGTCCACAGACACACAGACAAATCCTTTCCACAGACACAGACAAATCCTGTCCAAGACTCACAGACAAATCTGTCCACAGACACAGACAAATCCTGTCCACAGACACAGACAAATCCTGTCCACAAACTCAGACAAATCCTGTCCACAGACACAGACAAATCCTGTCCACAGACACAGACAAATCCTGTCCACAGACACAGAAAATCCTGTCCACAGACACACAGACAAATCCTTTCCATAGACTCACAGACAAATCCTGTCCCCAGACTCACAGACAAATCCTGTCCACAGACTCGCAGACAAATCCTGTCCCCAGACTCACAGACAAATCCTGTCCACAGACTCACAGACAAATCTTGTTTACTGACAGGATAAATCCTGTCCACAGACACACAGACAAATCCTGTCCACAGACACACAGACAAATCCTTTCCCCAGACTCAGACAAATCCTGTCTACAACCAAAGAAAAATCCTGTCCACAACCCAGACAAATCCTGTCCACAGACACACAGACAAATCTGTCCCAGATTTACAGACAAATCCTGTTCACAGGCACACAGACAAATCCTGTCCCCAGATTCACAGACAAATCCTGTCCACAGACACAGACAAATCCTGTCCACAGACACAGACAAATCTTGTCCCTAGACACACACAGGAAAATCCTATCCCCAGACTCAGAGACAAATCCTATCCCAGACACAGACAAATCCTGTCCACAGACTCAGAGACAAATCCTGTCTCCAAACTCACAGATCAATCCTGTCCACAGACTCACAGACAAATCTTGTTCACAGACAGGATAAATCCTGTCCACAGACACACATACAAATCCTGTCCACAGACTCACAGACAAATCCTGTCCACAGACACACAAACAAATCCTGTCCACAGACTCACAGATAAATCCTGTCCACAGACACACAAACAAATCCTGTCCACAGACTCACAGACAAATCCTGTCCCAGACTCACAGACAAATCCTGTCCACAGACACAGACAAATCCTTTCCACGGACAGAGACAAATATTGTCCCTAGACACACAGGAAAATCCTGTCCCAGACTCACAGACAAATCCTGTCCACAGACACAGACAAATCCTGTCCACAGACACAGACAAATCCTTTCCACAGACACAGACAAATCCTGTCCACAGACACACAGACAAATCTTGTCCACAGACACACAGACTAATCCTTCCACAGACTCAGACAAATCCTGTCCAGACACACAGACAAATCCTGTCCACAGACTCACAGACAAATCCTGTCCCCAGACTCACAGACAAATCCTGTCCACAGACTCACAGACAAATCTTGTTTACAGACAGGATAAATCCTGTCCACAGACACACAGAAAAATCCTATCCTAGACACACACACAAATCCTTTCCCCACACTCAGACAAATCCTGTCCACAGACTCAGACAAATCCTGTCCACAGACACAGACAAATCCTGTCCACACACACAGACAAATCCTGTCCACAGACACACAGACAAATCCTTTCCACAGACTCAGACAAATCCTTGTCCACAAGACTCAGACAAATCCTGTTCCATAGACACACAGACAAATCCTTTCTACAGACTCAGACAAATCCTGTCCAGAGACAGACAAATCCTGTCCACAGACACAGACAAATCCTTTCACAGACTCAGACAAATCCTGTCCACAGACACACAGACAAATCCTTTCCACAGACTCAGACAAATCCTGTCCAAAGACTCACAGACAAATCCTGTCCACAGACACACAGACAAATCCTTTCCACACACTCAGACAAATCCTGTCCAGACTCACAGACAAATCTGTCCACAGACACAGACAAATCCTGTCCACAACTCAGACAAATCCTGTCCACAGACACAGACAAATCCTTTTCACAGACGCAGACAAATCCTGTCCACAGACACACAGAAAAATTGTCCTGCTGAGACACACAGACAAATCCTTTCCAAGACTCACAGACAAATCCTGTCCCCAGACTCACAGACAAATCCTGTCCACAGACTCACAGACAAATCCTGTCCCCAGACTCACAGACAAATCCTGTCCACAGACTCACAGACAAATCTTGTTTACTGACAGGATAAATCCTGTCCACAGACACACAGACAAATCCTGTCCACAGACACACAGACAAATCCTTTCCCAGACTCAGACAAATCCTGTCTACAGACCAAGACAAATCCTGTCCACAACCACAGACAAATCCTGTCCACAGACACACAGACAAATCTGTCCCAGACACAGACAAATCCTGTTCCACAGACACAGACAAATCCTGTCCCAGATTCACAGACAAATCCTGTCCACAGACAAAGACAATCCTGTCCACAGACACAGACAAATCTTGTCCCTAGACACACACAGACAAATCCTATCCCAGACTCACAGACAAATCCTGTCCCAGACACATAGACAAATCCTGTCCACAGACTCACAGACAAATCCTGTCCCCAGACTCACAGATCAATCCTGTCCACAGACTCACAGACAAATCTTGTTCACAGACAGACAAATCCTGTCCAAGACACACAGACAAATCCTGTCCATAGACTCACAGACAAATCCTGTCCACAGACTCACAGACAAATCCTGTCTGCAGACTCACAGACAAATCCTGTCCCACAGAATCACAGACAAATCCTGTCCACAGACACACAGACAAATCCTGTCCACAGACACACAGACAAATCCTTTCCCCAGACTCAGACAAATCCTGTCTACAACCAAAGAAAAATCCTGTCCACAACCACAGACAAATCCTGTCCACAGACACACAGACAAATCATGTCCCCAGATTTACAGACAAATCCTGTTCACAGGCACACAAACAAATCCTGTCCCATGATTCACAGACAAATCCTGTCCACAGACACAGACAAATCCTGTCCACAGACACAGACAAATCTTGTCCCTAGACACACACAGGAAAATCCTATCCCCAGACTCAGAGACAAATCCTATCCCCAGACACATAGACAAATCCTGTCCCCAGACTCACAGACAAATCCTGTCCCCAAACTCACAGATCAATCCTGTCCAAAGACTCACAGACAAATCTTGTTCACAGACAGGATAAATCCTGTCCAAAACACACATACAAATCCTGTCCATAGACTCACAGACAAATCCTGTCCACAGACACACAAACAAATCCAGTCTAACAGACTCATAGACAAATCCTGTCCCCAGAACACAGACAAATCCTGTCCACAGACAGACAAATCCTTTCCACGGACACAGACAAATATTGTCCCTAGACACACAGAAAATCCTGTCCCCAGACTCACAGACAAATCCTGTCCAGAGACACAGACAAATCCTGTCCAGAGACACAGACAAATCCTGTCCAAAAACTCAGACAAATCCTGTCCACAGACACAGACAAATCCTGTCCACAGACACAGACAAATCCTTTCCACAGACACAGACAAATCTGTCCACAGACACACTGAAAATCCTGTCCACAGACACACAGACAAATCCTTCCACAGACACAGACAAATCCTGTCGGCAGATACACAGACAAATCCTGTCCACAGACTCACAGACAAATCCTGTCCCCAGACTCACAGACAAATCCTGTCCACAGACTCACAGACAAATCTTGTTTACAGACAGGATAAATCCTGTCCACAGACACACAGACAAATCCTGTCCACAGACACACAGACAAATCCTTTCCAGACTCAGACAAATCCTGTCCACAGACTCAGACAAATCCTGTCCACAGACACAGACAAATCTTGTCCACAGACACAGACAAATCCTGTCCACAGACCCAGACAAATCCTGTCCACAGACACACAGACAAATCCTGTCCACAGACACACAGACAAATCCTGTCCACAGACACAGACAAATCCTGTCCACAGACTCACAGACAAATCCTGTTTACAGACAGACAAATCCTGTCCACAGACACACAGAAAATCCTGTCCACAGACTAACAGACAAATCCTTTCCCCAGACTCAGACAAATCCTGTCCACAACCACAGACAAATCCTGTCCACAACCACAGACAAATCCTGTCCACAGACCACAGACAAATCCTGTCCACAGACACAGACAAATCCTGTCCACAGACACACAGACAAATCATGTCCCCAGACTCACAGACAAATCCTGTTCACAGCACACAGACAAATCCTGTCCCCAGAGTCACAGACAAATCCTGTCCACAGACACAGACAAATCCTTTCCACAGACAGAGACAAATCTTGTCCCTAGACACACAGAAAATCTTATCCCCAGACTTACAGACAAATCCTGTCCGCAGACACACAGACAAATCCTGTCCACAGACACACAGACAAATCCTGTCCCCAGACCCACCGACAAATCCTGTCCACAGGCTCACAGACAAATCTTGTTCACAGACAGGATAAATCCTGTCCACAGACACACAGACAAATCCTGTCCACAGACTCACAGACAAATCCTGTCCAAAGACACACAGACAAATCCTGTCCACAGACTCAGACAAATCCTGTCCCCAGACTCACAGACAGATCCTGTCCACAACACAGACAAATCCTGTCCACAGACACAGACAAATATTGTCCCAGACACACAGGACAAATCCTGTCCTCAGACTCACAGACAAATCCTGTCCACAGACACACAGACAAATCCTTTCTACAGACTCAGACAAATCCTGTCCACAGACTCACAGACAAATCCTGTCCACAGACACACACAAATACTTTCCACAGACTCAGACAAATCCTGTCCACAAACACACAGACAAATCCTGTCCACAGACACACAGACAAATCCTTTCCACAGACTCTCAGACAATTCCTGTCCCCAGACTCACGGACAAATCCCGTCCACAGACTCACAGACAAATCTTGTTCACAGACAGGATAAATCCTGTCCACACATACACAGCAAATCCGGTCCACAGACTCACAGAAATCCTGTCCACAGCACACACACAAATCCTGTCCCCAGACTCACAGACAATCCTGTCCACAGACACAGACAAATCCTTTCCCCAGACTCAGACAAATCCTGTCCACAACCACAGACAAATCCTGTCCACAACCACAGACAAATCCTGTCAACAACCACAGACAAATCCTGTCCACAGACTCAAAAAAATCCTGTCCACAGACACAGACAAATCCTGTCCACAGACACACAGACAAATCATGTCCCCAGACTCACAGACAAATCCTGTTCACAGGCACACAGACAAATCCTGTCCCAGAGTCACAGACAAATCCTGTCCACAGACACAGACAAATCCTTTCCACAGACAGAGACAAATCTTGTCCCTAGACACACAGGAAAATCTTATCCCCAGACTTACAGACAAATCCTGTCCGCAGACACACAGACAAATCCTGTCCACAGACACACAGACAAATCCTGTCCCCAGACCCACCGACAAATCCTGTCCACAGGCTCACAGACAAATCTTGTTCACAGACAGGATAAATCCTGTCCACAGACACACAGACAAATCCTGTCCACAGACTCACAGACAAATCCTGTCCAAAGACACACAGACAAATCCTGTCCACAGACTCAGACAAATCCTGTCCCCAGACTCACAGACAGATCCTGTCCACAGACACAGACAAATCTGTCCACAGACACAGACAAATATTGTCCCTAGACACAGGAAAATCCTGTCCTCAGACTCACAGACAAATCCTGTCCACAGACACACAGACGAATCCTTTCTACAGACTCAGACAAATCCTGTCCACAGACTCACAGACAAATCCTGTCCACAGACACACACAAATACTTTCCACAGACTCAGACAAATCCTGTCCACAGACACATAGACAAATCCTGTCCACAGACACACAGACAAATCCTTTCCACAGACTCTCAGACAATCCTGTCCCCAGACTCAGAGACAAATCCGTCCACAGACTTACAGACAAATCTTGTTCACAGACAGGATAAATCCTGTCCACACACACAGCAAATCCTGTCCACAGACTCAGAGATAAATCCTGTCCACAGCACACAGACAAATCCTGTCCCCAGACTCACAGACAAATCCTGTCCACAGACACAGACAAATCTGTCCACAGACACACAGACAAATCCTGTCCACAGACACACACAAATCCTTGTCCACAGACTCAGACAAATCCTGTCCACAGACACGCTGACAAATCCTGTCCACAGGCACACAGACAAATCCTTTCCACAGACACAGACAAATCCTGTCCAAAGACCCACAGATAAATCCTGTCCACAGACACAGACAAATCCTGTCCAAACTCAGACAAATCCTGTCCACAGACATAGAAAAATCGTCTCCACAGACACACAGACAAATCCTTTCCACAGACTCAGACAAATCTTTTCGGCAGTCACACAGACAAATCCTGTCCACAGACTCACAGACAAATCCTGTCCCCAGACTCACAGACAAATCCTGTCCACAGACTCACAGACAAATCTTATTTTCTGACAGGATAAATCCTGTCCACAGACACACAGACAAATCCTGTCCACAGACACACAGACAAATCCTTTCCCCAGACTCAGACAAATCCTGTCTACAACCACAGACAAATCTTGTCCACAACCACAGAAAAATCCTGTCCACAGACACAGACAAATCCTGTCCACAGACACACAGACAAATCATGTCCCAGACTTACAGAAAATCCTGTTCACAGCACACAGACAAATCCTGTCCCCAGATTCACAGACAAATCCTGTCCACAGACACAGACAAATCCTTGTCCTTAGACACACAGGAAAATCCTATCCCCAGACTCACAGACAATCCTATCCCCAGACACATAGACAAATCCTGTCCACAGACTCACAGACAAATCCTGTCCCCAAACTCACAGACAAATCCTGTCCACAGACTCACAGACAAATCTTGTTCATAGATAGGATAAATCTGTCCACAGACACACATACAAATCCTTTCCACAGACTCACAGACAAATCCTGTCCACAGACACACAGACAAATCCTGTCCACAGACTCACAGACAAATCCTGTCCCCAGACTCACAGACAAATCCTGTCCACAGACACAGACAAATCCTGTCCACAGACACAGACAAATATTGTCCCTAGACACACAGAAAATCCTATCCCCAGACTCACAGACAAATCCTGTCCACAGACACAGACAAATCCTTTCCACAAACTCAGACAAATCCTGTCCACAACTCAGACAAATCCTGTCCACAGACACAGACAAATCCTTGTCCACAGACACAGACAAATCCTGTCCACAGACACACAGAAAAATCCTGTCCACAGACACACAGACAAATCCTTTCCACAGACTCAGACAAATCTTGTCGGCAGACACACAGACAAATCCTGTTCCACAGACTCACAGACAAATCTGTCCCCAGACTCACAGACAAATCCTGTCCACAGACTCACAGCAAATCTTGTTTACAGACAGTTTAAATCCTGTCTATAGACACACAGAAAAATCCTGTCCACAGACACACAGACAAATCCTTTCCCCAGACTCACACAAATCCTGTCCACAACCACAGACAAATCCTGTCCATAACCACAGACAAATCTTGTCCACAGACTCAGACAAATCCTGTCCACAGACACACAGACAAATCCTGTCCACAGACACACAGACAAATCATGTCCCCAGACTCACAGACAAATCCTGTTCACAGGCACACAGACAAATCCTGTCCCCAGAGTCACAGACAAATCCTGTCCACAGACACAGACAAATCCTGTCCACAGACAGAGACAAACCTTGTCCCAGACACACAGACAAATCCTATCCCCAGACTCACAGACAAATCCTGTCTGCAGACACACAGACAAATCCTGCCCACAGACACACAGACAAATCCTGTCCCCAGACTCACAGACAAATCCTGTCCACAGGCTCACAGACAAATCTTGTTCACAGACACACAGACAAATCCTGTCCACAAACTCACAGACAAATCCTGTCCACAGACACACAGACAAATCCTGTCCACAGACTCAGACAAATCCTGTCCCCAGACTCACAGACAATCCTGTCCACAGACACAGACAAATCCTGTCCACAGACAAATCCTGTCCACAGACACAGATAAATATTGCCCCTAGACACACAGGAAAATCCTGTCCTCAGACTCACAGACAAATCCTTTCCACAGACACACAGACGAATCCTTTCTACAGACTCAGACAAATCCTGTCCACAGACACACAGACAAATCCTGTCCACAGACACACACAAGTACTTGTCCACAGACTCAGACAAATCCTGTCCACAGACACACAGACAAATCCTGTCCACAGACACACGGACAAATCCTTTCCACACACTCGCAGACAATCCTGTCCCCAGACTCACAGACAAATCCCGTCCACAGACTTACAGACAAATCTTGTTCACAGACAGGATAAATCCTGTCCACAGACACACAGCAAATCCTGTCCACAGACTCACAGATAAATCCTGTCCACAGGCACACAGACAAATCCTGTCCCAGACTCACAGACAAATCCTGTCCACAGACAAAGACAAATCCTGTCCACAGACACAGACAAATCTTGTCCCTAGACACACAGGAAAATCCTGTCCCCAGACTCACAGACAAATCCTGTCCACAGACTCACAGGCAAATCTTGTTTACAGACAGTTTAAATCCTGTCTATAGACACACAGAAAAATCCTGTCCACAGACACACAGACTAATCCTTTCCCCAGACTCACACAAATCCTGTCCACAACCACAGACAAATCCTGTCCATAACCACAGACAAATCTTGTCCACAGACTCAGACAAATCCTGTCCACAGACACACAGACAAATCCTGTCCACAGACACACAGACAAATCATGTCCCCAGACTCACAGACAAATCCTGTTCACAGGCACACAGACAAATCCTGTCCCCAGAGTCACAGACAAATCCTGTCCACAGACACAGACAAATCCTGTCCACAGACAGAGACAAACCTTGTCCCTAGACACACAGGAAAATCCTATCCCCAGACTCACAGACAAATCCTGTCTGCAGACACACAGACAAATCCTGCCCACAGACACACAGACAAATCCTGTCCCCAGACTCACAGACAAATCCTGTCCACAGGCTCACAGACAAATCTTGTTCACAGACACACAGACAAATCCTGTCCACAAACTCACAGACAAATCCTGTCCACAGACACACAGACAAATCCTGTCCACAGACTCAGACAAATCCTGTCCCCAGACTCACAGACAGATCCTGTCCACAGACACAGACAAATCCTGTCCACAGACAAATCCTGTCCACAGACACAGATAAATATTGTCCCTAGACACACAGGAAAATCCTGTCCTCAGACTCACAGACAAATCCTTTCCACAGACACACAGACGAATCCTTTCTACAGACTCAGACAAATCCTGTCCACAGACACACAGACAAATCCTGTCCACAGACACACACAAGTACTTTCCACAGACTCAGACAAATCCTGTCCACAGACACACAGACAAATCCTGTCCACAGACACACGGACAAATCCTTTCCACACACTCGCAGACAATTCCTGTCCCCAGACTCACAGACAAATCCCGTCCACAGACTTACAGACAAATCTTGTTCACAGACAGGATAAATCCTGTCCACAGACACACAGGCAAATCCTGTCCACAGACTCACAGATAAATCCTGTCCACAGGCACACAGACAAATCCTGTTCCCAGACTCACAGACAAATCCTGTCCACAGACAAAGACAAATCCTGTCCACAGACACAGACAAATCTTGTCCCTAGACACACAGGAAAATCCTGTCCCCAGACTCACAGACAAATCCTGTCCACACACAGAGACAAATCCTTTCTACAGACTCAGACAAATCCTGTCCACAGACACACAGAAAGATCCTGTCCACAGACACACAGAAAAAATCCTGTCCACAGATACACTGATAAATCCTTTCCACAGACTCACAGACAAATCTTGTCTGCAGACACACAGACAAATCCTTTCCACAGAATCATAGATAAATCCTGTCCTCAGACTCACAGACAAATCCTGTACACAGACTCAGACGAATCTTGTTCACAGACATGATAAATTCTGTCCACAGACACAGACATATCCTGTCCACAGACTCACAGACAAATCCTGTCCACAGGCACACAGACAAATCCTGTCCACAGACTCACAGACAAATTCTGTCCACAGACACAGACAAATTTTGTCCCTAGACACAGGAAGATCATGTCCTCAGACTCACAGACAAATCTTGTCCACAGGCTCACAGACAAATCCTGTCCACAGACTCACAGACAAATCCTGTCCACAGACACAGACAAATCCTGTCCACGGACAAATCTTGTCCCTAGACACACAGGAAAATCCTGTTCTCAGACTCACAGACAAATCCTGTCCACACACACACAGACGAATCCTTTCCACAGACTCAGACAAATCCTGTCCACAGACACACAGACAAATCCTGTCCACAGACACACAGACAAATCCTTTCCACAGACTCACAGACAAATCCTGTCCCCAGACTCACAGACAAATCCTTTCCACAGACTCACAGACAAATCCTGTCCACAGACTTGCAGACAAATCTTGTTCACAGACAGGATAAATCCTGTCCACAGAAACACTGACAAATCCTGTCCAAAGACTCACAGACAAATCCTGTCCACAGGTACACAGAAAAATCCTGTCCCCAGACTCACACACACAGACAAATCCTGTCCACAGACAGACAAATCTTGTCCCTAGACACACAGGAAAATCCTGTCTTCAGACTCACAGACAAATCCTGTCCACAGACACACAGACAAATCCTTCCTACAGACTCAGACAAATCCTGTCCACAGACACACAGAAAAATCCTGTCCACAGACACACACAAATCCTTTCCACAGACTCAGACAAATCCTGTCCACAGACACGCTGACAAATCCTGTCCACAGACACACAGACAAATCCTTTCCACAGACTCACAGACAAATCCTGTCCCCAGACTCACAGACAAATCCTTTCCACAGACTCACAGACAAATCCTGTCCACAGACTTGCAGACAAATCTTGTTCACAGACAGGATAAATCCTGTCCACAGAAACACTGACAAATCCTGTCCAAAGACTCACAGACAAATCCTGTCCACAGGTACACAGAAAAATCCTGTCCCCAGACTCACACACAGACAAATCCTGTCCACAGACACAGACAAATCTTGTCCCTAGACACACAGGAAAATCCTGTCTTCAGACTCACAGACAAATCCTGTCCACAGACACACAGACAAATCCTTCCTACAGACTCAGACAAATCCTGTCCACAGACACACAGAAAAATCCTGTCCACAGACACACAGACAAATCCTTCCCACAGACTCAGACAAATCTTGTCCGCAGACTCATAGACAAATCCTGTCCACAGACTCTCAGGCAAATCCTGTACCCAGACTCACAAACAAATCCTGTCCACAGACTCACAGACAAATCTTGTTCACAGACAGGATAAATCCTGTCCACAGAAACACAGACAAATCTTGTCCGCAGACACATAGACAAATCCTGTCCACAGACACACAGACAAATCCTTTCCACAGACTCAGACAAATCTTGTCCGCAGACACATAGACAAATCCTGTCCACAGACTCACAGACAAATCCTGTACCCAGACTCACAAACAAATCCTGTCCACAGACTCACAGACAAAGCTTGTTCACAGACAGAATAAATCCTGTCCACAGACACACAGACAAATCCTGTCCACAGACACACAGACAAATCCTTTCCCCAGACTCAGACAAATCCTGTCCACAACCACAGACAAATCCTGTCCACAACCACAGACAAATCCTGTCCACAGCCACAGACAAATCCTGTCCATAGACACACACACAAATCCTGTCCCCAGACTCACAGACAAATCCTGTCCACAGGCACACAGACAAATCCTGTCCCCAGACTCACAGACAAATCCTGTCCACAGACAAATCCTGTCCACAGACACAGACAAATCTTGTTCACAGACAGACAAATCTTGTCCCTAGACACACAGGAAAATCCTGTCCCCAGTCACACAGACAAATCCTTTCCACAGACATTTCCGGTCCACAGACTCACAGACAAATCCTATCCCCAGACTCACAGACAAATCCTGTCCCCAGACTCACAGACAAATCCTGTCCACAGACACACAGACAAATCGTTTCCACAGACTCGCAAAATCCTGTCCCCAGACTCACGGACAAATCCTGTCCCCAGACTCACAGACAAATTCTGTCCCCAGACTCAGACACATTCTGTCTACAGACACACAGACAAATCCTGTCCCAAGACTCACAGACAAATCCTGTCCACAGACACACAGACAAATCCTGTCCACAGACTCACAGACAAATCTTGTCCACAGACACACACACAAATCCTGTCCCCAGACTCACAGACAAATCCTTTCCACAGTCAAATCCTGTCCACAGTCAAATCCTGTCCACAGACAAATCCTGTCCACAGACATTTCCTGTCCATAGATTCAGACAAATCCTGTCCCCAGACTCACAGACAAATCCTGTCCACAGACATTCCCTGTCCACAGACTCACAGACAAATCCTGTCCCCAGACTCACAGACAAATCCTGTCCACAGACACAGAGAAATCCTGTCCACAGACTCACAAAATCCTATCCCAAGACTCACAGACAAATCCTGTCCTCAGACACACAGACAAATCTTGTCCACAGACTCACAGACAAATCCTGTCCCCAGACTCAAAGACAAATCCTGTCCACAGACAAATCCTGTCCACAGACACACAGACAAATCCTGTCCCCAGACTCGGACAAATCCTTTCTACAGACTCACAGACAAATCCCGTCCACAGACTCACAGACAAATCCTGGTCACAGACATTTCCTGTCCCCAGACTCACAGACAAATCCTGTCCACAGACACACAGACAAATCCTGTCCACAGACTCACAGACAAATTCTGTCCCCAGACTCACAGACAAATCATGTCCACATACAAATCCTGTCAACAGGCAGACAGACAAATAAATAAGTAAAGAAACCGACTTGCAAATATAACCTTCTTGGCTGAGCTAATAATAATCGACCGGTGCTCTTGTGACAAGATTCCAGTCTTACCCTCGTCCTCTTAATCTTCGCTCAACTTTATTGTTGTTATTCTTTTCAACAAGATATATTTTTGCATGTTTTCCCCTTTGTATCTGAGATCCACTTTTTATCTCTTTTCTTTACATAGTTCTTCCTTTGTATTGTTTCATTATTCTTCAGTTTCTGCTAACGTCTATTTTTTTCATGTACTTCGTTACATTTGTCATTTTATATATCTCTTTTTGTTTTCTGACATATGACTTTTTTCAAAAATTATATTCTTACTCTCGTCTCCTGTCTTGGCAGAAATCTATGTTCATTATCTCTCGGATTTTTTAATTTTCATCTCTGGCAACGAATATCCTCACTATGTTAATAAACTGTTTCCAATTTGATATTGGTATTTTTTTTTTTTTTTTTTTTTTTTTTTGCAGAGCGACTCATCACATTTAATTTTGCCTTCCGACAAAATCTTTATGTCCCTTACAGAATTTTCCTGATCATTTATATTATACAATCTCTACCCTTTGCTTGGTAGTTAACATTGTTACTAAGGAGCTATTTTACTATAAAAGGATATCTCTCTCTCTCTCTCTCTCTCTCTCTCTCTCTCTCTCTCTCTCTCTCTCTCTCTCTCTCTCTCTCTCTCTCTCTCTCTCTCTCTCTCTCTCTCTTGGTGTAATGTTAAACAGGAATATGTTATGCAACGACCTAATAGCAACACTGTTGGCTAAATGTAAAGCAAAAATGGGAATGCTATTCAGAAACTTTAAAACAAGAACAGCTGAACACATTATTATGCTGTACAAAACTTATGTACGTAGTACACTTGAGTACTGCAATGTGATATGGTACCCACACTACCAAAAGGATATAGCACAAATAGAGAGTGTACAAAGGTCCTTTACTGCTAGAACAGAAGTAGTTAAGGACCTTGACGACTGGGAAAGACTGCAATTTTTAAAACTATACAGTCTAGAAAGGAGAAGAGAACGCTACATGATAATACAAGCATGGAAGCAAATAGAAGGAATTACTGAAAAAATCATGGAGCTAAAATTATCAGAAAGAGCAAGCCGAGGTAGATTAATAATGCCCAAAACTATACCAGGAAAACTAAGGAAGGCACACAGGACATTAATCCACTACCCACTAGCATCGATAATACAGAGACTATTTAATGCGCTGCCAGCTCATCGAAGAAACATATCAGGAGTGAGCGTAGATGTGTTTAAGAATAAGCTTGATAAACACCTAAGATGCATCCCAGACCATCCAAGACTGGAAGATGCAAAATACACCGGAAGATGCATAAGCAACTCTCTTGTGGATATACGAGGTGCCTTACACTGAGGGACCTGGGGGAACCCAAACATAGAATAGGGAATAAGGATAAAGTAAGGAATACAGTCAAGAAATTTAAAAGAATAAACAACGCAAAATGTCTGAATCTAGCAAAAACTGCGTTCCCCCATCGCCTTTATAAGCTCTCTCTCTCTCTCTCTCTCTCTCTCTCTCTCTCTCTCTCTCTCTCTCTCTCTCTCTCTCTCTCTCTCTCTCTCTCTCTCTCAGAAAATCTAAAAGAATAAACAATGCAAAAATGTCTGAATCTAGCAAACACTGGGGGTTCCCCCATCGTCTTGATAAGCTGATAAATACCGTGCTTGGTGGGAACCGTGGGCTCCGGGGTAGTTCATGGCGGAAGACAACTAGATATAAAGTGAAGAGGTGGGTGTATGTATTCGTGGGCGTGCTGAAGTAGAAAGCGAGTTCGGAGGATGATAAAAGCGTGGACGTGTATGAGCTGGCATTGACTAAGCTTCAATGTACGATGTCAACCAGGTGGTGGAAATGGTCAAGGAAATCCGCACCAATGAGAGGCAGTGTAATATTGACGCTGATGAAATTCTACTATTAATGGGCGCCCCCAAAAGGACATTGTCAGCATCTCATAACCGTGGATGGGGATAGATCCTTTGGAGGCCACCAGGTTGACATCAGCAGGTTTAGAATGACGGGGTCGAGTCTATTAAAGTTTAAAGACCGCTCATGAATGGTAGAGGCAAGGGACAGTGACATTGTCCTATCAAGCAGGACAATGCCCTAGAGACTGACCATATATACATATGATCAGTGGCAAAGGTCCCTCTGCACCCGAGCTAGGACCAAGGAGGGCCAGGCAATGGCTGTTGATGACTCAGCAGATAGACCTATCGGCTCACCCACAACCCCCACCCCTAGCTCACAAGGATGGTGAGGTTGCAGTGACCAAAGTAACTAACGAGTTTAAGCGGGACTCGAACCCCAGTCTGGAGCTCACCAGGCAAAGACGTTACCAACAGGCCATCACAATCCCAGAAGGGAACGTGGCAGAAGGGAACAACAGGCCCCAATAAAGTCCAGTATCTTCCAGAAAGCAAACATTGCATCCTGAATCATACAAAAAGAAGAGATTATCTAGAGATGATTTCTTTGCAGTGACTCCCGAGTCTGGAGTGAAAGTAGCACAACTGAGGACAAACTTAAATTAGTGGCTGTTGAGGGCGTTGGTTGAGGCACAGGCGTGTGGTAGCATAGGTGTGTAGTGGGCGGCTTCGTCGCTGCCCAGGCAAGTCACGAGGTTGGCATCGATGTCCTACAGCATTCACCTCACCTTGAGTGGACTTAGAATGGTTGTCCGCCTTTGCAAGAGTGGAGTCATTGATCAAGTTCTTGGCGGTGGGGAAGGGTTGTGCATAAGGGCGTCGTCGACTCTAGTCATCAGGTTATTCATGGGCGAGGTGTCGATATCAGGATGGGTGGCTCACACAGTTTCCGGCTATCATTGTGCCAAAAGAGCACAAAGTAGGGTCACTTCATGAGGAGAATCGTTTGCAGCAGGCTGAATGTGAGCAGTACTGATTATCTCTCTAAGGGAATTCGATGCCTTTTGATGCTCCAACGGTTGTTGAAGGAGGTGAGAAATATTGGCTACGCAGGCGGCTGCCGACGGTGGGTATCGCACAAAGTGTGATTTGAGGGCACCGTACTGTATGAGGGCTTGCCTTTGCTCACAAAACCACTCTGAGATTTTTTTAAAGTGTCGTCGGATATCGCAACGAGAACCTAGTCCGCTTTGTTGCTTTAGTAGGACATGTTCTTGTGGCGGAACTGAACCTCGGCAGGCTGAAACCAGGCAAACACATTACTGGCAAAGGACAGAAGTTTCACTGCGACAGCATGGGCATATCAGTTGGTGTCAGTGATTGACACATCGAAGGAAACGCCAGACGAAGCGGTGAGCTGGGAGGAAGATTGTATGTTCGAGCCACTCCAGGGATCAAGAATAGAATGATAGCGTTTCCTCCGAATAAGTAAATTTATTAACGAAAAGCACAAGTATTCATTTATCCCCAATGGATCACATAAGGGTGATAATTGCCTAACGAAAATTATAATAAAATTGATATTTCACATGTGTACATTTAACGACTGGTTATTTAAGTTGAGTCTTGCTTGCAGCTTGAAAACTGTTATAGTTAGCGAGGTACCTGAAGTTTGCATAGGCATTAACGTGGCAACGTGTATGCCTCGCATTTGGATGGCAGCAGATCGATCCCAGCCCGGGACCGTGAGTTTAAGCTGTTTACTGGGGAGGACACTGCTGTGGTTTGGCACTACAGTGGGGGAGTTGGACTTCCACGGCTGACGTTCTGGTGAGCATCTAAACTAATGAAACTGGAACTGAAACCAGACACCTTAAACCTTTTAATACAATAGTGATAATGAAAATATAGTCGAAATTAGCATTAGTGTATGTTACATTCAACGGCTTGTGTTAATTAGGTTGAAAAAACAAGAGAATTCTTTATTTTTATGTGTTGCTTGTTGCACATATATTACAATACCTAAACATTTAATCGAATAGAAAACTATTAACAGAAAAACAATAATTCTTTAGAATCCGTTAAACTTTATATGAATCATAAGCGGAAATTTTGACAAACTAATTTGGGCACAGAAAATAATAATAGAATTTTCATAGTTTGCTATTTGTATTGATGTCATCATATTATCATTCTAATTTTGTCAAATTGTTCCAACTCAAATACCAATTGCTTTTATGTGTTGTTAATAGGACTTTCTAGGATCGTATCTCGTTCTTCCTAGTCCCTGTTTACCACATATGGATTTTGTAAAGGATTTCGAACAATTAACCATTTGGAACATAATTCTAAAATGATCTGATTTTTTTTCAATCTCGTGGGAGGATTACTGGTAAACAACGTATTGAAAACATTATGTAAAAACTGCTGATTTTGCATGTTTTTTTTTGTATTTTTCTCATTTATATTACATTCATAATGATCTGATTTTTTTTCAATCTCGTGGGAGGATTACTGGTAAACAACGTAGTGAAATCATTATGTAAAAACTGCTGATTTTGCATGTTTTTTGTATTTTTCTCATTCATATTACATTCATGATGACTTGATTTTTTTTCAATCTCGTAGGGTGATTATTGGTAAACAACGTAGTGAAATTATTATCAAAACTGCTGATTTTGCATGTTTTTTGTATTTTTCTTATTCATATTACATTCATAATGATCTGATTTATTTCAATCTCGTAGGAGGATTACTGGTACACAACGTATTGAAAATATTTTGTGAAAACTGCTGATTTTGCACGTTTTTTTTTTTTTTTTTTCTCATTCATATTACATTCATAATGATCTGATTTTTTTTCAATCTCGTGGGAGGATCACTGGTAAACAACGTAGTGAAATCATTGTCAAAACTGCTGATTTTGCATTTTTTTTTTCTTTCTTATTTGGGAAGATGAAGAAAGGAAAGCCAGACATTCTCTCATTCATCCCAATCTTAATCCGGGTGCGAAATTTTTTTCCCCAGTTCTTTGTGAATGCAGTTACTGATCATAACTTTAATGACCTAGTAACCCATCAAATTTTAACGCAGCTGTAATGAAAGAGTTACCCTTAAAATCTGTTTTCTGCTCTCGAAACCCCGCCCCAATCTGCACTCCTGTTTGGGGAAAAAAAATTCGCACCCGGGTAATGCCCTCAACCAACTGCTACTTGTCCATCAAGGAGCCTGAGGTATCTTAAACCACCTATTTGTCTTGTTAATCAATCTTATGACCTTTTGGTTGTATTCAATTATCCACCATATCTAGGTGTCAGAAAATTCCATTGTCTTAATATACCTTGTTTCGCTCACGACGGAATCTCTCTCTCTCTCTCTCTCTCTCTCTCTCTAAGAACAAGATTTTCCCCAATGCTTAGAGCATACTTGGAAAGGATAATCCTAGAGTTTTCTTCGCTCCGGATATTGCAATTCTTCTTCCTTAGGCGACACATTTTCTTTTTCAGTTTGGTGTAAAGGAAAAGATACTAAAGCTTTATTTCCAGTGTTATATTTCAGGCTTTTTATTTTTAAATATTTGACGATGCATCAACGGAACGATTATACAACCACTCGCACGCACTTGTACTCACACGCACTTGTACTCACGCACACACACACACACACACACACACACACATATATATATATATATTTTTGGGCTCAAGCCATGTCGCCCTGATGGAAGTTCCTATAGGGTAGCTTCCTAGGGTATATTACAACTACGGCGATATTCCCAGAGAATTTACCTTAAGGTACCAGAATTCTAACTCCTGGAGCGAATATACCTCCTGAAAGGGATATCGCGACATATCAGAGGACGTATTCTTGACACGCCACATGGCAATCTGCATCCCGAACAGAGATTTCGTCTCGCAGGGGGCAATTGGCAAGAAACGAATTCGGGAAAGAAAAAGGGGGAGCCGCTCCCAAGGCTCCCTATCTCCCGATTCGTAAGCGTGCCTGGCGCCAATCCTGGCGCCATCTGTATTCCTTTTTGCGTAGCTTAACAACTCGGTGTTTTTTCCTGTGTTTCTCGCAAATCTTGGATTTATTCTGCTTTTCATGGCTTCTCCGTCTTCGTCGGCCTCTGATAAGTTGAGTACCATGTCTTTTATGTATAAATGTAGGCTCTTGGTAAATTTTTGAGTGATTAATAGGATTAATCTTTGTTACAAGAGCCGTAGCCTACCGGAGGCGTCATGGACGCTGTCGCTCGCTAGGTATAAGTTTAGTTAGTCAGAGCGACATTCCCGGTTGTTTTCCTTTAATAAATTTTAGCTATTTAGCATTACATAGGATTTCCTTTCGTGCTTAGTATTATTTTGGCGAAGTATTCGCCATTCTGGCCTACGCTAGGCCATGTAGCCTAGTCGTTTGGTCCTAATACTTCATGCATGATTTTGGGTTTTCCGAGTGTATTAAAATTTTATTGAAGCTTTAGGCTATGTTTTATACATTTTAGATTGTGTGGAATATTTCCAAGATAGTATACGAGTGAGTTTCGGTGATTTAGGTAATCGATTCTCTTGGTGCCTAGGCTAAGTTGCTTATGGAGCCTTAGTATACTTTCTCATACTCCCCGGTTGCTTTCTTTTCTTCGGAGAAGGTCTGCAATCCCTTTCCCTCTGTTTAAGCCTTGGGCTTATCCCTAAGTGGTTGTTTCCGAATTTATTTTCGATAAAACTATACTGGGGTGTTACTGTACCTTCCTGTTCCGGTAAGTCTGGTTCAAAGAGGGACAGAACAACAGAGTTTTTTAGTCTGAGTCTGTGTTTGTCTGGCTTGGGGTAGAGTCTCCCTCGCTGGCCTGACACAGACAAAGGTGGCTTAGCCTCCTTAGGTCACTACCGAAGGTTTCTGTGGATATGATTCCTTCTTTTGTGACCTACCGACTAGTCCTTGTTGCTGTTCTCGGGGGAGGATAAGTTTCTTTCCCTGGGAGTGGCAACACCTTCCTTGCTTTGGTGCTCTGGGAGCTGGCAAGTATTGTTGGCCTCCCCCCTTGGATCTCCCTTAGGCTAAGATAAGTTTCTTGGCTGCGGGTGATCCGTCACTAAAGCAAGGTTGGTAGGACCCTCTTTTGTCCCTTCCCCCTCTATCTCCGTAATGGCCTAGCCATTACAGTACTGTACGTCGTTCTACATCTGGACCTAGAATAGGTTAGGATGTGGAATTGACTCAGCCCCCTGCCGGCCGGCAGAGCTGCCGGCCGGCAAGGGTCTTATATTTTGAGTGCTGCCCGGACCTCCCTTGGTCCCTCATCCATGCCTGCCTGTAGAGCCAGACGGCATTGGTCAGGAAGCCTGAATTAGATTCTCCCCTTCCTTATATGCACTCTTTCGGATTGCCGGGCTTGGAGGTAGTGTACTCTCTTATCCCGGCATCCATCCTATTTTTCTTCTAGTGCTGTACCCGACCCGGCTGCCGGCCTATGAGGCCGGCAGCCGGGCGGGTGTAGTTCTCTGGTTCTTTTGCTGCCGGCTGGCATCGGTCCTGTACCTTTGCCGACCGGCTAATGTCAGCCCTTGTCTGCCGGTCACCAAGAGTGTGGCCGGCAGCTGGGTACTACCTTGTGTAGTTGCCGGCCGGCAGCCATTGCCGGCTGACATTGGCTGTTGCCGGCCGGCACATGCACTTGAACCAGAGTTCTGCCGCCTTATAGCTGTTAAGTAGTATACTTTAAAGCTAGTTATGGTGTGTGCCGGCCGGCACGTATCCTCCTATACTGTACTAGTATTCTTCAGTATAACATATACAGTAAGAAGAAAACTATGGTATGGGTTTTGGTACAGCACTGTGTGTTCTAACACTTTTGTGTTTTCTTGCACAGTCCTTTGCTGTTGCCCTACAGATAGGAAAGTGAGTTCTTTCCTGTCTATTATCCAGGATTTTAAAATCATTGCTTAGGTGTGAGCTCCACCTGTTTCCTTTGGAAACCTTGCATTGGTTACTCTAGAAGAGATTAACCATTTGATTTTATTATCTGGAAGGCTGCAACAATGGGTTGTGAGGGAAACACAAGTGTGTGTCTTTCCTTTATGAATTGTTATGCTATACTATGCATATCCAGTGATACATAGTTCACTTGATACTCATGGAAATTTCTTCTCTTTACAGGGGGACCCTCCGAAGTGCGGAAATGTTTTCTGCAACGTCCGCAGCAAGAACCTCTGCGGACATGAGTTTTGTAGGAGACACGCAGCATGCGCTGTCTCCAAGGATGATCTCCAGTATTGGGACCCTCAGGTATGTATTGTGTGCACTAACCTGATTACTGAGGCCTTTGATTCCCCTAGGACGGCGGAATCAAGGGATATAGCAAGGGAGAAGCTTCGTACCTGGGTAAGGGGCTTCCAAAAGAACACCTCTGGCCCTTATCTTCCAAGTGAGAAGATGAGGGCGTATCTTTTCCCTAAGGCATCAGCTGATGCAGTGATTCCCCAGCCTCAAGAGGAGATCCCCCAAGGTCAGATCCAGGTGGATGCTGAAGTCGCGGTCGCGATGCAAGACATCCAGTTAGATGACAGGATGTCTGACGTGGACGAGCGTTTGGAAGAAGACCTCCTGGCAGAAGGCCAGGATGAAGTTCAAGCCCCGGACGTCGTAGAGGAAGAGGTCGACGAGGTGTCGGCTACTCCGGTTCAGATTCCGGAGCCTATTCCCTCAACATCGGCCGGTCTCCCAGTAGAGCTGGGACAGGCCCTCTCTTCGATTGTTGGAATGATCCAACAAATGCAGAAGGAGAATCAGGAGAAGGCGGCTGCTATGGAACTGCGGATGCAGTACCTTGCAGAATCACATGGGCCCCAGAAAAGGCTCAATGTGAAAGACCTTCCCTTGTGCTCAGATGCTAACCCATGGAGGTATGCTGAGCACATGCCAATGACGACTGGAAAGATCGTCATCTCGGATAAGCTGGGCTCAGTTCCCCTAGAGGAGGTGGAATTCTGGCCCAGCAAGGCATCATATCCGGACTGTTATGTCCGGCTGAAGAAGGAACCAGCTTCAAAGGAGGAGACAGAGCCGAAGGAGGTCATAGTGATGGACCATACTAAGGCTCAAGCTCTGCTTTCATCCTCGTTGAAAGAGAGGGGCTTCTCTAACTCAAAAGTAGCTGCATTGAGCAAGAAGCTCCCTTCCTTTGTGTCCTCTCCTGCTAGAGCCTTCCCCTTTTTACAGAAAGGGTTTGCGGCTGTACTAAAAGCAGTCGAGGCCAACAAGACTTGCCCCTCCCTGAAGGAGTGTAAACCCTTGTCGCCGGCCCTACCTATGGACCACAAAGACTGGAAGGACGTCCATCTTACGTTCTCAGTTGGGAAGTTGGAGGCTGATATCGCCGGACGTCAGTTCGGCGAGGACCTCCCTAAGCTGTCTGACTTTCTCTTGCAGAGAGAGTTCGAGACAAAAGAAAGACTGGCTGCCTCAATGTCTCTTCAGACTACTCTTGAGACGATGGCAAGTGACCCCAAGGTCCATGAAATGTTCATGGTGGTGGCTAAGACTCATCTGGCCACAGTGACGAAGGACCTTTATGGCTTCGTCAAGGCGAGGAGAGCTTGTAGGGAGTTCGTGTTCACCTCGGCTACGGTGAGGCACGAGCCAAGGAAACTAATCTCCTCCAACATTTGGGGCAATGACCTTTTCCCTACCGATTTGGTCAAAGAAGTAGTTGATAAGGCCGCCTTGGAGAATAGAAACCTTCTCCAGAAGTGGGGCCTGGCTATCAAAAGAAAGTCTTCCCCGGATGAAGGTCCTCAACCAAAGAGGAAGACTATGAGGACTAGGCTACCGTCTCGGCCAGCCAAGCCTTTTAGACAGCAACAGCAACTGCAATTGCCATTGCCTCCAGTGCCCCAGATCGTGGCACAAACCCCGACCACTTTTCAGTGGGTACCCCAGGCCGTGTTGACACAGTCCACGGCATTCACCCCATCGTTCGAAGGGCAGTCTACTTCCTTTCGAGCAAAGCCTAGAGGGGCAGCCAGAGGCTCGTCTGGGCGCCCCTCAAGGGGAAGGGGATTCAGGGGTGGTCGTGGTCAGGGAGGCAAGACCTCGGGACGGCAGTCCAAGTGGGATGATACCGGTAGGAGGGAGACTTCTGAAATTTCGGGATCGGTGGACCTTCGATCCCTGGGCCCACAGCCTACTCAAGAATGGACTGGGCTGGAGCTGGGACAGCACTCCACCCCCGGGCCTTCGGGTTTTCCAACACTCCACCCCCGTTCTGGAGGAGTACGTTCAAGAACTGTTGGAGAAAAATGTGATCCGAAAGGTGAAGTCCATCAAATTCCAAGGGAGGCTGTTTTGTGTTCCCAAGAAAGACTCAGAAAAGCTCAGAGTCATTCTGGACTTGTCGCTACTCAACAAGTTCATAGTGTATTAGAAATTCAAGATGCTAACACTGCAACACATAAGGACCTTACTGCCCAAGAGGGCATCTTCCGTCTCTATAGACTTGTCAGACGCCTATTGGCACATTCCAATCAACCGTCGACTCTCCCCCTACCTAGGGTTCAGGCTACAACGAAGACTATACGCCTTCCGAGCCATGCCATTCGGGCTAAACATAGCCCCAAGGATTTTTACGAAGCTTGCGACCGTAGCTCTCAAACAATTATGCCTAAAGGGTTGGACTGGTTGGTGTGGGCAGCATCCGAGACAGAATGCTGGCAAGCTTCCAGTCAAGTGATCTAGTTCCTACAGTACCTAGGTTTCAAGATCAACAGATAAAAGTCTCGACTTTCTCCATCTCAAAAGTTCCAGTGGCTGGGAATCCACTGGGACCTTTTGTCACACCGTTTCTCCATCCCGGCGAAGAAAAGGAAGGAGATAGCGGGTTCTGTCAAGAGACTTCTAGATTCCGAAAGGATATCAAGACGCGAACAAGAGAGGGTACTGAGCTCTCTCCAGTTTGCTTCGGTGACAGACCCAGTGCTAAGAGCACAGCTAAAGGATGCAACCGGAGTTTGGAGAAGTTTTGCATCAATCGTGCGAAGAGATCTGAGAAGACCAGTTCCGCTTCGGCTACGTACTCTTCTCAGGCCTTGGTCCCAAGCCAGACTTCTAAAGAAGTCGGTTCTTCTTCAGCCACCTCCCCCGTCGGTGACGATTCACTCAGACGCCTCGAAGGAGGGATGGGGAGGTCACTCTCATCGGAAAAAAGTCCAGGGGACTTGGTCCAAGCTATTCAAGACCTTTCACATAAACTTTCTAGAAGCTATGGCAGTGCTCCTTACCTTAAAGAAAGTTTCCCCGCGTCACTCGATCCACATAAGGTTGGTGATGGACAGCGAGGTAGTTGTGAGATGCTTGAATCAACAAGGATCGAGGTCACCACCTCTCAACCTGGTGATGTTGGCCATCTTCCGATTGGCGGAAAAGAAGAAGTGGTACCTGTCGGCAGTTCACCTTCAAGGAGTCCGCAATGTGACAGTGGACGCTCTATCCAGGTTCACAACGATAGAGTTGGAATGGTCCTTAGACACAGGATCATTCTCCTTCATTCTGAATCAAGTCCCAGAACTGCAGATAGACCTCTTTGCGACGAAAGACAACAAGAAGTTGCCCCTGTACGTGTCCCCGTACGAGGACCCCTTAGCGGAAGCAGTGGACGTGATGTCCCTCAACTGGAACAGAGGGTCCAGGATTTATCTGTTCCCTCCTCACAACCTTCTGTTGAGGGTCCTCAACAAACTGAGATCCTTCAAGGGGGTAGCGGCAATAGTAGCCCACAAGTGGCCGAACAGCGTGTGGTTCCCCCTGGCATTGGAACTACAGCTGAAGTTTGTACCGCTACCAGATCCAGTTCTGACCCAGCGAGTCCAGAAGTCGACTGTCTGCGCTTCATTACAGAAAACCCGGACCCTGCAGCTCATGATTTTCTCTCCCTAGCGGTGAGAAAGCGTTTCGGGATTTCGAAAGCCAGCATAGACTTCCTAGAGGAATATAAGTGCAAATCTACTAGAAGGCAATATGAGTCATCTTGGAGAAAATGGGTGGCCTTTGTCAAGGCGAAGAATCCGCAGGAGATCTCGACAGACTTCTGCTTATCTTTCTTCATCCACCTCCATGGTCAAGGATTGGCAGCTAACACGATTTCAGCGTGTAAGTCTGCTTTGACAAGACCCATTCTATATGCCTTCCAGGTCGACCTAGGTAACTAGTTCTTTAATAAAGTTCCGAAAGCCTGCGCTAGGCTCAGACCTTTAGCACCTCCAAAGGCCATTTCATGGTCTTTAGACAAAGTTCTTAATTTCGCTTCTCTGTTGTGCAATGAAGAATGTGAGTTAAAGGATTTGACACAAAAAGTTATTTTCCTATTTGCACTCGCGTCCGGGGCCAGGGTTAGTGAGATTGTAGCCCTCTCGAGAGAGGCAGGTCGTGTTCAGTTCCTGGATGGGGGAGAACTGAACCTGTTTCCGGATCCTACGTTTCTCGCCAAGAATGAGTTACCCACCAACAGGTGGGGTCCCTGGAGAATCTGCCCTCAGAAAGAAGATGCATCTCTATGTCCAGTAGAATGCCTAAAGGTCTATCTTCATAGAACTTCAGACTTCAAGGGTGGTCAACTATTCAGGGGAGAAACATCAGGCTCAAATTTATCTCTGAATCAACTCAGAGCGAAAATCACATATTTTATTCGCAGAGCGGATCCTGACAGTACACCCGCAGATCACGATCCGAGGAAAGTTGCCTCATCCTTAAATTTCTTTAATTGTATGGATTTTGAACATCTCCGTTCATACACTGGCTGGAAGTCTTCCAGAGTGTTCTTTCGCCACTATGCAAAGCAAGTAGAGGAACTAAAGAGATCTGTGGTAGCAGTGGGTCGCGTCGTTAACCCTACTGTTTAACTCTGCGAGGAACAGTGGTTTTAATTGGGACGATTAATTCCAGGGTGAGTGTGTAGTTACATACCGTACTACAAACTAAGTGAGGGCACTGAGTTGCCCCTGTAGACTGTTCCATTTCCAAAGGTGAACCTAGCATAAGTGCAGACATGTGTGCCGAGCGTTTCTAACGCTAATGTCATTGATTTGTAATACAGACTTATGACTTTGATACCTCGGTATCTTAAAAGTGGCATTTAATGTGTTTTCTTTCAGATAAACAGTTCTATTTACTATCATACTTATGCTTAAAGTTTTGGGTTATCCTCTTCTTATATATATATATATATATATATATATATATATATATATATATATATATATATATATATATATATATATATATATATATATATATATATATATAATTGTGGTTAACCTGTCTGTTTATTGTCTGTCAATGAACTTGTTCTTGAGAACCTTGCGTCTCCTTCACCTGTGTCAATTTATTGGTATAATTGAGCATTCATTCTATGTACCTTATCTGGGATAATTCTAATAGAATTGTTCCTTTATGCAAGCTATGTTGCATTGGTTTATGCTTTCCCTTAACGGTAGGACCCCGTCCCATAAGGGGACGATGGCGGTTTTACTAGTTTCCTCCTATGCGGATATAAACCTTTGTCCATTACAAGTATTGTGCGGAGAACTGGTCGATATTTAATATTGACGCAGTGGTTCTTTACAAACCATGCTTTACTTAATATAGGGCGAGACCACTATATTAGCTTGCCTGGTATTCATACATAGGTATATGTACTCTTCGAGACTTTTCCAGAGTCTAGTA
>NC_090731.1:157474964-157477464 GCF_036898095.1 Palaemon carinicauda
AGGTGTAATGTCAAGAATCGTACTGGCTGAACTGGTCCTGTATATCGAGGAAACCCACCTAGAAGAGGGCACCACCCCAGTCTTCAGACTCGCAGAACTTGTAAAGCTATACACAACAAGAATGGAACAGCTCGGGGTTGTTTTGTGCCAGAAAGTTAATAGCACAAGGCTGAAAGAGCGCCTGTTAGCCCAGATACCAGGCCTGAGATCCCACAGCAAAGGCCGAGATGTTTTACTAGCGTTTGATGAAGACATTGGTGAAGCGCTAGGCAAAGCCTGCGAGCAAGACTGTGACACTGAGGCAGTTCACCTTGCGCGTGCTGCACAGATAGTTCGTCGATATATGTTTGAAGACACTTACCAATTCCGTGGATCATTCCCGGGCGGCTGTCAGGAGGACTCTGTGCCAAACGTACTAGTTGCAATGGTAAATATGGTGCTGGATGGCCCCACCATCAAGAATCAAAGCCATTCCTCTTCAACACAAGCAGCTCTTTCCATTGCGCAGCTTCTCAAGTTCAACAGTGTCAAGCAAAGTCGGAAGCAGGACAGTCAGGACTTGCTGGTGCTCGACACAAAGGAGATCGCAGACCCTGCAGTCATAGAAACAGTCCGTAACGCCAAGCAGATTGGCCAAGACCAGTTTGAAGCATTCTCAAAGGAATGCATCGTGGACAGAACCAAGTCCATTGAGGTGGCAATCCACCGGAACAAGCTACCACTGTTTGCGACCAAGAGAGGACCCAATATACCCAAAGGAAAAGAACAGGTCAAATCTCTGAAGAATGATGTTGCGCTCTTCGCACGATTATATATCGGCTGCCAGACCCGTGATGGGAATCTAGAAGAGTTCTTCAGGCATGAAAATCAGCAATGCCCTCCAGCTTTATCTGACGGAGGGAGACTGTACCTAGGGAGCAAGAGTGACTTGCTGGTGTGCCTTGAAGGCCATGCTGAGCCTCAGTTTGAAGCTCCTACTGTCACTGCTGTTGTCCTCGATGGAGCAGTAATCGTACAGATGTTGAAGCCGGGTACTGCCAACACGTTCGAGGAATATGCACAGCAAGTGTTCATCCCATACGTTGTACAACGTTTCCAACATGTATCACGTCTTGACCTTGTGTGGGACAGCTACAGAGCAGATTCCCTGAAGGCATCAACCAGAGAACAGCGTGGAAAGGGAGTACGTCGGCGTGTTGTCGACTCAGCAGTCATACCAGGAAATTGGCAAAGTTTCCTGCGAGTTGATAGCAACAAAGTGGAGCTCTTCAGCTACCTCTCCACCATGCTTGCAGAGTCCTTTCAAGAAGAAGGCAAGGAACTGGTCGTCACTGATGGGGAGCAGGTGATCTGTGTTCCACAGCAAGAGGATGTCAACTCACTCGCACCATGCAACCAAGAAGAGGCAGACACCCGCATGATGCTACATGTAGCACATGCTGCACAACATGGTCACCACCAGATACAGGTTCGAACAGTAGACAGTGACGTCGTGGTCCTAGCAGTGATGGTAGTCCAGAAACTACCAGCTGGAGACGAACTCTGGGTAGCCTTTGGGACAGGCAAGAACTACCGCTACATTGCAGCCCATGAAATAGCTTCCTCCCTTGGTCCAGAGAAGGCATGTGCTCTTCCAATGTTTCATGCCATCACAGGGTGTGATACTGTGTCAGCCTTCGTCGGACATGGGAAGAAATCTGCCTGGGCAACATGGAACACGCTGCCAGAACTCACTGATGCCCTGCTGAGTCTGGCAAATGCACCCACAAGCATCCAAGAGGATACAATGCATGTCATCGAGAGGTTTGTCATACTCCTGTATGACCGCACAAGCAAATGCAAGGACGTCAACAAGGCGAGAAAGCAGCTCTTTGCAAAGACGAACTCTGTTCAGAACATCCCGCCAACCTACGCTGCTCTGGAGCAGCATGTGAAGAGATCTGCCCTTCAGGGTGGTCATGTCTGGGGCCAGGCATTGGTACCAACGCCCGTGCTCCCTCCACCAACAGACTGGGGCTGGCATCGGAGTGATGATGGGCTCTACACACCACTCTGGACCACACTCCCTGAGGCATCCAAGGCCTGCTATGAGCTGGTGTCTTGCGGATGCAAGAAAGGCTGCAAAAACCGCTGCAAGTGCAAGAACGCTTCACTGCAATGCACTGGTCTATGTTTCTGTGAAGGCGAATGCCAGTAGATTGGGACAGAAAACTTGCTAACCAACATTATGATCTGTAGACATTCATAATTCTGGTGACCAGATTTGAAAAGTTCGGAATCATAATTAACATAGTGTGGCAAAATCTACGTTATTGTATTACATGTATGTACTGCAGGATTACACAAGTACTGTGCCTAGAGACTGGGCTTTTGGTCGACTATATAACTACAATCTGACCATACTGTAAACTTCCCGTACTCTGTGTATTATTTTGACTAGCAATTTTGCCAGCAATTTGAAATAAAAAAGCAACTTGAGCAATTAAAGTGTGTTCCTGAA
>NC_090731.1:157482464-157487464 GCF_036898095.1 Palaemon carinicauda
GAAATCACACTCGCCGGTAAATTGTCGAACCAGGTTGTAGTTAGGAAAGGGGGAGGGAGTGGGAAGGGTTGAATCTGTGTGTGTGTGTGTGTGCGTATGCGCGCACGCATGCATATCTACTTAAATATTTAGCCATCAAAAAATCCTAGAATCTTCATTTTGTTATAATCTTTATATAAATGGTACTCTTGAGTTATATGATATAAATATTCAAGAATATATGTTTTTAATATTTGGAATTTGATATATTTTTACTATTTCATTTATGAATAAGTTAAAACTAAAACAAATCACACACTACTATTTTATCAGTCGGTAATATCCTCTACTTATATTTTTCTCATCTTCTGTGACATCAATCACAACCTCAGTTTTTATTTTTTTTTTTTTTTTTTTTTTTTTTTATGATTTGCTTTGTTCTAACAATTCGAAATGCACCACATATCTGAGGATAAAAAACGGATCTAATGGAAAAAATATTTTCTATTTACTATTTTATGATTTGCATTCTGTTCCTAGAATGCTAAAAACATTACTCATCTGAAGGAATATTTTTATTTCTTTTTACTTATTTTATTTGCATTCTGCTCCAAGAATGTGAAATGCAACACGTATCTAAGCAAAAGAAAAATAACTTCTATGATATGCATTTTGTTCTAAGAATATGAAATGCACCACGTATCTAAGGAATAAATTCTCATGATTTTCATTCTGTTCCAAGAATATGAAATGCTTGATGTATCTGAGGAAAGAATGCTCTTATGATTTGCATTTTATTTCAAGAATATGAAATGCACCACGTATCTAAGAAAAAATATTTGATTTGCATTTTGTTCCAAGAATGCAGAATGTACCACGTATCTAAGGAAAATAAATCTCTTATGATTTACATTTTGTTCCAAGAATACGAAATGCACCACATATCTAAGGAAAAAAAAAAAACTCTTATGATTTGCATTCTGTTCCAAGAATATGAAACTGACCACTTATCCAAGGAGTTTTTTTTTCTTTTTATGATATGCACTCTGTTTCAAGGATATGGAATGCACCACGTATGTAAGGAAAAAAAAACTTTAACTTTTATGATATGCATTAACTTCCAAGAATATGAAAAGCACCACGTATCTAAGAAAAAAAAATATTTGATTTGCATTTTGTTCCAAGAATGCGAAATGCATCACGTATCTGAGGAAAAAAAACATTTTTTTTTTCTCTCTACTCTTATGATATACATCCTGTTCCATAAAGGAAAAAAAGTGCTAATGGAATCTCAGATTCTCTCCTTTCTGCTTCGCTGGAAAGAATAAGAAGTCTCATTCCCTCTCAGCGTCTTCTCGCCCTTTTTCCAAACAGACTTGTCATCGAGAAATTCCTCCGAGATTTCTGATTTTACTTCCAAATAACGTCTTGCTGTGGCTTGCGATCCTTGTTCCTATTCAGCTTTTAAATACTTTTTTTTTTAATCTGTATTATTTAGAATTTATATTTTTGTTACTTGTTACTTCATCTTTTCATTTTTTTTCTGTGTTCTGGGGTGCTTTTCTTTCAAGAAGTTAACAATAATAGTTCTATAATGTTGATACTTATGTTTAGTTCCTTTCATTTTCTTATGGTGCAAAGAAAATTTAAATCTTTTAAATTATTACTATTTTTTTTTTTCTTTTTTTTCTGTGTTCTGGAGTGCTTTCTTTCAAGAAGTTAACAATAATATTTTTATAATGTTGATACTGATGTTTAGTTCCTTTCATTTTCTTATGGTGCAAAAAAATCTAAATCCTTTAAATTTATTTTCTTTGTATCGGATTAGTTACAATTGCACAAATTTAATGACATAAATACAATTATTCTCATTTTTATGATTTCACATCAACCGATTTATACATCTAACGCGCATCTCTCTATACCACTTAATCCTAGACCCAAGGTCTATAGATAAAGCCTAGACCTATAACCCAAAGTTCGATATCCGACGCAACGGGGCGGCAAAAGTTGAGAGAGAGAGAGAGAGAGAGAGAGAGAGAGAGAGAATATCGACAGGCGACTTATACTTAGAGAGAGACGACAGCAACAGCTTACCGAGAACGTGAAACTAAGTAATTTCGCCTGAGTCGAAAAAGAGTCATATTTATTTTACCATTTTCGTTTTAAAACATTCTATAGAGAAATGACTTAGATTCCGTATTGACAAGTGAAATCCTTTATAAGATTTACCATATTTACTTAGAAAAAGTTTTGGATGAATGATAAAAGACTTTAATTAATATTAGCAATAAAACTAGCCATTAAAATTGCTTATTAAACATCCCTGTCTTACAATCCGTTGGGCATGAGTTCGAACCCCGCTCAAGCTCTATTGTTTCTGGTAATGTCTGCGACCTTATTGTCCTAGTGAGCTAGGGATAGAGGGGAGCCTGTAGGTTTACCTGCTGAGCCGCCAGCTGCCATTGCCTGGCTCTCCCTGGTCCCTAGCTTAGGTAGAGGGAACCAAAGGGCTGATCACATGCGTCTATGGTCTCTTAGACATTTACCTGTCCCCTGTCTCTGCCACCCATGAGTCACCTTTAAAGCCTTGAAGTCTAGCTGAAGTAAATAAAACAACAACAGCTGCAGATGACAATGATAATAACAATGTGATGTATATATTTACAGGATGTTCAAAAAGCCTCTCCACAGTTATCATCCGAAGCCTTTTACTCTCTTAGCGTTGTTATACCACGCCACAGAGGGACTTATTGAACACCCTGTATAATAGTTTGGCTTTATAGAAGCAACTGAATCCTTACTGAATCATGTGTGACATCGTTTCCAATGTCTGACATATTCCCCTCTCGGTGTCGGCGATATCTTGGTGATAGTAACACGGGATGAGGCGATGTCTGAATGCAAATATATTTGGATGCAGTTCTGGGTATGAATAGATGGTTGAATGGCTCTCATGGTGGATAGTAATTACATCATGGTGGATAGATACATTTTCGGGTAGTTTTCTCCTCTGTGTTCTTAACTACTATAGTCCATTTCTTTTAGCGAGTCATATTTGCACAGACTCGCAGCGGTGCCCTTTTAGCTCGGAAAAGTTTCCTGATCGCTGATTGGTTGGACAAGATAATTCTAACCAATCAGCGACCAGGAAACTTTTCTGAGCTAAAAGGGCACCCCTGCGAGTCGGTGCAAATTCTAACCAATCAGCGACCAGGAAACTTTTCCGAGCTAAAAGGGCACCGTTGCGAGTCGGTGCAAATTCTAACCAATCAGCGACCAGGAAACTTTTCCGAGCTAAAAGGGCACCGTTGCAAGTTGGTGCAAATTCTAACCAATCAGCGACCAGGAAACTTTTCCGAGCTAAAAGGGCACCGTTGTGAGTCGGTGCAAATATGACTCGCTAAAAGAAATGGTCTATACTTCTATCCCACCGTTATCCCTACATTAAGGGGTCGGTTGCCTGATACGTCCACTCCAATGTCTTTTATCAAAGGCATCCTCTTCCATCAAACCTCTTTCTATATCATCCTTCACCTTATCTCTCCATCTAATACTTTACCTCCCTCTCGATTTTCTACTCTTAAACAGGTTCCTCCCAATCCCTCTTCACTCCCTCCCCACCATCTATTCTCAACACATGCCCAAACCATCTTAGTCGTGACACTCTCATCTGTAATCTTCACCACGCCTGCCATTTCTATTTCATAATTTATCAATCTTCCATGCACAAGGTAACTTCTAATTATACACCTGAGCCTTAGGGTAAAAACATCCATCGTAATCATTTGTTTTTACTTCTGACGTCCAAATCACCCTCTCCTTAATTCTACGAAAAATCATAGATTTTTAAAAACTATTTTATAGAATACGGAACCTCAACGGAAAAATTTGAAATAGATTTATAATCGTACGGATTGAGAAAAATTATGAAAAAATAAAACTCTTATAAAAGGAAAAAATAATCTAATCAAAGAAACACTAAAACTTCAAAAGTTCAAATTTGCAAACTTTTTTATGTTGAACAGGCTGACATAAGTCATTTTATAGTTTATATATGAAATATATGCTTTAAAGTTGTTAGTTTTTAAAATTTTTAATAATTTGTGCATTATTTTTCTTATCATTCATTTATTTTACTATTTCCTTTCCTCACTGGGCTAGTATTCCCTGTTAGAGCCCTTTGTCTAACAGCATCTTGCTTATCCTACTAGGGTTGTTTCTTAGATAATAATAATAATAATAATAATAATAATAATAATAATAATAATAATAATAATAATAATAATAACTGCCTACGTCTAATCACTTGACAGCTAAAATTGGGTAAAAAAAAAAAACCTACAACTTTAATGATATATCGAAGCAAGCGATGAAGACACAAACTGGCTAGTACAGTGGTAACGTATTTGCTTAGCATTCGCATGGCGGCAGATCGATCCCAGCCTTGGATCATATGTTTAAGCTGTTTACTGGGGAGGCCACTGCTATGCTTGGACACCACAGTGGGGGAAGTTAGACTTGCCAGGCTGACGTTTAAACTTTACTGGGGATAGGAGATAGACTGGGGAACATCTTAGAAGAAATAAGCCAAATCTACCTCTTCCTGGCAAGTCTATCCAGTGTTGCCACGTTTTCTAAATAAAAAAAAAAAACGCCATTTTTTAATCAACCGCAGCTTTAAAAGGCCAGCCCATTAGTAGAAAAAAGGCCAAAAATATAGCATATAATAATAATAATAATAATAATAATAATAATAATAATAATAATAATAATAAGAAGAAGAATATGGAAGTGGGGAATATGGGGAAAGGAAGAGTACCTTTAGATACAATCCAGTTTATAGCTCAAAGGCAGATACTCGGGATGGGAAAGATTAAGGAAATAGGGAGAAAGAGAAGTACAGGAGAAGAATAAAAGAGAGGGGCAGACCCTCTTGCGATATTAGGGAATTGGTATTATTATTTATATAAGGGCTCACCTTTTCCTGATATTCTAAAGGCCAACCAACTTCAAAATGG
>NC_090731.1:157492464-157497464 GCF_036898095.1 Palaemon carinicauda
TATATATATATGTATATTTATGTGTATATATATATATATATATATATATATATATATATATATATATATATAACTTTTTAGGGGAGGATATCTTAACGTGGTGAATAAACAAAATTACTTACTCCCCACAAGGCTTTCATGAATACAAGACACGTACCCAATAATAGAAAGACCTTCTATTTCTGCTCAGAATTCAAGAAATGGCTCAGAAATGAACTGAAGAAGACATGAATGCCATGAACGAGAGATCTATTATTAACCTCGCAGAAGGGAAGCTCACTTCAACTGCAATCTGATTAATGCTTCTTTCCAGAAATGCTGGAAAAAGGAGGATTGGGCATGGAATGGGGGGAAGGGCATGGCTGGATGCCATTCACTGGAAAGGATGAGTCCTTTTGTGTTCGTTTTCATGGAGGCAGGATCTCAGTAGGAGGAGGACACTCCTATTTACCTTGGTCTGGTTCAGAGAATTTTAATTAAATGTTGGCTCACTGAGGTTTTTATCTTAAGAATATTGATTCATTCCTTATTCAATAATGAAAAATCATCGCATATATTACTTCAAGTACTAACTGCCATCATACATTGAGCTTATTACACGTCGTTTTCCATAGTTATAAAGACAAATATGACAATACTAGTGTACACGACCCGTCAAAAACGACGGTTTTATATATATAAGGTAGATATGCATACACATGCAGACACACACCTTCCTCCTTTCATAACTACGACACGGCAGTTTTAGCAATTTACGAGAGATTGCGGTTTCCGAGTGTACCTCTCAGGGTTTGCCCTTTTATCAAGGTATGAAGACTCGTTTTCCCCCTGCCACTGATAGTATGAAGACTATGGAAATACGTAGAGGTGATAAATTGTATTGATCAGAGTATATATAATGAATATGCATATATATATATATATATATGTATATATATATATATATATATATATATATATATATATATATATATATATATATATATATGTATATATGTATATATATGTATACATATATATATATATATATATATATATATATATATATATATATATATATATATATATATATATATATATTTACACAGAATTAAAGAACGCAGTGTGCGTTGGGGCTTAGACGTGCTGTTGAACCGTTTGGGTATCCATACATGTGATTAATATGGATTTTCTTGATCTCTAATTCAGGAGTTTATTAATAGGAGTTCTAGCTTAAAATATAAGTGATAAAAATGCTACTACGCACCTAAAAATTCAGATCAACCCATTTTTGCAAAATTCGCTTTAATTCAACCCATGATTTTCATTGTAGGCGGTATATTTTGGCGCGTCCATAACAATAGATCAGAATTGGTTATTGTTTATTTTATATACTGTAATATCATCGACAGATTTCATCAAAATTCAATGTGCCAATATTTTACAGTTTTTGACAGCTTTATTCTTTTTACACTTAAAAAAATAACTCTCTCTCTCTATCTCTCTCTCTCTCTCTCTCTCTCTCTCTCTCTCTCTCTCTCTCTCTCTCTCTCTCTCTCTTTCTCGCTGCTTTCTTGGTCCTATCACGCAGAGGAAGCCTACTGTGGCAACGTTGGTGTTAGTAATGAACAGAGGCGAGGTGAATGCAAGTGAAATTTATTCAACCGATAACGAGCTTATAAACAAACAGTTGAGAGCAAGAATGTCACAAAAAAATCAAACGATATGAAACATGCGATGGTAAGCTTAAACAGGTTGCTCTATTATCAGCGCGGGAGAGAACGAGAGATAAGAAAAGCAATAGCATTAAGCCCCCCTGACACTTGCACGCATTTGTGGCACGCACTGGCACGCATTGTGGCGTGAACTGGCGTGAACGATGCGGGAACTGGCGTGAACTTGACGTGAACGGTAAGTGGCATGCGTGCCGATGCGTGCCATGCGTGCCGAGAATTTTGAAATGTTCAAAATTTGTGGCACACATTGTCACGCCAAAATTGGCGTGAACTTGTTGTGAACGATGCGGGAACTGGAGTGAACTGGAGTGAACAGTGCGGGAGGATGCGTGCCAGTGCGTGGCAATTAAATCAATGGATTTATCCCTACTGAGGGACGATGCAGGAGGATGCGTGCCAGTGCGTGGCAATTAAATCAATGGATTTATCCCTACTTCCTCATAATCATCAAAGAAAAAATCTGTATAATGACAATATATACTTTCACCTCTCCCCTTTCCTTATTTAATTGAGAGAGAGAGAGAGAGAGGAGAGAGAGAGAGAGAGAGAGAGAGAGAGAGAGAGAGAGAGAGAGAGAGAGAGAGAATAAGCTTCAATATTTTGATGTATCATAGACTAGGGAACATAAAAACTGATAGCTCTCTCTCTCTCTCTCTCTCTCTCTCTTGGTATTATTATCAGCAAGGATTTGAAGTTCACCAAACAGAGCATAAAAGCTGAAAAGAAAGCACAAAACATAATAGGTTACATAAAGAGACAATTCAAATACAGAGATATAGACACTGTAGGCCTGTTGTAGGCCTATACAGATACACCATTAAATAAATACATTTCAAATTCATCTATTCCGCTCTTTTATAATATATAAAAAAACTTTTCCTTTATTCTCCTACACAATCTACAACTTTACCCTTTGAGTAAGTCTATCGGCAAAATTGTTATTCACACTTGCACTAACATAGGCCTAGGCGCGAATCTAAGGAATTTGCACTTGAGTTTTCACTAACTTTTACCCCCTGCACTCTAATATCCCTCGGGGAGAGAGAGAGAGAGAGAGAGAAATTGATTGATTGATTTAAAGTTTTCAGGCATCCAGAGAGAGAGAGAGAGAGAGAGAGAGAGAGAGAGAGAGAGAGAGAGAGAATTATTGATTTTATAGCACAAAAACTAATGAATGGAATAGTCACCTTTCAATTAAATTCTAAGATAATGTAAAGTGGGTTCCAAATATCTGATCAGCATATAACTGTCATAAAATATTATTTTTTCAGTAAATTATAAAGCTTAAAAATTATTCAAATCAGCTAATTACCAATAATAATAATTGAATAATAAAATATATACTAAATAAAAGTATAATTGTTACAAATATCTATAAAGATGACCCATACATTAATACAGGGGATATTAATCAAAGATTAGCACAAGAATACGCTTTTGATAAAAATCATGTAGGAAGCCTCGTCTTTATATATGATTTGGCCAAGTCGTGAACTGGCGTGAACTGGCGTGAACGATGCAGAATGATGCGGAAAGATGAGTGAACGTGGGGTGAACTTGTCGTGAACTATGCTTGAACGTGTCATGAACTTGTCGTGAACAGTGCGGGAACCTCCCAGTGCGTGCCAGAAATGCGTGCAAGTGTCCGGGGGGCTTACAGTGTATGAGCACTTCAGGACCTACAAGATTAGATTGTTGCATACAATTTTAGGTAATTTTCGTATCACACAGCATATTGCACGTTACAGAAGCAATGGCAAATCTCTGTATTTGTGCGTTTTCAGACATTCCAATTTTCGTTCCAGTCCTGAGAATTATGTATTATGCTTTGACTTACATATCGTCAAACTTGAAGATATATTATACATATTACCTGTTGGCGATCATTTGTCGCTCTGTTAGCGAACAATCGTTAACATTGTATATGAGTGAATTATTTAAAGTAGAAGAGGCCCATTAAATTTTTTGGCCTTTATAAACTCATAGATATGTTTGATATCTATAGATATAAGACGTGGCCAATCATGCTGTTATTATTATTATTATTATTATTATTATTATTATTATTATTATTATTATCACCTGCTAAGGTACAACCCTAATTGGAAAAGCAGGATGCCATAAGCCCAGGGCCCCATTAGGGAAAATAACCCAGTGAGGAAAGGAAACAAGGAAAAATGAAGTATTATAAGAACAATAAGAACATTAAGATAAACATATCCTATATCAGCTATGAAAACTTTAACAAAACAATAGGAAGAGAAATAAGATAAAATCATAATTGCATTGCATTATATTAAAAGGAAAATTATATTAAAAGGAAAATTAAAATTAAAATTCTACCTTGCATACCTTGATACAGCTGTGACCAAGTTGTGGAATGATCTTCCCAATCAGGTAGGTGAATCGGTGAAACATCAAAAGTTCAAAGTTGCAGCGAATGTTTTTATGTTGAACAGGCTGACATGAGTCTCTTTTTATACTTTATATAAGAAAGGTCTATATTAATGTTGTTATTGTTCGCAAAATATTCTATTTCAATTGTTCATTACTTATTGTGTAGTTTATTTATGTCCATATTTCCTTCCCTAACTGGACATTTTTTCTATGTTGGATCCCTTGGGCATATAGCATCCTACTTTTCCAACTACAGTTACAGTTTGGGTAATAATGATATAATAATAATAATAATAATAATAATAATAATAATAATAATAATAATAATTAATTTTAACAACAATAATAACTAGAAAAGCACTCTGAGAGTTCAGACCTCAGCCGCGGCAGCTTATTTCGGTCGACCTTTTTTCGACCTTGACCTTTGACCCGGGACTTTCAAAATTGAATGAATTTCACGTATCGACATAATAAATAATCCCTGAAAGTTTCACTACTCTATGAGTAAAATTTTGGCCAAGAAGTTGTTCACAAATAAACAAACAGACAAACTGGGGCGAAAACATAACCTCCTCCCAACTTCGTTAGTGGAGGTAATAATAATAATAATAATAATAATAATAATAATAATAATCCCGAGAAATCAAACGGCGTGTTGTGTTTCACAATCCAAAAATGATATCCTATCCGGCCACTTTTGCAAGTTGTGACGGCGCCGAGAGAAAGGTTGTGAACTCAAAGGCAGTGTGAAAGCAACTGAGTTACTTTATTATGGAACACTCTCCTTTATATACAAAACCTCAAGGCAACAGGAAATTACATGTTCGAGAAAATGACAATGTTACATAGGCGACACGCAGACATGTTTATTCTGGTTCTTTTTAGTGC
>NC_090731.1:157504964-157602464 GCF_036898095.1 Palaemon carinicauda
TCACGTATTGCCTATTTTTTTTTTAATATGTCTGTTTTTTGTTGTACAAAAAGCTCTTTTAAACCATTGTAATCTCATACTATGTGATTATTGAAGAAAAATATTTGCAAGAAACTGACTTTGCGTACTATATCTAGTTTTTGTGAGAGCATTTTTTTTTTTGCATTAAAAATCGGTTTCAAAAGGGTACACTGCAATGCTTTGGATATACAGTTGGACACAGAAATTCCTGGCACACTTCACTTTGAGGAAGTGCACTCAGGAACACCCTCATTGCGCGGCAAGTTCATGTATGTACTCCACTCACCACGTCTACCACTTTTCCCTACACTCTGTTTGGTCACTTGCTGCGCAGTGAGGATGTGACAGGGTGTACTTCCTCAGAAAGAGACGTCCCAGGAATTCACGGTTCCAACTGTACATTAGGCAAAACGTAAAAAAATGCAATTGAGACTTATGGATAACTTTTTTCCTCACAATTCTTCACCATCAATGTCGTCCATCGGTTAAGTAACATCATCCTCTCATTCATATTCTGTCTAATCACTAGCGTACGAGACCCGTCAAAAATGACGTCTAAATATCTAGAAGAGAGATATGCACACACGTGCATACACACAGATCCAACCCTTCTCAATCCCTTCTCCTCTCCTAACTACAACCCGGCAGTTTTGGCAATTTGTGGGAGATTGTGGATTTCGAGTATACCTCTCTAGGTACCCCCTTTCATCAGGTTATGACTACATCCTCTCGCCATGAGAGTTACAACATATATATATATATATATATATATATATATATATATATATATATATATATATATATATATATATATATAGATAAATAGATAGATAGATAAATACACACACACACACACACACACACACACACACACACACACACACATATATATATATATATATATATATATATATATATATATATATATATATATATATATATATATATATATATATATATATATATATATATTATACTGTATAGTCAGACACTTGCTCATTATTACATAAGAGAGAATTTTACAAATATTATATCATGGTTCATATCTTTTTCCCAAACGTTCAATAGTATTGATATAGGTCATCCATGATCAAAAGTCCCTTAAAATAAAAAAGGTCATATACAGTAACTCACATTTCAAGGGATCGAAATCTATTTATAGCCCTCCATAAAAGTGATCCTGATCAGATTAGGAAACCCCAATTTAATGTTAATTAAATCCACATTATTTCATCATTCACGGAAATGATTAGGTTTCCCTTCTTTTCGTTAAAGCCATTAAATACTAATTTAATTTACAATTTTTAGATCTTTGTTGTTCATAGTTTTATTAACGCTTCACCACTGGACTAGAGAGCTACATAGATCAAACTTTTTATCTGGAAAAGATCAGATATTTTTGTGGTTCAGTGTTTATATATACTTACTTACTTTTACTTTTAGGGGTTTATTTCTCGCCCTCCACCAAACACTAAAGGTCTGTTCAGGCGGGCCTTGGTGTGTGAAAAAAAAAAATTATTTCTTTCCAATTAATATTTTGCTCTGTATCGTTATCAGTTACTTCGCTAGCATTTGTATTCAGGCTTAATAGTTTTCAGATCACTATTATAACACTTTCTAAAAAATAAGTCTTCAGGTTTTTCTTGAAAGCTGCCACATTATTGCTATTCTTGACATCGAGTGGAAGGTTGTTAAAGAGTCTCGGTGCAGCATAACTGAATGTTCTTCCTCCTATTGCATGATTCACACTAATTTCGAATAGTCTATGTGGGTCATCAGCATGTCTAACTCTTACAGCGGCGCTGGTAGTTTCAGGGTAGGGGACCAAGCAATCACGAAGATATTTAGGCTTATCACTTGTAAGTGCTTTGTGAGTCAACAAGCAAATTTTAAATTCAATTCTAGCCTTAACAGGTAACCAATGTAGATCCATCAATGCAGGAGTTATTCTCTCCTTTAGTTTAATGCCTTTTATCAGTCTAGCCGCCCGGTTTTGCACATTTTGAAGCTTTCTTAGTAGTGTATTGGGCAATTTGTAGTACAGAGAATTACAATAATCAAGCCTTGATAATACATGACTCATCACTAAAATTTTTGTACTGCCCTCTGTTACATATTTTCTAATAAATGCTATGTTTCTCAGGTGATAGTTACACACTTTCACTGTGTTCACAATTTGGTCCCTCATTGACAAATTACAGTCTATCAGTACACCCAAATTTTTCACAACAGGCACAATCCCAACATCAGCATCACCAATTTTTATAATTTGAATTATATATATATATATATATATATATATATATATATATATATATATATATATATATATATATATATATATATATATATTCATTCATTCATAAAATTAGAAATGAAAATTATTTCAAAGTCTGACTAGATGAGTTTTGTTATCTATATTTCATTCGGAAATAATGTTTTTCACATACAATGTACATTGGTGCACTGTAGGTTATACTAAAGGGTCTCTATAGCTTCCCTTCCATTCCTAGCTCATTCTGCTTCCTCACTTCCACCTTGTTGCCCAACATATTACAAGAATTAATTTTTAGTGCAACTATAAAGTTCCAGTGGCGTACCTATAGGGGAGTGATGGAGTACCTGTATGAGTAAGATATGTTTTCCCATGGCGGGCAGGCGCCAAGTGAGAGTGCCGGTTGCAGAGAGCAACTGTGGTCAGTCTGTACCTTAGGACGCAATAAACCACATGCCTCCACCACCGTGTATCTCTTGTCCCACCTTGACATCTAATATGGCGCAGTGATTCTCAAGGACCTCCGTGACCCTCTACATGCCCTTACAGCGCCGCTCAGTGCAGTCCACCCCAAAGGCCGCATGCCCCGTCATCCCCTGTGGGCTCGTTCCTGCCCTGCAAGAAGCCAGGCAGGCCATGGCGGCTTAGCAACAAATGATCAACGCCCTCCACGACCGGATTACAACACATGCTGCCCCTGCACCTCGTGTCCCTGCGTCTACAGCCCCGGAGAAGTGTGAAACTGAGCTGAAGCCCGCCACACTCAGGTCCTGGAGGAGGTCGATGGAATGTTGGATCAAATTGTGCAGACTACCGCACCACGAGGGCGTCCCCCACATCAGGCTATACTGCACGCCCCCTCTGCAACGAGCGCTGGACGCCAGATTTACCTCACAGGAGTGGAGTAATCCCACCGCTATGGAAGCCATGGATTTTATTTGCGATATTATGTTACGCTCTACAAACCATGTTGTGTTATGGTCGGAGTTTTTCAATGCGATACATGGCGCAGGAGAAAGTGTTAATGATTATTTTTTAAAGTGTTCCCAAAAGGCCACCGATTGCAATTTCCAGTTCCCTCACCGTCAGTGCAATCTAGCTGAATATATGTTATTACCTAAGTTAATGGTGGGCCTAAGTGATGAGGCTATGCGTCGTCATATGTACCAATGTAGCAACGACATTAATAGTGTTAGTGCCCTTAGGGCCAGGTGCTGTGCTTACAAGGCGGCCCGTGTCGACACTGCCGCACGCCAATGCAATTGGAGGGAAACTGCTTGCGCAGCTGACAGCAAAAACCCGAGGCAGATCATCCAAATGCAACCATCGCTGGCACAGATAGGGGTCCCCCACCCCCTCCCTGCGGAACTGCGGCGGCCACTACCCCCCTGGCAGAGCCTCGTGCCCCGCTAAGTCCGCCGTATGCAAGTGGTGCCGCAAGCAGGGCCACTACTACAAATGCTACAGAAAATCCCATGCAAAAACAACAGGATCCCGACAGACGTATCTAGTGCTGTGTCTAACGCTTTGCTTGTTGTGGGCGCCAACCTCACCCGCCACCCAGTAGTGGAGGTGACAGTCGTCCACGCCGACACAGGAGTACGAGTGCCTGTCGCCGCCGTGGCGGACACCGGGGCACAGGTATGTGTGGCGGGCCCCTCCCTGCTGTCGCACCTCCAAGTCCCCCCAGCAGCCCTTACACCCCGTGCCGCCTTGTGGTATGTGGCAAACCTTCACCTGAAGTGCCTTGGATCTACTGTGTGCCACGTCACCTTGCAAGGCCGCACCACGGAGCAGAACGTGTACTTCGTGCAGTCGGCAAAGCACCTCTTCCTGTTGCTGGACGCCTGCAGGCACTTGACGTTGGTACCCAAGGAGTTCCCCCACCCCTCCCCCCGGTGGCACACGTGAGCCTGTTCGATGGCACGGCCAGACAGGCCGCCCAGGTACCACCCCAACCCGCCGAGGTGCCCCTGCGGCCTTAGGAGGAACATGCGACCAGGTTGGAAGCCTGGCTTCTGCAACATTTCACCACGACGACATTTAACACAGCCAGAAAGCCACTGCCTGTGATGCAGGGGGAACCACACCACATCCACCTGCTCCCAGGAGCCACGCCTTACGCATGCCACACCCCAGCATTGGTGCCAAAACACTGGGAAGAGGAAGTGAAGGCCCAGTTCGAAGAGGATGTCGCCCGTGACGTCATAGAACCGGTACCTGCTGGGCAGCCGACCGAATGGTGCGCCCGTATGGTGGTCGTCGCCAAGAAGTCAGGACAGCTACACCGTACAGTTGACTACCAGCGCCTCAACGCATCCTGCCTGTGGGAGACACACCACACCCCCGCCCAATTCGACATGGTGTCCGGGGTACCTAAGCACACATAAGACCATGGCGGACGCGTACTGGGGACACCACCAGGTGGAGCTAGACAAAGAAAATCGTGACCTAACCACATTCATTACCCCCTGGGGGAGATTTCGTTAGCATCGTACCCCCATGGGGCACTGCTCCGCCGGCGATACGTATACTCGACGATTCGATGACGCCATCCAGGACTTCCAGAGGAAATATAAGTGCGTAGACAACACCCTGCTCTACGATGACAGCCTCGAAAGGGCTTTCTGGCATGCCTACGACTTCCTCGAAACATGCGCAGCTAAGGGTGTCACCCTGAAGCCAGAGAAATTCCAGTTTACAAGAAGGAAAGTGGACTTTACGGGCTTCAACTTGGGCTGGGAGGCCTACAAGCCAACAGAGGAACGTTTGGCGGCCATCAAGAACTTCCAGATGCCGAGTCAGCCCTCTATCACCGACATAAGGGCGTTGTACGGATTCGTCAGCCAGCTGGCGCCCTTCCTCGCAACAGCCCCCATCATGAACCCATTCAGGGAGCTCCTCAAGAAACCAACGGGGAAGTTAGTGTACTGGGACGAGGCACTCCGCACCAAATTCCATCACGCCCAGGACACGATCTGCCAATTAGCAAAGGACGGGTTGGCCTACTATAACAGGAGCCGCCCCACAGTAGCGGTCACCGACTGGAGCAAAGAGGGCATAGGTTTTGCAATCCTTCAGCAGTATTGCGCATGCAGCTTCGCCGCCATGTCCTTCTGCTGCACGGGCGGGTGGCGCCCGGCACTATGCGGCAGCCGCCATCTCACCGCCGCCGAAGCTGGCTACGCTGCCGTGGAGGGGGAGGCCCTCGCGGTAGCCTGGTGTCTCCAGAAGGCGAGGCTGTTCTTGCTGGGGTGACCCAACCTCACCGTTGTGACGAACCACCGCCCGTTAACCAAGTTGCTTGGGGATCGGGCCCTTACGGAAATCTCCAACCCCCATCTCTTCATGCTGAAGAAGAGAACCCTGCAGTACTGATTCAGGGTCAAGTATCTGCCGGGGAAACGTAACAGTGTGGTAGACTTCCTGTCACGATACCCCGCCTTGAAAGCCGATCCCAGAGCCCACCACGTGGACCTCGACGAAGACTTCACCAATGCCATAGCGGCCGCCGTCTTGGCAGCAGTAAAGCACAACAGCTGCGTCGTGGACGAGGCGAGTGTCAGGCATGCTGCTGTCAGCGACCCCGTGTATTAGCTGCTCATGACCAGGGTCCTGGCCGGGGACTGGGCCGACAGGAAGTGCCAGGAAGTTGCATGCCTTCGGCCTTTCTACGGTGTCAGGGAGAGGCTGGCCGTCGTCCAAGACTTAGTGACATACACATTCACACAGGGCAACGTCCGCTTAGTTATCCCAGAGCCTCTTCGTCAGCCGGTGGCTGCCAACCTACACGCAGGGCACCAATGCCTGGACTTGATGCAACGACGAGCGCGCCCTACGGTGTACTGGCCTGGACTCGAGGGGGACCTGCAGTATCACCGATCCTTGTGTGAAGAATGCGACGTACACGCACCATCCCAGGCCGCGGAGGAACTCATCATCACGCCGCCCCCCGAGTACCCCTTCGGGATGACGGTAGCGGATATGTTCCAGCACAACGGACACACATACATGGCCTATGCAGGCAGGCTCATAGGTTGGCTGGAGCTGGCCTACTTCCCCCACGGCACCTCCTCCTCTCACATCAAGACCCAGCTATGTCGCTAATTCGCCAGGTTGGGGCCCCGGAGCAAATCTCCACGGACGGTGGCACCAATCTGGCAAGCTAGGAAATGGGGGAATTTTTCAAGTTATGGGGCGTGTCCGTGCGGCTATCATCCGCCCAGTACCCGCAGTCCAATGGCAGGGCAGAGGACGCAGTCAAGGTCGGGAGGCGGATAATAATGGCCAACACGGGCAGCGGCGGCAGCCTCGACACGGACAAGTCCTCTATGGCTATGTTGCAGTACCTCAACACCCCCCTCCGCGTAATAAAATGTATAGAGAAGAAAAGGCTTGTTTTACGTTTATATATTGATTCCTTGTGTGAAGAATGCGACGTACACGCACCATCCCAGGCCGCGGAGGAACTCATCATCACGCCGCCCCCCGAGTACCCCTTCGGGATGACGGTAGCGGATATGTTCCAGCACAACGGACACACATACATGGCCTATGCAGGCAGGCTCATAGGTTGGCTGGAGCTGGCCCACTTCCCCCACGGCACCTCCTCCTCTCACATCAAGACCCAGCTATGTCGCTAATTCGCCAGGTTGGGGCCCCGGAGCAAATCTCCACGGACGGTGGCACCAATCTGGCAAGCTAGGAAATGGGGGAATTTTTCAATTTATGGGGCGTGTCCGTGCGGCTATCATCCGCCCAGTACCCGCAGTCCAATGGCAGGGCAGAGGACGCAGTCAAGGTCGGGAGGCGGATAATAATGGCCAACACGGGCAGCGGCGGCAGCCTCGACACGGACAAGTCCTCTATGGCTATGTTGCAGTACCTCAACACCCCCCTCCGCGTAATAAAATGTATAGAGAAGAAAAGGCTTGTTTTACGTTTATATATTGATTCCCCAGTATGTTTCCCCCACCCAAAACCCCGAGTTCCCACTGGGGGTCCCCCATTATCGGAGGATATAGATGGATATATATTTCTGAAACTATTCATTTGCGACGGGAACGGGTGTCATTTTCGAAGAGAGCGTAATTTTTTCTATAAGAAAAAGTAGTTGTTTTCCTAGGTTACATTGCCCTGTAATACACTACAATGAAACCGATAAAAATAAGATGCTTATAAGTTAGCAATACGTAAATTATAATTAAAATCGTGGTAAATAATTTATCTAAAAATACGTAGTTTAAGAATTAGTTTTAAAGAGCCAGCGTACAGTGTGCATGTCGTCTGCCTTAAATCTCTTCTGCCGAGATGTCACGAAGACAAGATTTATAAATATCAAAGACAGCTTTACCATAGTCTACCAAGATAAAACTAGATAGAAAACGAAAAGGGTACCTCAAGTAAAAAAAAAAAAAAAACGAAAATATGGAATAATAGGGGGATAACTATACTATATTATGCATAAACGAGAACCAAAATGCAGCATAAAGAAGACGTCGAAGAAAAATCTTTACGCATTTAGATGCAGAATTGTATAAATTTATATAAAGTGTGTGTGTGTGTGTGTGTGTGTGTGTGTATGCTATGTGTGTGTAAGTGTGTTTATTTGTGTATAGACTGTTAGGTTTTGTTGTTTTGCAAATTCAGAAAATCAGTCAGTGCCATTAATTATCTGAGATGCTCTAACTTAAATAGTTTTAGTAGTAAAAATTACCAGAATCGAGGTGATAACAGAGATTAAATAATACGCATGGCTTACAAAAATATAATTTTAGCCTATTGCATATTTAAGAGATTATATATTTTTACAATGCAAAACTCATATTTGTAGCCCATACCCTTCCCCACTTGGCTACTTATTTTACAGCTGTGTCACGTTATACATCACCAAAACCTTGTTCCTAAAATGCTCTCGTAGGGATCTTTGTAATGAAAGAACTTTATGATTACATAATATCATAAAATTTAACTAAAGGGAATCCTATTCACTTAGTAAAAAATACTTTCACAAAGAACCCCCTATTTACTAAGATATAACATAATTTCGGAATCGGTACTCACCTTAAATGACGCCAGTTCCTTTCTGACATCCGTGTACTGTATGCGTGATTCCTTTCCTCCTAGATCTCCTACATCGCAAAACATTTTCCTCGATCCATAATAAATGTAAGCCTACACCGCATAATAAATGTAGGCCTAAACCGCATTAGACCTGTATGCATCGTAGTATATTCATTAGAAATCAAAATTCATTTATGTAATTGATATAGATATGACTGATCAATTACATAACAATAACTCAATGATAATAATATTAAATTTAAATACTACTAGGCCTATTACTACTCATATCACCGTAATCATTTTAATCACCAAAATAATTTTAAGCTCTTAAAGCATACTTAGTAATCCTCACCTCGAGAAATTATTCCTAACTTAACCTACATTAATTTCACCTTGCACTTGTTTTGACAACACCAAGATTATGAAGAAATGTCTTTCGAGTCGTTTGGGCTTATGTGGACCTGACCAAGCCTGACTAGTACAGCTTTGCTGGTCATTGCGATACGAAGTTTCATCACAGTTTTTTTTAATTTTGGCGAAATTTCACCGGTTTATACTAAATAGCCCGATGTGCTGGGCTGATCACAAGGTCTGAAGGACTAACCTCTCAAAACCATTGGGGAAGTAAGTAGAATACGGCTATATTTTAACAATATTTATTATAAAAATAATAATCTAATACGAGAAACATGAAAAAATAAACCTTTACTTGACGTACAAAGAGATACTTGACTTAAAAGAACATGTGCGTGACCGAAAAACTATGTCCGCATCGGACTCAAGATTTTAGCAAAATTAACTGAACATTTATAAAGTTATCTCGATAAACGCCTTACCGAGATCTTTTGACGTACTTTACACAATAACACTGATCCCCTGGCACAAGGATCGATGAAATATTAACAGATACAAACTTTACATAACTCTATCAAGACCTACATGGAAACCGACCTGGGTACACTAGGGTGGGGAGAGAGAACAATTGTAAGAACTTACTGTGGTTGGGGACGTCGGATCAAAGAGGCAGAGCGAGCCTCTGCAACCTCCGACGTCACCTTTTCCCGCAATTTTTTCTGAACCCAAATTTCTAGATTGGATTTTTTTATCATGTTACAATAGAATGACGTTATTTTTCTTTATCTTAAATTACAAGTGGTTGATTTCTTTAGTCTCAGCGCCTCCCCTACCAGGCGGTTTCTCTTTTTGGTTCTAAACATTCTCGTCTTGAACGACATTCATTCGCCCGCGAGTTCTCTCCTCTCCCTCCAATTTGACGTAATCGTAGGCGGAGTCAAATGGCGGGAATTTCGATTGATCAGGTCGAAATTCCCGACATCCTCCACGCCCCAAAATAAGGAGCGATGAAACGTCGGTCAATTGGATAGAGCTGGACTCGGGGTGGGGGGAGTGACTTACTCCGAGACTCTGTTAGGCTCGCTGCGTAGCGCTCCGCAACGACTCAAACAGAGTACGCACAATATACAACACAGCAATGTTACCCCGGGGTAATAAACACAATCAATAATAAACAGTCATACAACAGTTCAAATTAGGCAATGGACCTAGCAATTCTAATGTACTCGTGTATAATACACATAAGGAACAGCAGAAATCAGTGATAATGTACACGTACATATTACAAAATTCAAATGGCAAGGCAAGTAGGCAATGGGCCTAAAACAAACCAAAAATAACAATGGAAATGCATACATAACAATTCAAATGCAAAGGTAATTAGGCAATGGGCCTAAGACAATCAGAAAATGGCAATGGAAATGCATACATAACAATTCAAATGCAAAGGCAATTAGGCAATGGGCCTAAGACAATCAGAAAATGGCAATGGAAATGCACACATAACAATTCAAGTTCAGTCTGCCTTAACTCACAATAATCGAGACTTATATAGCGCTGCTACATGCAGGCTGTTACTTGGAGCACAAGAGGGAGGGGCTGGTTCTGTGCAACGCTCGGTCTGTACGCACGAGAGACCATCCCGTCCCCGTTCTCCACCCCCTACGCACTTCCAACTTCCGCAGATTCATGCACACCTCACAAACTCCACCCTCCCTACCTTCCAGATAGGACACACCCCTTTTTCACTCATTGTTTACAGCTACGTTTTATATATCGTCACCTTTCAGCAGACAGTCCATCAATTCTCGCTGTTTCGCGGCAGCCCTTCTCAATGGGCGTGCAGAACGTCCTTGTGCGTTCGTCTGCTCTCAATCTGTTTCATTTTCACTTCTTTCACTAACTGCATAGTTCTTACCTTTCTCGTCGTTGTCGTCCGTTCCTGTGGCTGGTTGTTGAGTTGTCGTAGCTGGTGCCATATCCTGGTCGTCCCCAGACGTCTCCGCTATCCCTGGCATTCCTGCTGTCGAACTGTACGCGCCCTCTTCTCCGTCATCGCCGTCGTCGTCGTCGTCTTCTCCTCCATCGTCATCCTCAGAGGGGGCTATTTCTAGGGGAACCAGGTGGCTAACAGCTCGCAGCGACTCGACACCCTCAAACAACACTTTAGCCGAACGCACGACTCCGTCGGCGTCAGGATATGTCTCCACGACACGTCCCAGAGGTCATGTAGCTCTTTTCTTATTTTCTTGTTTAACCAGCACGATGTCTCCGGGGTGCAGCTTGGAGGGTTCCCCGGACCGACAGTCATGCCGGGCTCTCAAGGCACTCAAGTATTCCCTTCTCCATCGTTCTCTGAACGCCTTCAGTGAATCTGTCAGTCTTATGTAACGATCACGTAGCTTCCGAGAGCTGAAGGTTGCGTTGAGATGGTCGTCCGGTAAGATTGGTGCCATGAGGTGGACTTGGTGTCCTCTTAGCAAATGGGAGGGGGTGAGGACTTCATCCTCGCGCTCGTCACCGCTGTACATAAGCGGCCGATTATTCACCACTGCTTCTGCTTCTTTCACGAGGGTTAGCACGTGGGCGTCCGGCAGGTACTTCTTTCCGAGGGCTATCTGGAGGGTCCGTTTCGTCACTCCTATCAAACGTTCGAAGAACCCACCTTTCCAAGGTGCACGGGGCGTCTGAAACCGCCACTTTATGCCAGTTTTCCTCAGGAATTGCTGGACTTCATTTTCTTCGTAAAGTCCCTGCAGGAGGTGGCTGGCAGCCTTGAAGGTTTGATGGTTATCGGACATGATGAGCTGTGGGGCACCATGGGTGGCACTAAACCGTCTTAGTGCCAACACGAATTCTTCTGCTTCCAAAGAGGGACAGAAGTCAAGGTACACGGCTCTGCTAGCCATGCAGGTTATGATAAGTATATATCCTGGCATCGTTTCGGTTTGAATGGCTGCTGTGTGGTCCACTCCGACTGCTGTGAAGGGTTTTGTGAGGGTGATCCTTTCCTTTGGCAGGGGGGGGGGGGGTGGTGGCTGTCTCGTTAGAGGCTGGAAGGCTAGCTTGCATTCGGGGCATTGCCGCACGGTTCGCTTCGCAATGGAACGTAGACCCGCCACCCAACATTTCTGTCGAAAGATACCTATTAGAGTATTCACCCCACAATGCAAATGTAACTGGTGTAAATAATTTAAATACATCCTAACTAAATGCTCTTTGGCTGGCAAGAGAATTAACTGATCAGTTTCTCCTACATGGGACACTCGTCCCCTGGTGCAGATGAGATTATCTAATAAAACTAGATTCAATTGTCTGACAAAATTAGCAACTTCACGAGGGGGTCTGACTCCGCCCTCTAAGTAGGCATAAACAGTAGGCAAATAATGTTTTTGCTCTAATTGAACAACAATACTGAACGGATGCCGTTCTATCTTAGCAAACTTTAAAATTAGTCTGGCTAATCTCAACAAGAATTGGAACCCTACTTCCCTTTTCAGGATGTCCCAAATCTCGCCTGGGGGGGGGGGGGGTAGGACACATCCCCTCCCTTAACTCCTGTACCGCCGCTACCACGTGAGTTTGGTGTAGTGGATCTTCCTCCTTGCAAGGAACAGGCTTTCCCGTGGTCCTGAGGAATTCTGGACCGTTCCTCCACAGGGAGTTAGCTTGCAATTGTCGAGCCGTTGCACCTCGGGATAGGATATCGGCAGGGTTCTGCTGACTAGGGACATGATTCAGACTGAAACTACAAACCTGCTGAATAAAAATAATTTCCGCCACTCTGTTAGAAACAAACACATTTTTATTAGACCTGGCATCGGAAGATGCTACCCATGCCAACGTTACCTTACTGTCGGTCCACATTACTATTTCCCGTGGCTCGATCAGTTCCTTGAGTGTTCTTGCTAGTCTACTGCCTAACAACAAGGCCAGTAGCTCTAACTTGGGGATCGTCAGTTTGCTCATCCCTTTCGGAGTGATCCTCATTTTACTGGTAACCAAACTTACCCGATTGCAATCGTCCCTAGTATATGCCACTGCTCCATATGCCTTACAGTACTGCTGGCATCGGTGAACACATGAAGTTCTAAACCCCTTCTTCCTATCGATCTTTGAAAGGTGATGTCGCTCACTGCTTTCAAATCACTCAACAATTCACTTGCCTGTTTAGCTTTTTCTTCTCCTAACACGTCATCCCATCCTACATTATCCTCCCATAGTTGTTGGAGGAAAAGTTTTCCCTTTACAAATAATGGGCTTATCAAACCTATCGGATCATAAATGGAGACTAACAGGGAAAGTACCCTACGCTTCGTAGGCACCCATCCCTCCCCCAACTCACAGATCCTTTTACTTTCTTTCACACACAATCTGTCCACGTCCCGGGCCCATCGCAGCCCGAGCACGTTCACACTCACAGGCTCACTCCACTGTTTCTCACTATCGAAGGCCAAGTGATTGCTTGCCCACCCTTCCAAGGGCATACCCGCCCCTTTTAAGATGTTATTAACAGACTCATGCTCTTGCCTCATATGTTCTAAATCCTCAAACGTGGCCAGATAGTTATCGACATAAAAGGATTTTACTAAATCTGGGCGGCCTTCCTCTTTAAAATGACAATTTAATATCTGTTGTAGCAAAAATGGACTAGCTGTGATGCCGAACACCACGACTCTAAAGGCGAAGGTAAGCGCTCGACCAGCTGCCTCGCACCACAGAAATCATGTGTATTTGGCATCACGAGGATCTAACAAAACACGATGGAATGCTTTACTTATGTCGGCTAACATGGCATATCGGTTCAACCTAAACCTTATAATTAAACTATATGCTACCTCTACCAAATTGGGCCCAGGTAAGAGACATTCATTCAATGACTTGCAACCCTTTGACTTTGCCGAGGCATTGAACACGATTCTAAGGGGGGTGGTACGGCTGTCTTTCTTAACTCCAAAGTGTGGCATGTAATAACCTTCCACTATGGGATTTTTCACCTCTGATATAAAACCTGCTTCGATATATTTATCTATCACTCCCTGATATTGTTCAAAATATTTCCTATCCTTTCTGAATTTGGTCTGCAACGATTCTAACTGCGCCACAGCGTTACGATAATTTGTTTCTGGCCTAGCATCCGACCCGAATGGTAGGCTAACCTGATATCCCTCAGGTTTTCTTACAACGCTTTGCCATACCTTTCGCACGGCCTCGGCTCGCGAACAGTGTATTGCTCAGATGGGGCGATGCCAACACGGTCTAATCGCCACCACTCGTCTACATCACACAGATATGGCTCGTCCGTGATTCTGCACACTCTCAACGTTCTAACTTGTTCGACCTTTTCCCCTTGGAACAGCCACTGTGGCACCTTCCCGTACGGGGACATACCATTATGCGTCAAGAAGAGATTTATCCCATCTACTTTTTCAACACCTATAATAAAATAGCTAAAATAATCAGCCCCAACTAAAATGTGAACGTTCTTCATGGTATCTGATTGGTTTGCTGGATCGGCTAACGTGACTCCCTTGGTCAACAGTTGCTGTCTGACCTTTACATAACCCACGTTATGTATCGGGACGTCCACGTGTTCGTGTGCCACCAACTTCATACGCACGATTCTTTTCCCCATTTCAACCCTGCAACTTACTACATCGTATTGTCCGCTTATTTCCTCGGAACCAAACGGAGCTATATTCAAGGATACTCTTCCTACCACCGGTAGGCCTAATTGACGGGCAATTTTTGCTGAGATGAAGCTCCTCTGGCTTCCTGAGTCGAGAAATAGGCGGACTCGCTTACTACCTTGCTTTTGATGAATACCTGCCATGGCTGTTGGCAAGATAGTGCATGGGAGGTCCACATCAGACCTCTGCGCGATTTTTGCGCTTTTGTATTGTTTAGATTCTACTTTAACTTTGGATGTACGGGGGGCAGTTTCGTTCTGCGCAGGCGTCGCATTTACTACGGGGCGGGACGTTGTTGATTGACTATTACTACTATGACTAGGGATTGATTGGGGTCTACCCGCATCGCAAATTGCAGTGTGGTGCTTAGCATTACAGTTTCTACAGGAATTTGAAACGGGACATTTATCGCTACGATGGCCTGATTTCGTGCAATTAAAACAAAGACCCCTTTTTAGCAAAATGCGACGTCTAGCAGCTACGTCAGTTATTTGGCGACATCCGTGAGGCAGATGCCGTTCGTTACAAAATGGGCAGGAATTATTGTGGATGGGATGGGTTTTCGGTCTTACACTACTGTCTGGTCTTTTGTCACTCTCAAGACTGTCGCCTCTCTGCAACGCATCGTCTTCTAGCATTCTCACAATAAAATCTATTGCCTCAAAAAACTCGTCCAACGTGTAGTCGCATTTTCTCAAATGCTCTACCACTTTGCGGTAGAGCTTTCCCTCTGAAAGTTTTTGATTAATGAGGCTCATGACCATGCCCTGGCCTAAGTCATTGGTACTCAGTCTTTTAATTTGTTCAATAATGATGGTCAACTCAAAACGGAACCTTTTGAGTTCTACTGGGTTTAGTGACGGCACAAAGATGTTGGCTAATTTACGGTGCAGAATCACGAGTGTCTGGTGCACGTTGCCTGGTGCACGTTGCCATATTGCTTATCTAATAGGTCTAATGCTACACTATAGTTCACGGCAGTTACACTTAGAGATTTGATGATTCTAAGTGGTTCTTTGCCCAACGTCCCCAATAAATATGTGAATTTAGACACTTCGTCTAAATCAGCTCTCCTATCCACGTGGATTGTAAATAGTTCACGGTACGATGCGTACTCTTGCACTTCCCCTTCAAACGTGGGGAGAGGCAGCGGCTTCAACCTGGGGAGGGCAACATTCCCCGTTGAAGGGCCTTTCACTTTATCTATTCTATTATACAATAGGGTGGAAGCACATGTAGCTTCACCTAACATATGCCTAATTCGGGCTTCAATACTAGATTTTAGTTTAACGCGCTGGCTTTTGTATAGCTCTTTGAGCTGTCGGACCTCTGCCTGCAACTCCGTTACCAAATTCTGGTAAACGGACTCAGAGTAGGTCTCTATCAGCGCCCTTTGCGTTTCGCTCAGTAAGTCTTCCACTAGGCCCATCGACGCCTCGATGTGCATGATCGTGGCCACCGCCATTCTGACTATTTACGTTAATTAGGGGGGGTTGACAAAACAAGAAGAAAGATTACGTTTACGTTATGAAGAAAGGGACAAGAAAAATCAATACGTGGATGATCGGACACCGAGACGTTGAGGACCTTTTAATTGTTACGTCTCTCCCTCTCCCTCCTAATCAACCTCATCAGCCGGTTGAGGAAAGCGTTGCGGATTGATTGGTCAAAGTGGACCCTATCTCTTAACCTGCCCTCGCGGTAGGCTCTGGAGTTCATCGGCAGGTGTCTCACACCATACTGATGCCTCTTTGAACAATATTTCGAAACTCTGGCATTGAAATTCTTTACTTTACTAATGTACTCTGTTGAATTAACTGCGAATCGGTTATCGGGTAGATACTCCCTAACCTCTGCGTCACAAATTGCTATGATCCCCGCTATGCTCCTCAATCACTCGATGAGGACCCTCAAATTATCCCACACAGTTTTGGGATGTTCATTAGCCAGGTCGTTCCCTCCTAGGTATAAAATAACCAAATCGTACCTCTTGTCCCAGAATTCTAATTGTTCGTTCAAGAAATGGTGGACTAGGCCCCCCAGCCTGCGGTAGATTTCTATCTCGTTACCCGAACATTGAGGTAGATTTGGTGGGAGTTGGCTGTGCCCTATCAACGCTACTCTAAAACTCATACTCTAATTAAGTCCCGTCCGGCTCTGGGAAGCGCTTGTGATCCGGTTCGAAGGACCAAATGTGGCGAAATTTCACCGGTTTATACTAAATAGCCCGATGTGCTGGGCTGATCACAAGGTCTGAAGGACTAACCTCTCAAAACCATTGGGGAAGTAAGTAGAATACGGCTATATTTTAACAATATTTATTATAAAAATAATAATTTAATACGAGAAACATGAAAAAATAAACCTTTACTTGACGTACAAAGAGATACTTGACTTAAAAGAACATGTGCGTGACCGAAAAACTATGTCCGCATCGGACTCAAGATTTTAGCAAAATTAACTGAACATTTATAAAGTTATCTCGATAAACGCCTTACCGAGATCTTTTGACGTACTTTACACAATAACACTGATCCCCTGGCACAAGGATCGATGAAATATTAACAGATACAAACTTTACATAACTCTATCAAGACCTACATGGAAACCGACCTGGGTACACTAGGGTGGGGAGAGAGAACAATTGTAAGAACTTACTGTGGTTGGGGACGTCGGATCAAAGAGGCAGAGCGAGCCTCTGCAACCTCCGACGTCACCTTTTCCCGCAATTTTTCCTGAACCCAAATTTCTAGATTGGATTTTTTTATCATGTTACAATAGAATGACGTTATTTTTCTTTATCTTAAATTACAAGTGGTTGATTTCTTTAGTCTCAGCGCCTCCCCTACCAGGCGGTTTCTCTTTTTGGTTCTAAACATTCTCGTCTTGAACGACATTCATTCGCCCGCAAGTTCTCTCCTCTCCCTCCAATTTGACGTAATCGTAGGCGGAGTCAAATGGCGGGAATTTCGATTGATCAGGTCGAAATTCCCGACATTAATCATTATCATTGTTATTGTTATTGTTATTAGCTAAGCTTATTGTTATTGTTATTTTTATTGTTATTGTTATTAGCTAAGCCACAACCCTAGTTGGAAAAGCAAGATGCTATAAGCGCAAGTGCTCCAACAGTGAAAAATAGCCCAGTGAGGAAAGGAAATAAGGAAATAAATAAACGATATAAGAATATTGAACAATTAAAATAAAATATTTTAAAACATTAATAACATTAAAACAGATATTTCTTATATACGTTTAATTTTCATTCTTAATCTTTGTTGGTATGACCGCGTTCATACATACATTTACAAATAGTCTACAGCTTAGAAATACGTCGAAATCGATATCTTACAAATAGCCTATACTGTGGTGAAATACTGGGTTATTTACAACCACATATGTTTACTTTCTTTAATCTGTAAACCCTCGTGCACCAACTTCGCACGAGGCCAAGTTACATAACTGAGAAACACACTTACTTAAGAGACATTTGCCGTTTACCTTTGATTCAGACTATATTTCCTGCACCAATTCTTTTGGGGGTGATGCCACACGGGTTCACAAAGACTCTAATTAAAAAGTCTGACATATATTTAATATTTAAAGTACACAAACAAAAATCATCAGAGTTACGTTAAAGAGCAAACATTAACATTACTACAAATGAACAAAATTTACGTTACTTGATAAAAAATAAACAAATATCAAACGGGGTTACAGAGTATACTTATAAGAATATTGCTGCAATGATGCGATGGTTCACGAGGTGATGATGGTCGGATTCAGGAGAATATCTTCTAATTACTTGCCTTTTGGAGTCCGCTGGTAGAAACCCGCCCGCGTCACATTTCCACCCTAGAAGAGAACTTGGGAGGAGTACAATGTTGTCACATTTACAAATTTGCAAGGGTTACATAACAAACATAAAGTGATTTAATTGTAACCCAACATACAAAAAAGGGGTTTCGTCCAGAAGGCAAGTTTAAATTACTGGCATGTGCCCTTACAATAATCAAACAATATATATAATCTCCACAGGAAGAAGTTTGACAACAATGGGATGATACGTCATCTTATCTGATCTAGATGGATAAAATTTGCAAGAAATGTAGCTTATTACTTTAAATATTATTATACTAATTCATACAAACTCATTGATATAGTTAATATGATCAAACTACTTCTGTGGAGCAAAATAATCACATTTAAACATATATTCATAGAAACTGCGAAATACATTAGAAAACGAATACTCATAAAACTAAGAATACTTTTATTCAAGGGGAATAAATGTCAATTTTTTGACATATACAGTAAATTTAATTTCACAACTTGGCATACACAAAGTATACCCACAAACTCATTAAATTGTTTACATATTCAAGCCAAATCATTCTGATTTTCCCAACTCAGAGTGTAGTATTATAACTAATTAGCATACAAAAAAATGCTAGCTTTATTCTTGTTATGGAAGATTTTGTAATACAATCGTGTTGACACGAGAATAGTTACAGATGGTTTCAAATTATCAGGACAAAGATTTATGTCTACTGTACGCCCTAGATAAACGGCCCCAAGACTATACAATAGGCTCCCACTAGGCATCCGAAAGACTGAATATATTAAGGCTTTTCCAGAGGAAACTGAAGAAATTCTTGTTTGCTAAGTGCTTCTATAGTGTGGATTTGACGAAAAAAACGAGCACTATGCGGTGTTAAATTGCCTTTGGAAAGCATATGATAAAATGACTATGAAGGACCTGTAAAGAGTAGGGGTCCCCATCTGTATAGGTCCAGAGAAGCAGCCCTTAAAGTAAGGTAAAGTAAAGTATTTTCAATCTTAGATCTAGACAACTTTTGAATCATGTTCATATCCAAACTTTACAAATAAATTCGGACAGGATTCTGATCATACTAGATGCCATGTGAAAAACTTAAAAGTTTCGTCGTCCAGTTTAACCAAAGACTTTATTAAACTAAGCCAGTTAGGTCGTTCTTGCATGGTAGCCTACCCCAGCCGTCTTACGCCCTGTAATATCAATCATATATTATGATTCTATCTTTAGAATGAATTAATCAAAGATTGCATATGTATGACCTAAGAATTACGCCCATGCTAGAAAAGAATCTCTCTCTCTCTTTCTCTCTCTCTCTCTCTCTCTCTCTCTCTCTCTCTCTCTCTCTCTCTCTCTCTCTCTCTCTCTCTCTCTCTCTCTCTCTCTCTCTCAGGAAACTAGTGCAATTTTCAGTTTCCGTATCCTCTGATAATTAGCTATTCTAAATTAGGAATATGTTGAAGTTAATTAACTCTGCAAGTCATAGGTCGACAATATATTTTTTTTCTTACTAAAAACTTCGAAATTTTACCTTTATTTGATTAATTTCGCTACAATCATGAATCGAGAGAAATTTTTACACACGAAAACTTTGAACTTTTGAAGATTGGATTTCAAGATACAAAGAAGGACTTGGACGTTTCCTGGAACTGGAGGAAGTAATCAATTTGGTTCCGACGAAAGGCAATTTACTATCTTTTTCTATTCACCTTCCACGCTCCACTCTCCCTTCTGTCTTTAATTTTTCCTTGAGAGAGAGAGAGAGAGAGAGAGAGAGAGAGAGAGAGAGAGAGAGAGAGAGAGAGAGAGAGAGAGAGAGAGAGAGTTTAACGCTTGATAGATTTAAAATAGTTTGGATAAATTAATTCGAAGGGAGACAACTGCATTTATCTTAAAGACTTTTTTTTTTATTGAGAAAAATGAAAAATTAATCTTTATTCTTTGACATTTAGTAAATAGAAAAATAAGCATTTATATGTAGTGTCTATTTAAATTACCCTTTTTATTTGCTATTTTTTTGTTGTAATGAAATGTTTTTGTGACATCTTTGAAGTCATGCTCTTTTCATGTTTATCAAATTGTTTGTAAAAAAATAATCTTGATAAATATCCTATTCATTATAGATCTACTACGTAATTATCAATATTTCATGTAAATTTATCATTCATTACAAATATATATTATGCTTTTGCGTGTGATTGCTAGAAATAATAACAACAGTTGTTTTAACCATAATTGGCTCTATAAAATCTTTAATTTATATAAGTTAGTTTCATAGAGTATTGGTGTTAACTAATGGATTCCATTAAGAATAATACATTCAAATACTGCTTCGTTTGTTAGAAATTCAAGCTTAGTTACTCCTCACTATTTCTGTTTCTATATATACGTTTAGTTCTCATTTCTGCCGTTAGACACCCTCAGTGTTGTTTCTTCTCTGAAGTATCTCTTTGAATATTTAGATTAATTGGTATACAATTAACAAAAACTTTGATAATTAGCATACGTTTATGCAAAAGTTTTTGAACTAAATTCATTATGAAATTACAATTGCAATACTTTAATTTCAATATAGCTAAATTGATCAAAAGTAACAAGTAATTATCAGAATTTTCTGAAGTATTTGTTTGAATATTCAGATTAATGGGTATACAACTAGCAAAATGTTTGACAATTAGCATACGTTTTTTAAACTAAATTAATGGTGAAATTACAATGGCTATCATTTAATCTCATAGTTAAATTGATTAAAAACAAAATTAGTTGTCAGAAATAATATTCCAATCTCAGAGAACGTTATTTGAACCATTTGGATGACAGTGACTGTCGTGTCTAGACTAAAACGTCCTTGTTCTTTTGAAGTTAAAGAAAGCATACCAAAATGGATAATGCCATTTTAGTATTTTTCGGTGATGGTGAATATATGGTTATCTTGAATGCACAACAAATAATGGTAAATATATACTTCAATCTCTAGTCAAATATATTATCCAAACAGACCTTTAGCTTTAGAACAAATTAATTGTTTATGAGTATTCCTACCTCAATCCCCTTTACAGAAATGGTTATGAAGGATCATAATGTGAAAAATTTGTGTAGGGAAACGCTAAAAACGAGGGATTTGTAGCTATAGTAATGCTTAAAAGTCCATAATAAAGACACGATAACCAGTTTGAAAACTCTATGGTTCATGCAAGTGGCTGGAAATTATCGTATCATAATCATCTATAATTCATATCACATCTCTCAGATGGCTTTTGGCAGCTTCAGTAGTTCGTTGAGACAATGTTAAAACCCATTTTACAAGGTAAACATACACAATCCAACCTATTTTCAGGTTCACCTAACCTAACCTAGGAGCTTTATCCTTACCTATTTACCTACTAAGAGTCTACACCCTGCAACTTCTCCTTACACTACCATATTCGTAGCTTACCCTGTCCCAACGAACTTCATTTACCTGGGTTTTTGTTCCGTTGTGACTCACGTCGCTTATAAAATAATCCTGATTCCGCTGCTCCTCATTTCTGACTATTACACTAAATTTTTTGAATAATTACATTTCCTTATGGAGATGTCATGTAATGGTAATCATGCTGGAACTGAAGGGGAGGTTGGTAAAATTGGATGTTGTAGAACAATACCTAGAAAATTGTGCATTAATATTTGGGAGCTCTTAATTGTTTAAAAAAACCCAGCTGATGCATACGCCATTGCATAATCACAGAAAGCTCCTCAAAGTGATTGAAGCCAAGGCATTGGGCAATAACGCGCCGATAAGGGTCCGAAGTGCTACTGTCCTCAGCGGTCATCATATCCTCAGTGGGTCCTACCTGCTGAGGCTAAACATGTTATATAGGGAAAATGCCCCCACCAGGCTATGTTGAGTTAGTGAATGGTGTCTCCCCTGTCATGTCCCTTTCAGGCAATGGAGCCATTTGTCAGACATGATAATTGGTAATAACCTGATAACAACTTCACTCACGAATGTATGCTGAACGATAACATTAGCAATGTTACCAATGATACATAGTGTTACCAACGATGACTCGGATTGTTAAGGTAATATTACCGGTTACACAATATATAAATAGTACAAAATGGGTACAGAACCTAATAAACCCACCTAACCTAACCAAGTAGTTGACAGGTCGCAAACCTCAGGTATTTACTGAGAACGGTAAAATTAGCCTCGACACGAATGATACACAGCGTTACCAACGGTACAGTGACATTACTAGCGATAGTAATGCTAGATATTTCCATATGTATTTTAAATAATTTTTCAATATAAGTTTTACACAACATATAAAAAGTACAAAAAGGGTACAGAACCTAACACACCCACCTAACCTAACCTAGGAGTTCCCAGGTCACAAAACTCACGTATGTACTGGGAATGTTAAAATAAGCAACGTTACCAATGATACACGGTGTTAACGACGTTACAATGCATTGCTAATGGTATCAATGCTACGGTAATATTATCATGTATATTTTAATTAATTGTTCCATACACACTTTACACAATATATAAAAAGGTAAAAAAGGGCTGTTGGTCACCCCTGCATATTCCCTATATAACATGTTTAGCCTCAGCGGGTAGGTGCCCACTGGGGACACAACCCGCTGAGGACAGTAGCACTTTGGGTACTGTTGAACGTGCCATCAGTCTCCCTAGATGAACGATGGACTTGCTCCAAAATAGTGTTCACATTTGATAGAGCGAAACGCTAGATATTAAGCCCCAGCCCCCATTAATTGTTGAAAGATAAATGTCAAAGTAGCTAGCAGCCATCCGATTTTATAATGAATTCCAGTTTCACTAGAAATTAATGTATCATATGTTAACCATTGTATTGAATACACATATGCTCACTGTTGAATGAATTTATATGCTAATAACAGTGAGTTAGCATACTGTACTACATTGTGTTAAATACACATATGCTCACTGTTGAATGAATTTATATGCTATTAACAGTATTGAGTTAGTGCACTGTATTACATATACTGGCATTGTGTTAGCCAGTTAAGTAGCGTTATAGAATAGGGTAAGAGAGTTAGTCGATAAAAAAACATGGGTTAACCTATGAAATTGACATTCAGTTTAATAATATGGGATGGGTCAGTTATTGAAATGGATTAGTTGCATGTAGTGAGAGGTAATGAACACTCTAAGTTTAGCGAGTCATTAGTTTAGACTAGAATACATTGGTGAATAGGGTTTTCACTGAATCTTAAGATGAATCATCAAAGCATCAGGAAAGGATGGGGTAGTTAGTAGAAGCTGTTAGAAGTTAATTTGAACTTGAAGAAACCTACTTTAATAAACATTACCTTAGGATAATTGATCTAGCCCTGAATTTCCAAATACTGCCCAAATTGTAACCACATTGGCAACCCTGCTTCTTTCTATTTTGTCCCTCTGTTTGCAACACTGCCAGCTAAACCGGCTGTCCATCCTCGGTTAACCATTTGTTAATGAGAGCTTGGGCTGGTAACATCTCAAATGCTCTGTTGAATTTCCACTTTACTTTTAGCCCAGAGAGTCTACATTCTTCAAGAAATTGTTGATTCTCATGTAACTCCAGTTACCTTAATATTTTTTATGGGTTATCCTTGTATGGATTTTCATTGATTTGTGTAATTTTTTTGCACAACCTTGCTGAAAAAAATTATATACGTCTTGGAATAATTCAGTAATTACCCAGTTTTAATCTAGTTAGAAACTGCCCTTTCTGTGGACTGGATAAGTTGCCGGATGTAAAACCATGTGGTAATTGTACTAATTGCAAAGGTGAGGCATTTGGTTTGCTTCATGTGATACTTGTGTCGAGATTGGTACTATAGCAAATATGTGCTCTTGTTTAACACCTATATCCTTACATTGCAAATGGCTCATAAGTTAAGTGTATTTTTGCTTAGTGCTGCATTCTGCATTTTGTAAATTAGGCTCCAGCTCTTCGATTTCGATTCCCAGAGTTTGCACGGTTAATGGCCTTTCTGCGTTAGAATGACAACTTGTTCTTGGTTGTAACAAGTGCTTCCACTTGTTCAAACTTTTCCTTTTTCCTTTTGAATGGGTTGATATTTTCATCCCTCACGGTTGCCATTACTTTTTGCTCCTTGCCTCTGCTCCCACCATACCAGTTTTTACTCCAGTGAGCCTAATTCTCTTAGTTATTTAGATAGCCATTTCAATTAAAGTTTTCAAAGTGCCAATTTTTTTTTGTTCCGTAACCGAAATACAAACCACGCTATTTACAAAGGGTTATTACTTTTAGCGTAGCTGAAATGGCGAGCCATTAGAATTTAACGAGGGTGTATTACCCCCGCGCTAGTTAGCGGGGGGGTAGGGGAGTGGTAGCTAGCTACCCCTCCTCCCCCTCACACACAGGTGAATACTCACTTTCACTTTTGGCTCGGACTGTGACAGACGTCTCTCTGTCTTGGTCCTCGCTTGGCAGCCATTGTCTGTTTTGTCTTTACTTATTCGCTTACTTTTCTTTTACTCAATATATATGTAAACATGTTTTCATGTTTGTATATATATTTGAGTATAGAAATAAGTAAGTTTCCTTTTCAGATGTGTGTGTGTAGTGTACGATATCTACGTGGAGGCCTCGGCAGTTAGGCCACCACGGCCTAATTTTATGGGTTGCGATCGAGTTTGACTTCGGTCTTTCTCTCTCTCTCTCTCTTGAGGTCGTTCACCCTTTTACTATGTTTTACTACGCCCTTGTAGCTTCCTTCCCGTGTGGGTGGGGTTGCTACGCCGTACATTTTGTCTCAATTAGTTTATGAATCTAATTGTAGTTGTTAATTTTTCAGCTTGTAGAACGATTCCTTTCGGGGTTTTCGTTTTTTTTTTTCTTTAGTGTTCATTCATTTTTAAATTACATAATTACATAGTTACATAATTATAATTGTTATAATTCTGTTTTGGTTACAGCTCTCCTTCCGCGAGTGTAAGTGGTTGTGAGGGCACGTGCCTGTTGTGTAATTCTTGTTCCTTTTCCTCGGGATTCCTCTTCGGAGCCTTCCCGGGGGAATGAATGTGTACTAATATTATTTGTTTTATTTTTTTACAGTTACCGATCTAGTTCGTTTCTGTAATATAGCAACGGTGTGAGCTGTCTGGTTGAGTCCTGGGGATTCGGCTGTTGCTGCCTCCCCCCTTGTATTGTCGTCAGGGGCGTGTCTCCTTCTACTGGTAGTACTCCCGTGTCGACGGACAGCTCTCCAGTTCATTTTAGAACAGTCAGGAGGCTTGCCTCCTTGGGCGGATAACTTTCCTTCCGAGGGAAGTTTTTTCCTGTCCAGGCTTGAGCTTTTCCTCTTATGGGGGGTTCTTCTCTTGCCTTTTTTTCGTGCGACTATGCTCTTGGTGCTGAGCGGTCGCACCTGCAGTTTCGCTCAAGGGGCTGGGCAACTGCAGGAGCTCCTCTTCGGAGGATTGCCCCTTTTAGGTCACTGGCTGACCAGTCTCTTCCACGAAGTGTTTCTCTTTCGTTCGCGAGAGAGTACACTCATAGAGACTCCTCTTCGGAGGTTTCTTCTGTTGCTGTTGCTGTTGGCCTCCCTCGCCGTAAGGCCCTCCGTCCGCCTCGTCGTAAGGGCCTCTCATCTCCCTATAAGGGTGCTTGAGGCGCCTTTTTGAATCTCCGTTTGCAGCCTTCAACTTCTTTTTCTCGATCTTCCGTCTTGGTGCAGATGGACAGCAGTCTAATCTCGTCTTCCGACGGGCAACGGTCTTCCCGACGGACAACGGTCTTCCCGACGGACAGCGGTCTTCCGACGGACATCAGTCTCCCGGCGGACAACGATCCCTTCGGGGCAAAGGGTTGCCCCCACGGGGGTTCTTCCCTTGCGTGTCAGGGTTTCCCTGCGCGCCCTTCTGTTCGTCAGCGCTCTCCTGTTCGTCAGCGCTTTCAAGATGATCTTCCCTGCGGTTCCTGTTACGTGCCCTGTGCGCCCACGTTCGCCCTCGCGATCTAGAACTTCGGTTCAGGTCGGGGTCAAGGACTCTTCTTTACGCAGGCTTCCACGCGTAGCCTTCTGCTCGTCAGCGATCATCAGCTCGTCAGCGATCATCAGCTCGTCAGCGATCATCAGCTCGCCAGCGATCGTCAGCTCGTCAGCGATCATCAGCTCGCCAGCGATCTCCGGATCGCCCACGTGTGTTACAGCTGGCACGCCAACGTTCTCCAACACTTCTGAAGGAACATGGTTCGCCAGCTACTAGCTCAACTGCGGATGCTGATCGCCATCGCGCGACCCTCAACTGCAGATGCTGATCGCCATCGCGCGACCCTCAACTGCGGATGCTGATCGCCATCGCGCGACCCTCAACTGCGGATGCTGATCGCCATCGCGCGACCCTCAACTGCAGATGCTGATCGCCATCGCGCGACCCTCAACTGCGGATGCTGATCGCCATCGCGTGACCCTCAACTGCGGATGCTGATCGCCATCGCGCGACCCTCAACTGCGGATGCTGATCGCCATCGCGCGACCCTCAACTGCGCGCCATCGCACAACCCTGAACGATTGCCCGCTTACGCATGCTGCTCCTCATCGCACCACCCTGAACGATCGCCCTCCTGCAGATGCTGATCACCATCGCACCCTTTCACGCGATCATTCACCTGCGCATGCTGCTCGCCATCGCACAACCCTGAACGATTGCCCGCTTACGCATGCTGCTCCTCATCGCACAACCCTGAACGATCGCCCTCTTGCGGATGCTGATCACCATCGCACCCTTTCACGCGATCATTCACCTGCGCATGCTGCTTGCCATCGCACAACCCTGAACGATTGCCCGCTTACGCATGCTGCTCCTCATCGCACCACCCTGAACGATCGCCCTCCTGCAGATGCTGATCACCATCGCACCCTTTCACGCGATCATTCACCTACACATGCTGCTCGCCATCGCACAACCCTGCACGATTGCCCGCTTACGCATGCTGCTCCTCATCGCACAACCCTGAACGCTCGCCCTCTTGCGGATGCTGATCACCATCGCACCCTATCACGCGATCATTCACCTACACATGCTGCTCGCCATCGCTTACCGCCAGCGATCTTCTTCACCTACGCGGCAGCACGATCCCTCGCCGTCACGCCCATTCGCCCGCGCGATCGCGCGCCCGCGCGATCGCTCGCCCGCGCGATCGCTCGCCTGCGCGCCCGCGCGATCGCTCGCCTGCGCGCCCGCGCGATCGCTCGCCTGCGCGCCCGCGCGACCGCTCGCCCGCGCGACCGCTCGCCTGCGCGCCCGCGCGACCACTCGCCTGTGCGCCCGCGCGACCATTCGCCTTTGCGCGACCGTTCGCCCTCGCGCGACCATAGTTCGCGGCGAATTCCACAGCCGGTGGTAGCAGCAGGGACGCCTGCTCCTAGGCGGCACTCGGGATCACCTCCATCCAAGCACAGGTTGGTAGTGCAGGACGAAGACAGGTCAGTACAGCATTCTTCCCACCTTCTTTTCAGGCAGGAACCGTCGTGTCCTCTCCAAAGGATCGCCCGATCCCTTTCACCTTAGCGAGGATTTCGGACTCTGTGTCCTTGGAGCAGCAGACATGGTTTGATCCGCTGGCACGGGCGTTAATGAGGGTTATGAAACCAGCACTCACCGGCCAGGGTAACAAACCAGCGGCTGTCTCTCCTACGCTGAAGAGAAAGAGAGGAGTGGACTTCGTGGTGACTTCCCCCAGGGCGAAGTTGGTTCCCAAGAGGTCGGTCTCGAGGGTCCCCACTCCTGCACGAGTACTCTCTCCTTCTCCCGCCCTGGAAGGATTTTTGGCGGGGGGGCTTTCCGTTGAAGATTTCTCCATCGGACAAGGGGTGACTGCTTACCTCTTCCTCTGGGAGCTTACCAGGTTCTTTCCCTCCTCGGTTACGGCCCGAGGTTTGGTTCAAGGAAGCTACAGGAAGATCAAGGGTACTTTCCTCCTCTCGAGCTCAGGCACCTTGGCCTTTCGTCGTTAAGTATCTACTTGCGGACAAGCTCGATGTTGTACCATCTGGACGCACTGACTGAAGGCTTCCTTCGGGTGTCTCATCTGTGGAGGTCAACGACCTCAGACACCCTTCCATCCTTGAGAAGAGTTTTGTCTTTGCCCAAGGACAGAGACTTAAACATCTGCTGTGCGGAGTAAATCGACTTCCGGTTTCACTCCTCCAAGGCGCTTTCTTCCAGACTCTGCAGGGCTCCAGCTCCCTTTTCTTTCAACCACGTCGGCCTAAGTTATCGGCTACGACAACTGGGACAAGGTGTCCAATTGCAGTTTCCTCCTGTCAGGAACAGATGGCACGGGAGACTTCCCCGGGGGAGGGCATAGTCCTAAAAGGAGTTCACGAACTCTAGGATTGCAGGTTTTTTCGCTGGGAGGATGCTTAAGGTTACTCATCCGAATGACAGCTTCCCGATGCCCATTCCCGCACAATCTCTGTGAGTAGCCAAGGATATCGCGCCTGCCGTCTCTGTCAGCGAATTCAGTGTCTCTGAACCTCTATGCCATAGCATCAGCAGAGTTGCCCGGTTGGGCAGAATGATCCATACCTTAGGCGAAGGTCTTCCTTAGGATCATCGACGGCTTCACCCCCGGCCCCCTCAGTCGATCCTTTCTTGTAAGGAAGGATCTGAGAGGGGATGTCCATAGTCGACCTCTCAGCCCTGATCAAGTTTGTCGAACAAACTTCGGCCAGCGTAGACCAGCAGAATCGATCAGACTGGTAACGAGGCGACAGGACTCCTTTAACCCTGGATCGGAAGGACGGGTACTTTCAGTTTCCATTCCATCCATCTTCCAGGGTGCTCGTCGAATTCAGCCTAAACTGCAAGTATTCCTGCTTATGATGCAGTGTGGCTATCCCGCCGTGGCATAGCAGGTGTGTTTCCCCAGAGAACTCTCCCTGCCTTCCTTTTGGCCGCTCAGGTGCAGACTTTCGCCTCCTCTGCTGTTTGGAGGGCTGGTCAACTCCGGTAGGCTCGGGTTTCGACCTTCTTCAGCGCCGGGAAAAGCTTCCGAATGCTGACCATGAGTGTGGGCTCATGGTATTTTGCTTGGAGCCTTCTCTTCCTCTGCCTCAACATCTGGAGTATCTGGCCATGATATTGAGTCAACCGCCTTACCACGTTGGAAACCCCGCTTCTCGTCCGTCCAGCGAGGTTAAGCAACGTCGGTACTTGGATGGGTGACCACCTGGGGACGCCAGATTCTGTTACCACATCCTCCGAGCCTTCCTTTCGGTTGACTGTGGCAAGACTGAGGAGAGTCGCAGTACCTGTTCTCAGTCAAGCAGAGTTTTCAGCCCTACCTTGGAACGTTTCCTAGTTCTTCTTTCCTCATTGACCCGTTTATAGTCCGAACGGTCGCCTCAGGATAAGTTCCATGTGGGGCGATCCAAGTTCCGGTGGCTTCAGGCAATGTTTAACCGGACTCCCTGGCCCTATGGGACCAGCGGAACTATTAAACCTGCAATGGGTGTTGACCTATGGAGCCTCTTGATGGTAGTGGATATTCTCGTCCTTTCCCCACATTCTTGATGCGGTTCTCGGACTCGTCAAAGGAAAGGGGGGGGGGGCATGTTCCGGTCCAGGCCTATGGTCAAGACCTGAAGGATACCTCTCCATCATTCAGGCAGGCTTAAGGGCCTTAGTCTGGCCCCTCTTCAGATCCTACCGCTCCTGCCAAGTCGCCCCGTTGCGTGTCGACTTCATGCTAACCAGCAGGGGACGCATTTTCACACCTTCACATCTTGCAGTAGAGATACCGGGATGATTGAGATTCTCTCAATTCCACCATCGGCTCTCTCATTCCAGGCAGGGGAATGTTTCTCTCAGACTATCCGAGCAGAGCCTCATAGAGAGAGTGTACCTAAGGGTCTTTGACCTTGGGTAACCAGCAAGTGCTGGTCTGGGGGACCTGATCGCGACAGCTTGGAACCTCAAGCTTCCGCTAGTTTTCCCCCCAGTCTCAGACCCCGAGACTCTGGCAAGATGCATTCCGGTGATGGTGGGACAACTTCGACGCCTGCGTCTTCCCTCCTTTTTGTCTGCGGACAATGGGTCTCAACAAAACCAGGTTGTCTGTCAACCTTTCAATGGGAGAGCTCCACTGGGACTATGCGCAGAACGGTTTCTGGACCCTCTGCTTCCCCTGACGGAACTCCCGGGAGAGCTTCTCCCACGGCGCAGACTACTCAAGCAACCACACTGCGACATCTCTCCCGAACCGGGGCGTCGCTTCGGCTTCATGCCTGGAGACACTACGCTTCCTCCTCTAGAAGAGACAACCCGCTACAGTCGCGGTACGGAGGTCGCGTCATCTGCGATAGTCATCCACAGGGGTCTCCCAGGCAAAGTGAAGAGTCTAAGGTGGTTGGTGCCGTGGGAGATATACCTCTTCCCGTGAGGCCTCTTCTCCAGCAATAACGGTCTTATTGCCTTTCGGCGGGAGGAAACTCCTTTCCGCTCTTGGCAATGAAGCCTGTCGCTCAGCCTTTCCCTGACCTTCAGGCTTAAAGGAATAACTTTTTCCTGCCCGCTGGATCTATCCTCGCTCATGCGAAGCTACGATCGTCCCTGCCCTAGTCGGAGGAAGACCTCCGACTTGGAGCATGGCTCGGACTTTTAGTCCTTTAAGAGATCTTCTCAAGACCCTTTTACGACAGGCCTCGGATTGTATTCCGCCTTGGGTCTTCTGCTCACTCTGGCCACGGCCAGTGTGTAAGCAATCTTCTTGGTCTCTTACTACTCCCCCCCTTTCTAAGGAAGAGGAGAAGGCAACATTCAGGCTCGCTCCTGAGTTGTTGGCTAGACTCAGAATCTGAGGGTCCCGACCCTTCGGTCCGATTCATTCAAGATTTTGAGTCTCCATTCTGTGTCTGATGTCCCAAGACCTTCTCTTTCTTGCCAGTACAGGAATCGAGAGGTTAGCGCTGGGAACAGCTGCAGTTTGGCCTCAGTTGCAGCCGATTTGGGAACACAAGGAGGACATGGGGGGAGAGTCACCAGTATACCTCTTCAGCCCGGACTCAAGGACATTCATCTCGACCTGTCTTCAGACCCTCCCCCGTCACGTCGCCCTACAGCACGATGTTGGATACATCGCAACGTCCCTCGCCTTCGAGTAATACTACTCTGTGACGCAGGTGCTACAAGCTGGAGTCTGGAAGCGTCTGATGACCTTCGCAGCCCGCTTCCTGCAGGGCGTGACCCACAGGAGTCTCGATACGTTTTCTATCGCTCTGTGGTGGCTACACAACAGCTGGTCTAACCTCAGGCTCCTTTTTGGACAGGTAGCAGAAGGTTGAGGGCATTGTTATCAGGTTTTAGTCTGCATGAACGAAAGAAGTATGTCTGGCCCTTACTTCTTTCTTCATCATCCCCTCTACGGGGAAGCAGCATCCTGGTCTCTGCATAGCTGACCTCGAACCTCTGCAGGTAAACCATGCTTCCTTGTGTTCCGAGTATTGAGTCAATACTGTCGCGTCCCCCATACCCTGACGAGGTGGTATTGGGAACGTCCTAACCCAGAGTTCCTTCTGGAACTCCAGGTCAACTGCCTAGGACGGGTCACACTTCTTCCTTCACACACAAGCTTACGTAGGCCACATGGTTCCTTGCGGTGCAAGGAACTTGTGAGGTGCAGGGACTCCTTTTCTCGAGTGCGACTCACTCGGATTCTGAGTCCCCGGGTAAAGCCAAAGCCAGTATGGCTGGGGACTTTCCACCCTTCCTAAGGGATAAGTCACCCTTTGTAAATAGCGTGGTTTGTATTTCGGTTACGGAACAAATGACAAATTCGAAGATAATTTGTATTTTTCCTAACCATACAAACCTTAGCTATTTACACATATTTGCCCGCCAGCCCTGTCCCCCAAGACAAGTCCTACCTCTAAGTGAAAGTGAGTATTCACCTGTGTGTGAGGGGGAGGAGGGGTAGCTAGCTACCACTCCCCTACCCCCCCGCTAACTAGCGCGGGGGTAATACACCCTCGTTAAATTCTAATGGCTCGCCATTTCAGCTACGCTAAAAGTAATAACCCTTTGTAAATAGCTAAGGTTTGTATGGTTAGGAAAAATACAAATTATCTTCGAATTTGTCATTTTAGCTTGCTTTCACTTGAATGTCTAGTAACAAGGGTTGGCGTAGGTAGATACCCGGGTACCTGTCTGGCTTGGCCGGCTTTTATAATTTAAAAGATCCAGCATTTTTTTTTCTTTTAGGTGTATCTTCTTCAAAAAAAACATTTTCATTGTTATATTGTGTAACCTTTAGTATGATACATAATTTAAAGTAGAACAAATATATTTACAACCCCTTTTATATATTATGGAAGAGGTAATAAAAGTTTTCTAATTTAAAAAAGGGCCAGGTTTTTACCTTTTGTAGCTGTGTAGCCTACTGCTATAGTACTGTACATTACTATGGTACTATTGTGTACATTTGAGTATCATACATATTTTGATGTATGCAATTCAGCCCATTTTCCTCTACTTCAGTATTACATGTTGCAGCATGTTGTAATTATGATTATTGTTTTCTTCAATCTAAGCTTCAATTTACAAGCTATCACTAATATAGTCAGCCCTCCTTATTAGCTGGGTCAGGTAACAGAGACATGTGAAAATCTGTGAATACTTGCTGTCCTAGGGTGAGTTAACTACTTACCTACCAACTCACTTCCCATTGCCTACAAGTGGTCAACTAACACCCTTAGTACTGTCTAATATTGTTTTTATTAGGTTTCTGTTACAATATAAGTATTATATTAATGAATGAACATATTCAATAAGTGTACAGTACATGTAAACATGTGTACTTTGTACATTGTAAGACTAATGAACACACAACATGAGTCATTGCCACACTTACACTTACATATGGCGTTTTCGACAGGTCAACTCGTGCCATTGAAGCTCACCGTACACATAGCCTATATCTACTTGTTCCGTAACTGGAATACAAACCAAAACCATGCTATTTAAAGTGGGTAATTACTTTCGGCATAGCTGAAAGGACGAGCCATAAATATTTAACGAGGGATTATTACCCCACCGCTAGTTAGCGGGGGGTAGGGAGGGTAGTTAGCTACCCTCCCCCCTCACACACCTGTGTTGTAAGCTCACTTTGCTTACGGATCGGGTGCTAGACGGACGTGTCCGCTGTCACCCTCGCCTACACGACAGCCATTAATCATTGCTTTTGTTTTTTCTTTTCTAGAGTGTTGTGAAGTTGGCCTCTACAATGCGGAAGTGCCCTGGGTTACCTGACCGCCCTTGTGGGACCTTCATGTCTTCTATCGAAACGGATCCACACACCTTATTCCCTTATTGTAGGGGTCAACGGTGTGAGAGTGATAACATATGTATGGAATGTAGGGAGTGGCCTACCTCCCAATGGGAGAGGTTTTCTTGGCGCCGGAAGAAGAAGTCCAAACGGGATATTTCTTCTTCGAGGGTTTCTTTGAAGAAGGAAAATCCTAAGGACTCTTCTTCCGTAGCCCAAACCTCCTCCGAAGCTCCCACTCGGACGGCTTCTCGCGAGAGGCCGTCGAGTGGTAGCGTAGGCCGTACTGTTGTTGACCGATCTCGGGGTTTGGGAGAGGGAGTTGCCTCCCATAGCGAGGCAGCTCCTCATCCTCTCCCGGGGGAGGATTTAATTATTTCTTCTGATGTGAATAATGATGATTTTTCGCAGCTTTGGGCTTCCTTGGGGCTTCAGGGTTCGCCCTCCAAGGAAGCCCTGTTTGACATGATCAGGTTGGTAGCAGCTGTCAAACAGTCACCGGCAGTAGCAGAGGTTGACCGTCTGTATTGTCGAGGCTGTTGTGGCAGACGCTTCCAATGAGAGTGTTCAAACCCCTGCTCCTGTTGTAGCTGAAGGCTTAGCTCCCCCCTCCGAACATCCTTCGAGGGAGGAACTAAGTCCAACGGTCTCTCCTGCGGGTGATTCTCCCCCCCCCCCCCCGGGGGAGTTCACTGACAGAGACTCCTCTTCAGAGGACTGCCGATGGTTTGCCTGCTGCTCCCAGAGGACGTATCCGACTTAAGGCTCGCCTTCCTCTTTGTCGCCGAGGTCTTCCTCCTCCTCACAAGGGTGTTAGGAGGCGCCTCTTCGGATCTTCATCCTCGTAGTCCCCCGCAGAGGAACCTCGTCCTTCACCTACCGTTCCTGCTACTTCCTTGGACCTGGACCTCTCCGCAGATCGTTCGGGATCTCCTACGCCTGCCAGACCTGCTGACCTGCCCTCACCTTTCCTGGCTGCTGACACGCTGTGGGCGCCCACCCATCCCGTTTTCCAACGGGCACCGGTCCCTTCGGAGCAAAAGGGGCTTTCACACATTGTGTGTAAGTCCCTTAAGCGCCAGGTTTCCCCTGTGCGCCAACGTTCGCCTGCACGCTAGCGCACTACTGCCCGCAAGCGCCCTCCGGTTGCTGTCTCATCTCGCCAGCACTCTCCTGCACGCCCACGATCTCCTGTTCGTCCTGCAGTTCCAGAGACTACGCGCCCACGATCTCCTGCTCGCCAACGGACCTCTGCGCGCCCTCGGCCTGATGCACGCCATGGACGCCCTCGGTTTCCTGCTCGTCAGTGCTCTCCTGCTTGTCAGCGCTCTCCTGCTCGTCAGCGATCTCCTGTGCGCCAGCGCTCTCCTGCTCGCAAGCGCTCTCCCTTCGCCAGCGCTCTCCTGCTCGCCAACGCTTGCCTGCTCGTCATCGCTCGTCTGCTCACCCTCGATCTTCGGATCAGGGCTTCAAAGGGAAGTCCTCTTCCTCTCCTGCTCGCCAGCGCTCTCCTCCACGATCGCCGACTCGCCATCGGACCTCGCCTGCTCGCCATCCCTCGCCTACGCGCCATCGCCCGCAGTCTCCATCGCGCGCCCATGCGCCCACTGCCAGAACTTCTGTTCCTGATGAGCGCCCTCCTGCGCGTCCACGCGCTAGGGATATTCCCCCTGCACGTACGCGCCCTACGGCTTCGCCCTTATGGGCCATTCAAAATCCTGTGGCTGCACTCCATCCGAGGTCTCCGGAACTCGCGCCAACTCGCCCCGTCACCTACGCGCCCACGAGGCCTGACACCTACACGCCCACGCGCCCTGTCGCCTGCGCGCCCACGAGCTCCTTCTCCTGCGCGGCATTGTTTGGCAATGCGCCAACGCGCGAACTCGCCTACGCGCCCTCGCGCGCCATCGCTCGCCCGCGCCATCGCTTGCCCTCGCTCGCCCGCGCACCCATGCGCGCCCTCGCCATCACCCACGCGCGCGCAAGCAATCGCCCCCCCAAGCTAGGCAATGGCCTATCGCGCGACCGCGATGCCCAGCGTGACCCACAGCGCGACACACAGCGCGACCCACAGTAAAGGATCTTGCAGTACGACGCGCAGTCAGGTCATCTTCATCGCGTTCCCCCCACCCGTAAGCACAGGATAGCGCGCTCGACGGAGGAAGGAAAATTTCCGGACAGGTCCCGGAACATTTCTTCTACAGCTTCTTCCTTTCAGGCAGACCCTGTTGGAGTTTCCACTCCTAGGGATCTTATGATCCCCTTCCCTCCAGAGGGTGTCTCTGACAGCGGTTGCGCAGGCTTTCAAGCCCGCTTTCTCTGAACTAGGCCTCAAATCAGTGGCTATCTCGCCCCCCCCCCCCCTGAAGAGGAAGAGAGGAGAGGACGACGTGGTTACTTCTCCAAGGGCGAAACTGGCTCCTCGGAAGCCGTCGAGGAAGGCTCCCTCCCCTCCCCAGACACACAGCGCGACCCACAGTAAAGGATCTTGCAGTACGACGCGCAGTCAGGTCATCTTCATCGCGTTCCCCCCACCCGTAAGCGCAGGATAGCGCGCTCGACGGAGGAAGGAAAATTCCGGACAGGTCCAGGAACATTTCTTCTACAGCTTCTTCCTTTCAGGCAGACCCTGTTGGAGTTTCCACTCCTAGGGATCTTACGATCCCCTTCCCTCCAGAGGGTGTCTCTGACAGCGCTGCTGTCAGTCGGCTGCCCTGGTTTGGGCCCTTGATAAGAGCGGTTGCGCAGGCTTTCAAGCCCGCTTTCTCTGAACTAGGCCTCAAATCAGTGGCTATCTCGGCCCCCCCCCCCCCTGAAGAGGAAGAGAGGAGAGGACGACGTGGTTACTTCTCCAAGGGCGAAACTGGCTCCTCGGAAGCCGTCGAGGAAGGCTCCCTCCCCTCCCCAGACTTTCTCTCCATCCCCTCCCCAGACTTTCTCTCCATCCCCCGTGGACGAGGGTTTTCCGTCCTCGTGATTCTCGTGAGGTGAGGCGTTCTCCCATCGCACCAATGGGAGAAACCCCACCTCGCGCCGAGAAGTCTCCTTGGGTGGAGGCGGAGAAGAGCCCCCCACCATCTTCGTTGGAATCCTGCATCCCTTCCAGGAGGGAGTCGAAGGACTCCAAGAAGGTTCCGAAATCTTCTTCGAGGATCAGACCAGAACCAGCTAAGCCCACGGAGAACGTCCACGAGTCCCCCAAAGAAGAGCCTTTGGGGACTGGAGACCTTGCTGCTAGTCCATCAGGAGGAGAGCCGCAGGAGTCGGAGCATGCCTTCTGGCAAGTTTTGACTCTGATGAGGAACCTTAATGGATTTTCGGATCCGGAGATTCCTCCTCGAGAGGGCAAGGTTCTGGACCGAGTCTTTGGTACCAAAAAGCCCCCTAAAACCAGCGCAGCTTTGCCCTGGTCCCAGGGGGTCAAGAGTGCCAGAGATAAGGTCGAGAGCCAGCTCTCCGAGCTAGCCTCCTCCAGCCGTTCCAGCGCCGGAAACAAACTCCTCCCACCTCCTCGTGTCCACCAGAGGAGGTACTTCGAAATCGTCGAGGAGTCCTGTTTAGCTCTTCCCCTCCACCACTCGGTGGAAGAGCTCTCCAGGGGAGTCCCTCTCGAGAGAGAGACTCCAACCGCCCAGTGTCGTTCTCAGCCTCGGAGATTCTCTGCCAGGAGAAGGTAGCGAAGTGTGCCATGCAGGCCACTTCGTGGCTGGATATCTGGCTAGGATCTCTTGGCATCCTGATACGATCCGAAGTCTTGTCTAAGGAGAGTACCAGGAAGGCCTTGGAGACCTTCCTTCTTTCAGGCACTCGTACCATCGAGTTTCTAGCCCACCAAGTCTCGAACTTGTGGGCTAACACTATCCTGAAACGCCGTGATATGGTGTCTGAAAGATTCAACTCGAAGATCCCCAACACTGAGGTCAGTAAGCTCAGACATTCCTCCCTTTTGGGGAGTAGTCTGTTTGAGCCGAAAGATGTAGAGCAGGCGGCTGAGAGGTGGAGGAAGTCCAACCAGGACTCCCTCCTCCAGAGGGCTTTAACATCAAAGCCCTATAAGCCTCCAGCACCTCAACAACCTCGCCCTGCAAAGATGACAAAGCCGGCAGTAGCAGCAAAGGCAGCGGTGTCCAAACAGCCCTTTCCCGTCAAGGACAGGAAAGGCAAGAAGTCCTCCAGGGGAGGCAAAAATCCTAGGGGGAGTGGCCGAGGCCGCAAACGCTAGGATTGGCAGTCCCCCCGCATGTCCACCAGGGGGGGGATGCCTCCAAAGTTGCGCGAACAGGTGGCAGCAACTCGGGGCCGATTCCTGGACGATTTCCGTGATCAGCCAAGGATATTGCATCCCATTCATAACATCTCTTCCTCCCCTGACAGCGAATCCAGTGTCGTTGAGCTCTCTTGCCATGGGATCGGTAAGAGGGCAAGCCCTTTGGGCAGAAGTCCAGACCATGTTGAAGAAGGACGCTCTCCAAGAGGTCGTCGACAGGTCCCCAGGCTTCTACAGTTGACTCTTTCTTGTAAAGAAGGCATCTGGAGGCTGGAGACCAGTCATCGACCTCTCAGCTCTGAACAGGTTTGTCAAGCAGACCCCGTTCAGCATGGAGACGGCAGACATGGTCAGACTCGTAGTGAGACCGCGAGACTTCATGTGCACACTGGATCTGAAGGACGCGTACTTCCAGATCCCAATCCATCCGTCTTCAAGGAAGTACCTAAGATTCAGCCTAGACAACAAGATTATCAGTTCAAGGTGCTGTGTTGTTCGGTCTCTCAACAGCACCTCAGGTTTTCACCAGAGTGTTCACCCTGATATCTTCGTGGGCACACAAGATCGGCATCCGTCTCCTCTGTTATCTGGCCGACTGGCTGATCTTAGCAGACTCAGAGTCAACCCTTCTTCGACACCGAGACAAACTTCTGGGGATTTGCCAACATCTGGGGATCATGGTAAATCTCGAGAAGTCTTCTCTGCCTCCTACCCAAAGACTGGTATATCTAGGCATGACATTGGACACCAATCTCCACAAAGCCTTCCCATCAGACGACAGGATAGCAAGGCTGAGGAAGGTCGCAAGTCCTTTCCTCAGACGAGACGAACTCCCAGCCCAATCGTGGTTACGTCTCCTCGGCCATCTCTCATCCCTGGTCCGTCTAGTTCCCAACGATCGTCTCAGAATGAGATCCCTGCAATGGCGACTCAAGTCTTGGTGGAGTCAAGGATACGATTCCCCAGACGTCTTGATCCCTATGGGTCTCGCGGAACGGACGGACCTTCAGTGGTGGGTGGCAGACGAGAACCTACGAAAGGGAGTGGATCTTCTCGTCCTCCCCCCGGATTTGATGCTGTTTTCGGACGCCTCAAAGAAACGGTGGGGGCCCCACGTTCTGAACCACAGGACCTCAGGCCTGTGGTCAGAATCAGAAAAGTGCCTCCATATAAATCTGCTAGAAATGGAGGCCGTTTTTCTGGCCCTTCAACAGTTCCAACAGCACCTGGCGATTCACTCTGTGGTGGTGATGAGCGACAACACCACAGTAGTGGCTTACATCAACAAGCAGGGAAGTACCTTTTCAGAACAGCTATCCCATCGTGCAGTAGAGATAACGAGATGGACCGAAGTCCACTCGATTCCACTTTTGGCTCGCTTCATTCCAGGCAAAAGGAATGTGCTCGCCGACAGTCTGAGCAGAGCGTCTCAGATAGTGAGTACCGAGTGGTCTTTGGATCGTCAAGTAGCCAACAAAATCCTGACTTTGTGGGGTTCCCCGACGGTGGATCTGTTCGCGACAGCGTTGAACTTCAAACTGCCGCTGTACTGCTCCCCAGTCCCGGACCCCAAGGCTCTCTTGCAAGATGCTTTCCAACAACGGTGGGACAACATCGACGTATACGCCTTTCCCCCGTTCTGTCTGATGAGGAGGGTACTCAACAAGACCAGACTATCGGTCAACCTCTCGATGTCTCTCATAGCTCCACTGTGGCATCACGCGGAAGGGTTCCCGGACCTTCTGCAACTCCTTACGGAGCCTCTGAGAGAACTCCCTCCGCGACACGAGCTACTCAAACAACCACTCGCCAACATCTTTCACAAAGCCGTAGCTTCGCTTCGGCTTCACGCCTGGAGACTATGCAGCATATCCTCGCAGAGAGAGGATTTTTGCAACAAGTTGCGGAAAGGATGTCTGGACACCTGCGAAAGTCATCCGCAGGGGTCTACCAGGCGAAGTGGAGAGTTTTCTGTGGTTGGTGTCATGGAAGGGGTATCTCTCCACTCGATGCCATTATTCCAGCAATAGTGGAGTTCTTCGTGTATTTGCGAGAAGAAATGCGCCTTTGTCTCGGCAGTGAAAGGCTATCGCTCAGCCTTAAGTCTAGCCTTCAGGCAAAGGAGTGGACATTTCTTCTTCGCTGGAACTTTCCCTACTCATACATAGTTATGAACTTACCTGCCCTCAGTCGGAAGTGAGACCTCCTCCATGGAACGTGGTTCGAGTTCTCAGGTCTCTTAAGAGACCTACCTACGAGCCATTACGCCAGGCTTCAGATCGCCACCTGACTTGGAAGACGGTGTTCCTACTAGCTTTGGCGTCAGCCAAGCGAGTTAGCGAACTTCATGGTCTCTCGTATGACATCGCTCATTCAAGGGAATGGGGGGAGGTAACGTTCAGGTTCGTCCCTGAGTTTATTGCTAAGACTCAGAATCCAGGAGTGCCGGACCCTCGCTTCGACTCCTTCTGGATTTTGAGTCTTCGTTCCGTAACAGATGACCCAGACCATCTCCTACTGTGCCCAGTAAGGAGTCTGAGGCTATACCTGAAGAGAACAGCTGGAGTTCGTCCCCAAGTGCGGGCTTTGTTTGTCAGCACTGGGAGATAGAAGAGGAGGGATACCAAGAACACCATCTCGGCATGGATTCGTAGGGTGATACATCTGTCCCTGAATCCAGACCCTCCTCTGTCACGTCGCCCTAGAGCTCATGATGTCAGGGGAGTAGCTACCTCCCTGGCCTTCAAGAAAAACTTTTCAGTGACTCAGGTTCTACAAGTAGGGGTGTGGAAGCGTCAAACGACCTTCACAGCCCACTACCTGCAAGATGTGACCCACAGGAGGCTCGATAAATTCTTTATCGGCCCTGTGGTGTTTGCACAACAGCTGATTTAAACCTCAGGCTCCTTAATGGACAAGTAGCAGAGGGTTGAGGGCATTGTTACCTGGTTTTAGTCTGCATGAATGAAAAGGTATGCCTGGCCCATATTCTTTTCTTCATCCTCCCCTCTCTTGGGGAAAGCAGCATCCTGGGTTCTCTGCACAGCTGACCTCAAACCACTGCAGGTAAACCATGTTCCCTTGTGTTCCTAGTATTAAGTTAGTTCTGTCGCGTCCCCATACCCTGACGAGGTGGTATTGGGAGAGTCCTAGCCTAAAGTTTCCATCTAAAGAACTTCAGGTCAACTTCCTAGGACGAGTCGCACTTTTTTCCTTCACACACAGCTTACATAGGCCGCAGCCCTTGCATAGCAAGGTGCGAGCGAGGTGCAGGGACTCTTTATTGTTGAGTGCTGACACACTCAGATAATGAGTCCCCGGGCAAAGCCAAAAGCCAGTACAGCTGGGACTTATTCCACCCTTCCTTAGGGTTAAGTCACCCACTTTAAATAGCGTGGTTTGTATTCCAGTTACGGAACAAATGACAAATTCGTAGATAATTTGTATTATTCCTAACTATACAAACCTTAGCTATTTAATCAAACTTGCCCGCCAGCCCTGTCCCCCATGAAGTCCTACCTCTAAGCAAAGTGAGCTTTCAACACAGGTGTGTGAGGGGAGAGGGTAGCTAACTACCCTCCCTACCCCCCTCTAACTAGCGGTGGGGTAGTAATCCCTCGTCAAATTCTTATGGCTTGTCCTTTCAGCTACGCCAAAAGTAATTACCCACTTTAAATAGCTAAGGTTTGTATAGTTAGGAAAAATACAAATTTTCTACGAATTTGTCATATTACTTCTGTAAAGTACTGTATTTTGTATACAGCACTTTACATTAGCCCATATAACAATAGCATTGCCGTATTACACAAAGAATCGTAGAGTCCCTTTTGTCTGATTCTATAAAGAAGACATTACCTGGGTCGATGTTAGCATCCTTACGAGCCGCAAACTTCATGAAATCCACAAAGTTAGGGTTTTGGCTATCCCTGAGGAATCTGACACAGTCCGAGTTTGGACCACTTGGGTCAGTTTGGGGAATGGGATCCGGAAGGGACGGAGTTTCAACTCGAGGAGGAGAGGAAACCAACTGCTCTTTGGCCAATGATGTGCCACTAAAGCCACTGCTCCGTTGAAGGAGCGGAGTTTGTGTAAGACTTTCATCAGAAGATTCACTGGAGGGAATAAGTAGATCTTCTGCCAATGGTTCCAATCCAGGGTTAATGCATCCATGGCATAAGCCTGAGGGTCCAGGTTCGGGGTCACATAACATGGGAGTTTGTGATTGAGTTGGGTCGCGAATAGATCTACCTGGAGACCTGGAACCAGCCTGAGTATCCACCGGAAGGAGTGCATGTCCAGGGACCATTCCGATTCCAGTGGGCTCGTCCTGGATAATGAGTCTGCTATCACTTTCTAGACTCCTGCTAGGTGAGTTGCTGACAGGAACCAGTCTTTGTCGGCTGCCAAGGCGAAGATAGTGACCAGGATCTGATTCAGGTTGGGTGATTTGGATCCCCCTCTGTTGAGGTAGTGGACTACGGCCGTGCTGTCTGAGACGACTCTGATGTGGGTCGACCTCGGAGGAGAGATTCTCTTCAGGGTCGAGAACACCGCCATGGCTTCGAGAACATTGATATGGAACTGCTTCATGGCGGGTGACCAAGAGCCCTGAAACATCTGATGTTGGGAGTAATCCCCCCCCCCCCATCCACTCAGAGACGCGTCGGTATGAATTGTCACTTGTGGAGAGGGGAACTGTAGAGGAACCGATTTGGAGAGGTTCTTCGGTTCGGACCATGGTTGTAGTCTCATTTTTAAGACAGAGGGGATCTTCGAGGTCTTGTCTCTTAAAGGTATTGTCGGTCTCTTTCTCCAAACTCGATTGATGTCTTTGAGTTTGGCTTTTAATAGGAGATCGGTCAGTGATGCAAATTGTAGAAGGCCGAGGATTCGTTCTAAAGCTCTTCTGGACACCTGTCTGTGTTTGAGAAAGTTCCTGACCTTGGAAGCTATCTCCCTTACTTTCTTGGGAGGAAGGGAGAGTCTGTGCTTTGAAAGGTCCCAACGGATGCCTAACCATTCGAAGTGGCTTGATGGTTGTAGGCGAGACTTTCGGAGATTGACTTGGAAGCCCAGTTTGGCGAGAAAGCGGAGTACCTTCGACGTAGCTCTGTTGCATTCCTGGATCGACTGGGCCCAAATGAGCCAATCGTCCAGATAGGCGATGATCTGTATCCCTTGGTGTCTGAGTTGTTCGAGCACCGTCTCTCCCAGTTTCGTGAATATCCTGGGGGCAATGCTGAGACCGAAGGGCATGACTTTGAATGCAAAGGCTTTCCTGCCGAGACGGAAGCCTAGGTAAGGAGAGAAGTTTCGAGCTATTGGGACATGATAATAGGCGTCGGTAAGATTGATAGAGGTGGTGATGGCCCCACGGGGAAGTAAGGACCGTACCTGAGAGATAGTCAGCATACGGAACTTGTCACAAAGGATGTAAGAGTTGAGCTTTGATAAGTCCAGAACTACCCTCAACGCCGACGAGTCTTTCTTCGGGACTGTAAACAGGCGGCCTTGGAATTTCAGGGATCGAACCCGTTTGATTGCTTTCTTCTTGAGTAACTCTGCGGTGTACTCTTCCAGGATGGGAGTGAGTCTCTGGAAGAAGGTCACTGGCGGAGGAGGGGATCCCTGTGACCATTTCCAACCCAAGCCCCTGGATATTATGCTGTGAGCCCATGGACTGAAGGTACAATGGTCCCGGAAGTGATAAAGTCTCCCTCCTACCGGCATCATATCATTGGGAGGGAGTGAACCTAGGGCCCCTCCCTCCTCGGGCACCCCTTGCTCTAGGTCCACCGCGTTGGCGGAACTGTCCTCTACCTCTGAAACTTCCTCTCTGGTATCCACGAAAGGAACCGGAGGATTCGTAGGCAGGGTTGTATGCAGGAGAGGACATCCAAGAGGGGTTGGGCTGTGTACCAGGGGGAGCAGTGAGGTAGACTACCTGCTGAGGGGGAGCCTGTTGTTTAGAAGTCGAGGCAGCGGAAGACTGTGGGGAGGAGTTACCCCGGACCGTCTTGTAAGGACTAAACCTCTGTTTCTTCTTGAAGAATGTCTGTTTTTGGGGTTCGAACCTCCTTTTGGCTGAGAGACCCCACCTTACCTGCAAATTTTGGTTTGCCCTCGCCGCGTCCTGAAGAACCTTATCAACTTCGGTCTGAGGGAAGAGGGTCTTACCCCAGCAGGAGGACGCTATCAGCCTGTTCGGTTCATGTCTGATGGAGGCCTCAGACAGAACGAACTTCCTGCAACTAACTCGAGCTGACCAGAAGTCATGGAGGTCTATTTGGTAGGACAGTAGCTGGTTCATTGTGGCGACTCTGAACAGCGTTTCCTCTGGGTAAAGCGATGCTAGGGACTCCATGGAGGTGATGGATTGGAGGGACCTAGCTAGTCTAGTACGGGTCTCGAACTCAGTTTTGAGAAGACTCTCTATTAATCTGGGAAGCTTCTCAGAGAAAAGAGTAGAGGCACAGTCCGGGTCTAGCTTCCCCACTGTGAAGGTAGACGCAGCGTCATCCCAGGTTGCAGAGGTACCCGGAATAAGCAAAGAGGTGGGGTCTGTCTCTTTCAGAGCCGGCATGGAAGAGCCTTCCTTGATGGCCTGTATAGTCAGCTCTGTGACTTTGTCTATGAGCGGCAAAGAGATGGAGGCCGCTGTCGTAAAAATAGTGTAGGCACCTTTGTGTGGGGTGAGCTTGGAGTTAATACACCTCCACTCTGATAGTGTTCTGGCCCAGATAACCTGGGCCTGCTCTTTTGGAAATATCACCGTTTCCTTCGGTACCTTGTCCATACGGACCAATGCATGTTCCTTTAATCGTACGAAGCCATTGAACGGGAATTCTAGGCCCGGGGGGTAGAACTCCAGGTCCTCTAGAGGGCGGGTGCCTATGCCCTCCAGAGTTAGGGAACCATCTAAGAATGGGGCATGCAAGGCAAACTGCCAAGGATTGTTTTTATCGAAGGGCGGTAGCTTCGATGCGTCTGGGGCAGAAGGGGGAGGAAGCTGAGTTCCGGCGCGGATCAGATTAGCCATCATATCCTTAATCTCTGTCATCGCCCCAGACTGATGTTGAAGTTGTTCTCTGACCAAATCTCTGACCAGTTCGATGGGGACGAGATCGCCCCAGGGTACCTGAAAGCCACCCGTTGGTTTTGTCTTAGATTTGGTAGACTAAGACTTCTTAGGAGTATTGGTTTTACGAGGAGCAATATGAATATCAGGAGCTTTCGAGGGTCCGGGGACCGGTGACGTTGATACTGGCAAAGCTGAAGTCTTATAAGTTCGAAGTGGCTTCACCTTGGGTCGTACGGAGGCAGAGGGATCCTGAGGAGAAGCCTTAGAGTTATCAAAACCTAGAAAGGAAGAGGTAGAAGAGGGAGTAGGAGAGAAAAGGGTTTCCACCAACTCAGCACCACTTACCTGCTCGTCCCTGGGTTCTACGTCTATATCCAGATCTGCCACGTCCAGCGGTACGAGGGGTTCGTCCTCCGCGGAAATGGTGGCCCTGACTTCTTCAATTAAGGGGGCAGCAACTTCAGGGGAGACTGCAGCAGTAGTCGAGCCTGGGAAGAGACGGGAGGCCATGTCTCCATCGAGGAGATAAGGTGCGCCCGACGGGGCATTCCTGCCGAAGCCCGACACCCAAGGACGAAGAGCAGCCCTTGCTGATCGAAGAGAGACATCATCGGCCTGAAAGATTTGCAGTGATTAGTGATGCAGGAGGGGGTTTGCTCTCCAAAATATACTGTGTATATCATATTAATGGCCAAATTAGTGTCTGCCAACGAGAAATAAGGAACAAGAGGAAAACCCACTTACATCACCGTTCAGTAGAATTGACGACAGCTCGTAACAGAGCGAGCACAAATCCGGGATCCAGACCATCTACTGGGCCTGTCCCGGTTCCCGGATAAAGGGGATGGAGCAGTGCGCATGGGACCGACAGAGGTCATGCCCAACGGGGTCGTTGAACGAGGCAGGGCATCCTTCGGCAGTACAACGGACCTTCTGTAAAAGAAAGGAGACATGAGTCTAGTGAAAATTGAAACTCTAATAAGGGGTTCAAAAACCCTATTATTATAGAGCTCTGGTACTCACTGAATTCCTCAAGCCCCAATATTGCATTTAAATAATATCACATTTTAAGATGATACAGCCCCATACCATTGCTGGTGCTTTTATATTCAATTGTTTGTATTTACCTAATGTCCGTTAATGACAGAAGAATAAATAACCTAAAGCAATCTGCCGACCTCTGAGGGTCGGGGAAGCAGTGACAGGCCCTTAAAATAAATATAAAACACAAGCCTTAGCTAAAGGTAAGGCAAATATAAGTGTGAAGTGTATGGGCGACCTCCGGTGAAGCCGGAGGGTGATGAGATGTCCTGAATAATTCAATTGTGGCTAATAATTCAATTGTGAAATTTATAAATCACAAGCCGTAGCTAAAGGCTAAGGCTTAGATAATAATAAAGCGTATTTACGATCTCCGGTGAAGCCGGAGGGAGAGAAAAGGTCCTGAATAATTATATTGTGAATAATAACTCAATTGTAATAACAATGGCTATTGTGTGGATATGGCCGTGGCCTGAGACCATAGTAAGGGCCACCGGAGGGTCGTATCTAAACAATATGAAGCCCGTCCCATGTAAGTAAACAATATATAAATATAACAATAGAACTAAAGTCACTGAGAATCCCTCATGGCGGAGTAGAACTCAAGGCGGAGTGGAAAAAAGTTCATAACTACTCCCAAGCCGTAACGGGGAGAGGACGGAACTCGGACCAAAAATAACGCTAACTAATGAAAAGTAACCAAAATTAAATAACTCGTAAGTTATCATACACCCGTAGGGGGAGGGAGAACCCGTTGAACGCACAAAACGGAAAACGGGAAATCCGCTCACCCACCGGAGCTAAGAAAGAAAACGAGAGAAAGGGGTAACTCGTGACTGCGAACAGAAAATGAGAACCCCAAGCTCTCGCTCTCTTGGACACAAAATCAGGACTAATAAGCACACAACACTAATAAAAACGTATAAAAATAAAATTGTAACATCAAGATAAGACTACGAACGAAGAATAGCGTCTGCTAAAACCAAATTAAATGGAAAAGTCGACTGACGGGTACTAAACTATAATAAAGCTAGATGCTAAACTTGTTCGTAGACTAGACTTGCTAGCAAAAAGTACCATGGAAATAATAACCATAATAATAATGACGGTTCAAAAGGCATAAGGCCAGGGACTTAACCAAGAACCTAAGTGACAGAGTACAAAACGGGCAGACAAAGATGAATTCCCCAAACAAACAATGGCCGCCGTGAAGGGCCAGACGGGAATGATAAAACAGACTATACTGAATATAAAACAAAAGCCCGGTACTACAAAAAGCTGTCAAAACAAACTATGGTACTTAACATTGGAATGGGTGAAGATGGAGCTTCGGACATGACGAATTAAATCCACGAGTGTGAAAATAGCCGAGAGCACCAAAACAAAATTCCACAATGCCGCAGTCCAAAAAGAAGGATGTTGTTCAGATGGCGCTCGCGTCGGGGCGTGGGTGGCGTGGCTCTGGTGGGTTGGCTAGGGCCTTTGTATCGGCCCATTCCTTTGACGAAAGAATTAACTAAATGGAAGACAACCTGTGAATAGTGGATTTCACGCACCTTTGCTTTATACATGACACCCACAAGGTGCTCGCGCGAGGGTTGTAACCTCTGGATTCCATGCTTTTATCTTTCTCTGGTATAATTGGAAAGTTTTATCAGAAAAGGTATATTAGAAGGACCCTTTTCACCGGCCGCCACAGGTCTCTCCCCAGAAATAGATTTTTCCTTCGTCAAAATCCCTTTTTTACATCACTTTTGCATCACAATGTGATTGCAATACTACATAAAAAAGACCAAAGAAAGAGATGCACACACGAGGAGAAGTGATATAAATCTGAGGCCTTGTGAACAAGAGTCTGTCTGTGCATTGATGGCTTGGAACATAGTTTTATTTTTTTATTTTTTTTTTTTTTTGTAGCTTCCAACATTGAGATCCTTGTCCAGAGTCTTTGCCCTCTAAACTTCCTCTCCTTCATTCAAGGGGGTAAGCGATAGACGGGTGCCTTCGGTGCTTTGCTGCATTCGTTTTTGTCTTGTTTTTTTTTTTTTTGTATGTCCTTGTCTGGTCCCTCTTCTCAGTTCTTGGTGCTATGGCTCCCTTTTATTTGAGAGAACTACCCTTTAGAGCATCCTTTTTTCTGTCAGCTTCATCGTTAGAAGTATCACAAACAGGTTTCTTGCACTTCAAGGTTGGAGATTATCCAGATTTTCCTCCGAGCAAAAGGATTTTCATGAGGTCTGCCCAGGAGATTTCTGAATACCTGCTACGGTCCTCTCCAGATGTCCACCAGGGAAATTGGGCCGTCTTGTGAATTTTGGTGTTGTAGAGGAGATACCTCTCTAAATGAAGATAATCGGGAGATCGCGGACCTCTTTCTCTTTGTCGAGAGGCACTTCTCAGTCATGGCTTGAAAGATTACTGCTCAACTATGAGTACAGTCTTTTGACTGAGAGGCATACTGTATGCTTTTCCTCCTCATGGGTGTTGTTTATGCTAATGAAGTGCTTCAAACAATCTTACCCACCCTGTGACTTCAGTGAGTGTGATATAACCTTTGTTCTAAAGTTTCTTTCATATACCCTGTATGACCCTTGGAGAAGGCCATCAGACAGAACTCTGTTTCTTAAGACTGTCTCTTTTCTAGCTTCATCATCAGCAGAGAGAGTACGTGAGTTACATGGTCTCTCTCTATTAACCTGCACTGAGAGTTAGGTGGTCTCTTGGTTTTATGCCAGAGTTTATAGTCAAAACTCAAAACTCGCCAAGTCACAAACCCAGGTTCTAGACCTTCTCCGAACCCATATATACATGAAGCGTTGGGTGGTATTCGACTATATGCCTTTGTGTCCTATGAGGGATCTGTAAGGCTACCTAAAGAAGACTACATTTCATGCCCAAGTGTCAGTGTCTCTTCCTTAGCACTTGCAGAACCAAAGTTTGCTGAAAAATACATTCTCTCTCTGGCTTCATCAGACAATTGAGAGTATATGCTTCTACCTTTGAGTGGGTAAAAGTACCATCTCGAACTAGAGCTCATGAATCTGAGCATTTATCCAACTTTAACTCCTAAGAAAGTGCAGTTGGACAGGTGATGGAATATACTCACAAGTCCTTCAACACCTTTGTTCTTGGCCCTTTGGTGGCGGCTCTAAGTAGCCACCCCGACTACCAGGAAGTATCTTGTCTATGGAAGGTGTCCAATGTAAGTCTGGAGGGAAGGTGGAATGACTAGTTCTTCTGGTTCATTCCTTCCCCTTACTTGGGGATGAAGCATCGTTACATACTGGGTTTGATTTTAATGCTGGTGAGCTATATTTTTGCGCACCATTCTTATCAGACTGGATCTGTAATGAGTAGTTCTTCCCCATCCTCTCTCTATAAGGGGGAGGATGGTTGAATGAATACATATTCCCTGGCCAACATGTAATAGGTATTTAATTTCAGACTACGTCTACCTTTCAAGGAAGAAAGATTCCTTCATCAACCAAGTGACAAATACTTGCCAAGATCTATCAGCCAACTCATCCCTTTAGGCTGATTGGAGGTTGCTAGAATACTCTCCTTCACTCCCACACAGGACCAGGGAGACTGGCATTTTCATGGGAAGAAAAGAACCAAGCAGTTGAATTGTAGGGGGCATTCCAACTTGCCAATAAGTGATTCTCCCAATTTTAAAGGACGAAAGCCTTGTATAGATTTAGGAAAAAATGTAAATAATTAAAAGCAATTTGCATTTTTTCCTAGCCATACAAATCTGAGGCCTTTAAAGTTAAATTCTCCACCGTAATGACTGAGCCCTCAGTCCGTAACAGAAGATCTAAATTGGAGAGAGTGATAGGAAAGGGGGCAAGCCTACTCGCCTGGGCGCACCCCCAACCTCATTAAAGATTTCTGTTTAAATGAAAATATTCCCTATTTAAAGGACTCTGGTTTATATAGCTAGGAAAAATACAAACTACTTTTAAAATCTAGTATATTTCAAGGTATATCATATTGAGCTCAACTTGTTCATATATTAAAGAAGCCCATCACAAATAAGCTTTGTAGATGTAGTAATTCGATGATGAAGGTAGTATGAAGGGACCTTAAATCATGAAAGTCAATAAAATGTAATAAAGCCCTCAAACATAACAGCAAAAATTATATAAATAACATTTTCAAACAGTACCTTAATGTGTAGAACAGGTTTGTCAGAATATTGAGGTTGGATAGGTTAGCAAATGGATTAAAGTAACATTTAAATAAATGGTTCAAGTCAGGCTACATAGGTGATGTGTGATAGGGAATTGGTCAGTGAGTGTTATAGTAATTATAGTTAAGAGGTTAATAATTGGATTAAAGTAATCGATGGCTTACAGTCTGGCAAGGAAGTCAGTAAATTGAGGCTGGGAAGGCTAGTCGGTGTGGTGCAGTAACAAAAGTTATTCATTTGATAAAGGTATGTTAGTTTTCAATGGTTTATAGTACAAATGGTCAATGAAATATTTAAAGTTAAATAGATAAACTGGACGATTAAGGTAGACACAAAAAATCTTGTTTACCAGATATGTCAGTATGGAGGGAACGTTTATGAATTAGATTAATTTTAATGCTTATTTATCTTAGAATACTTGCTGTTAAGTTGAATGTAATATCTAAACTGTTAGAATGTTATGGGAATGTTTATTTTGCGCTATGTCAGGAAATATTTTTTTTCATTAGATACCATCAAAATATTTACTTTTTTATTTACATGAGCTTTATATTTTCACATAATTTTTTTTATAGAAATAATTCTATTAATATAACTGTTGCTTCATAATTGTGCGCAGATTAAAGTATGTTGGTGATGGTGTAACATAATTGTGTGCAGATTAAAGTATGTTGGTGATGGTGTAACATAATTGTGTGCAGATTAAAGTATGTTGGTGACAATGTAACATGTCTCACAAGCTAATGATTTTATTCTTTTCAAAGGTATGGACTGAGTCGATGGATACCGTGAAGGGCCCCTAGAATTGTGGAGAAGACAAGACAATCCTTGAACTACCATGGAAGATATATCATGAAGAGATCCTGTGGGGAAGAAAAATATCATAGTTAATAAATTGTACAGTTATTGCAGTATGGATGTTGTCACATTATCAGAAGTAATAGATGAAGTTATTTACAAGAGTCTTGAACAAGTTCTTAAAGTTAAAAGTGTATCAGCAAACTTTTTCATTAGCTCAGAAAAAAAGTACTGACTTATTGTCTGAATATTACTTGCATAATTGTATTTTGTTTAAAACAAGTAACAAATTAGTGCTTGATAACTCTAAATCTCCAAGATATATATAATTAGAATCTGACTTGTCATCTTATGGCATTATCGACTAGAAAGAACTTTATTGCAACTTGATCATTCACACTTGACTAGCATTCACAATATTGGCTGACTACAATTATACCTCCATCATTGTAATTTACTTATTTTTAGTATTTAAAGTATTTCAGTTCACTTGCATGGAAAAATATGTAAACAAACACTAATGAATTGTAATGAAATGAATCGCTCGAACATATTTAACCGAAATCTAATGATGTATAAATAAGGTTGGGATTTTACTTCAGTTATTTTATACATGACAGTCAAACTCATTCAAGCACTAGTTATACAGTATGCTTGATATCATAGGTCATTACCACTAGAGTTTCTAGGAGTTTCCTTATTTTCGATAGTTGAGTCATAGTCATCATACTGGATACCAATTGTAAATTCAAAATTACATGTGTTATATTGAATACTTCTATAAACACAATAACAAAAATGGTGAATATCAAATTGCTCATCAACTTTAATCAATTTAAAATGGAACTCAAAACACCTAGTAGGCTAAATGTTTACAACTGATATTATACCATTGCATCTGTTTTCCTCTCATTTCTGCCATGTAATTCATAGTATATATTTTTGTAATAATATTACCTCAAAACATTTCCTAAGAGATCTGTGAATTCTTACTTTTTTGTCCAAGTTTAAAAAGTTGAAAAATTGCATTTCCAACACATTAGCTATTGAAAAAAAAACTTTGTTCCTTCTCATCTACAATATTTCCATTCCCTCCAGTTGTTTTTTGAAAGATTTTATAATAATTTCATGATCAACACCGACAAATCATCAACATATGTGCAAAGGGCGAGGCTTATGAATAAATCTGGTGCCCCATAAATAGTAAAAAAAAAAATTACCTTTGCGCCCCTTCTATGTTCCATTCTATTGATAAAAATTACTGGCAATTCTATTTGCACATCAATCAACCCTTCACTTCCATTCTCTCTTCCTTTCATCAATCTTTTAATTCGCTTACCCCTCTGCTGCGCTAAATTACATCCTGGTCCAAACTTCAGGCAATATGGCCAAAATTCGATTTCTCCAAATTCATTTTTATGACATATGAGGTAAAGTTAGGTGAGACATTAAAGGTCCAATTAAGAGCAAACTCACCCCCCTCCCCTGTTATGCATTGGTCATCATCATCATCAACTCCTATTGACGCAAAGGGCCTCGGTTAGATTTCGCCAGTCGTCTCTATCTTGAGCTTTTAATTCAGTGCTTCTTCATTCATCATCATCTACTTCGCGCTTCATAGTCCTCAGCCATGTAGGCCTGGGTCTTCCAACTCATCTAGTGCCTTGGGGAGTGCGAAGAGCATGCCCAAACTATCTCCATCTACCCTTAATTATGATCTCAACCACGAGTAATCTCTCTTAATAGTTTCATTTCTAATCCTACCCTGCCATTTAACTCCCAACATTCTTCTGAGGGTTTTGTTCTCAAATCTACTAAATCTATTGAAGATGGTTTCATTGTCATACCATGACTCATGTCTTTAGAGTACCATTAATTTATATTGATGTTTGTCCTAGAGACAAAATATAAATTCTTAAGTGAAAACAAATAGAAGAGGACAAGGGGCAACTTTTCCCAAGCAGAATGGCTTCATTTGATTTATTGGTGTTTTTATCATGGTAGAATTGTCATTGAAACACCAGTAAAACTTAGTTAGGCGGTTCTATCTAAGAAAGTGTCCTTTTATTTTTTATCATATATTTGTTCATGTCTCATTTCTATACCCTTAAAAACACTAGTTACTCCTTAACCAAGCATATGTTTCTCACATTTGTTTTATATAACTTGGCGTAATGTACTGGTCCACTGCCATAAAATAAAGGCCTCTAATTTTGTATTCTACCAGCAAAGTAATATATCTCCTTTCCCACTGTCATCTTCCGCCAAACCTCTTCTCTCATATCATTCTTCACCTTATCTCGCCATCTAATTCTCTGTCTCCATCTTAATCATCTTCCCCTAACAAGTTTCTCCCAAGGCCTCCTCACTCCCTTCCCACCATCTATCCTCATGTGCTCACACCATCTCAGTCGTAACACTATTATCACCTCTGTAATCTTCACTACACCTGTCCTTTTTCTTATTGCCTTAATTTCCAATCTTTCAAGTAGTAATATTCCCATAATCCACCTCTGCATTCTCATCTCTGTTTTTTTCAAGCATTGCTTCCTCATCTTGCTATAAATCTTGACTATTAGCTTGATTATCATTTTCTAATCATATACCATTCCTGCTACCTCTCTCCACTTACTTCAGGCTGCCTTTACCCTATTCTCAATATGAGACTCTTATCCTCCCTCCTAACTTGTACTGTAGTAGATACCAAGTATCTAAATTATTCCACCTGTTTTTTTAACCAAGCCTCTACTCTTATGCATAGCTATCCTGTCCCTACCTTCCTTACTGTTCCTCATTTATTCACAAGCCACCCCACTCCAAAGTCTCTTGCCACTCTACAACCCTTCTCTGTAAGACTTCTTCATTTTCAGCAGTAATCACCAAATCATCTGCATATAGTAACTCCCACAACTCTTCATTTCTGATCTATTCACTAACACTTCTATGACCACCATAAATGATAATTGGCTTAATGCTGATCTCATGTGCAATCTAACACTAACTTCAAATGTTTGTTTCCACAACAGCTATTATTACTGCTGTCCTTGTTGTTTTGTTCATCATCTTTACCATTCTAACTAACTTTTCCGAGACTTCCCCCCCCCCCCACCTCAAGCACCAAAACATTGCTTCTCTTGGTATTTTCTAGATCTACAAAAGCACAGAAGAGCTTCTGGTTTCCCACTAGCCTCTTTTCCTGTAGCTACCTTACTATAAAGATGGCATCCACAGACCATCTCACCCTTATAAATCTATACTGCTTTTAACCAATATTTACAATCTCTCTGTCTCTCATCTAGTAAACTCTTAAAAACTTTCAAACCATGCTCTTTTAGTTACCACAATTCATGACATCACCTTTCTGCTCAAATATAAATACCATTGGAGACACTCCCCAGTCTTCAGGCATTATTTACTCTTCCCATATTGCTCCTGATAAATCCAGAATCTGTTCTTCCCCTCAGCAGCTATCTTGACCATCTCAATTTGAAACTGATAGACCTGGTACTTTACCATTTTTCATTTTCGTGCTTCTAGCTCCTACTTTCTTCATAGGATCTTTTTCCTCTTCTCTGTGCCGTTCCTCTGCACCTTGTGCATGCCTTACTTTCCCATATTTAAATGTCTTCTATTTTCTTTTAACTGACTCTTGCACCCATCTGTCCCACCACCACTTTTCTCCTTTCGACACACCATATCTGCTGCTTCTTTCCACTAATTCTTCTGTTTCCCTTACAAATTTCTTGCAAACTCGGCCAGATATTTTCCAGTTACCCTGTCCACTCTAAGTTAAACATTTCCCATCGTCTCTTTCTCTCACAACCCTCCTAAATCACGCACCCTTTTCTCCTTCAAGTTCACAAACTTTTATTTTAGAGCTCCTCTTTCTCTTCTTTTGGAATTTCTACCTCTCATTTTAAATTCTATCACTACCAGTCTATATGGTTTAACGCATGCTTCCCCCAAAATTCCTTTACAGTTCATTTTTTTGTTTTTGTCAACTCCTCTAACCAAGATGTAGTCTTTTTATTAATCTCTCTCTCTCTCTCTCTCTCTCTCCTCTCTCTCTCTCTCTCTCTCTCTCTCTCTCTCTCTCTCTCTCTCTCTCTCTCTCTCTCTCTCTCTCTCTCTCTCTCTTGTATTTCAATAATTTCAAAAGATTTCGTCACTGGATGTCAAAATGGTATAATGATTTGCTGTACATTTCATAACTTAAGTTTATTTAGTCCTAAGCTTTTCATTCATCAATTCACACGAAGAGCATGCTGAAACTTTGTTTGATGTAACTAATTATTACCTTGACTTTCATTCATAGCTATAGCATGACGAAACTGAATCAGATATGGTACAGTTATTTTCAATTGCCAAATGTTTTGCTGATTTTAAGTGTTTTATATTCTGTACATAGAAATATTATAAGAAATTAAATGCTACATACTCTAGGAAGGTACTAGTGTAAACTCTTTATATAAAATATACTAGAATTTTGGTTGTATTCTGAATTTTTTTGGGTAATGAAGGCTCGTACTTCCAATGGAAGATTTATAAGATAGGCTTAGAAAAATAAGTCCTAATGGAAATGCAATATTAGGTTATAATCATTACAAGGAATGCTTAATAAGGATTGATTATTGTAGGAAGGCCAAAGTTAGTTTTCATAATAAAATGTTTAAGGGGAATACTTCAAAAATATTTAGTTGAATGTAGAATTTAAGAAACGTTTATTTATAAAGCTTTACAGATGATTAGTTTTCAAGTAAACATATAAAATTAGGTGATAGTTAAAGATTAGAATGAACTGATCTCAAAGAATTTATCGAAATGTAATAACAGCAAGTAAGGAATATTAATTTCATTAGAGCTCATTCAAGATAACAACAGTTTAGGCTGTAGTTCAGTAGGGAAAATGTCAACAATAGCTACATAGATTAATGTTTTGGAAGCATGTTTGACAAGAGTAACATTTGATGAATGAGCTACTTTCAAAGTGAATATTTTCAGATGGATAAGTTTCAATGGAGCTATATTTAGTGGTTTTTTTCATTTGCTCCTTTATGCTTAGTCTAGAACTTTTGACCACTAATTAGGTTTGGATTAAAGAAATTCATTGTTCTGGGAACTAAGTTTTGATTAAAGAAATTCATTGTTCTGGGAACTAAGTTTGGATTAGAGAAATTCATTCTCTGGGAACTAAGTTTGGATTAAAGAAATTCATTGTTCTGGGAACTAAGTTTGGATTAGAGAAATTCATTCTCTGGGAACAAGTTCTGATTAGAGATATTCATTGTTTGGGGAACTAATTTTGGATTAGTGAAATTCATTGTTATGGGAACTAAGTTTTGGTTGAATTTTTTTTCTGTGAACAAAGTTTGGATTAAGAAATTCATTGTTATGGGAAACAAAAATGAATTAGTGAAATTCATTGTTCCGGGAACTAGGTATGGATTAGGGAAATTCATTGTTATGAGAACTAAGTTTGAATGAGTGAAATTCATTATTATGCAAAGTAAGTTTGGGCTACAGAAATTCCTTGCCCTGGGAACTAAGTTTGGACGAGAGAAATTCATTGTTCTGGGAACTAAGTTTGGATTAGAGAAATTCATTGTCTTGGGAACTAAGTTTGGATAAGAGAAATTCACTATTCTGGGAATTAAGTTTGCATTAGAAATTCACTCTTTTGGTAACTAAGTTTGGATTAGAGATATTCATTGTTCTGGGAACTAAGTTTGGATTAGAGAAATTCAGAAATTCGTTGTTCTGAGAGCTAAGTTTGTATTACTGAAATTCATTGCCCTGGGAATTAAGTTCGGATTAGAGAAATGCGTTGTTCTGAGAACTTAAGTTTTTGGATTACAGATATTCACTGTCCTTGGAACAATGATTGGATTAGAGATATTCATTGTTCTGGGAATTAAGTTTGGACTAGAGAAATTCACTCTTCCGGGAACTAAGTTTGTATTAGAGAAATTCAGTTCCGGGAAGTAAGTTTGGATTAGAGAAATTCACTCTTCTGGGAAGTAAGTTTTGGATTATAAAAAGTCACTCTTCTGGAAACTAAGTTTGGATAAGAGAAATTCACTCTTCTGGGAATTAAGTTTGCGTTAGAGAAGTTCACTTCTGGGAACTAAGTTTGGATTAGAGTAATTCATTGTTCTGGGAACTAAGTTTGGATTAGAGAACTTAATTGTCCTGGGAACCAAGCTTGCATTAAGATAAATTCATTATTTTGGAACTAATTTGCATTAGAGAAATTCGTTGTTCCGAGAACTATTAAGCAATGTTGAAAATTACTTGTAACATGTATATGAAAATGCTTAAAATCAGCAGCATCAATATGTAAAATATCACTTTTGCCCATTTTTCCAGATTTGCGATTTCGAGGTCATTATATTTCTTGTTGTTACAAATTCAAAGAAATATTCCTAGAAGTATGTTAATTCTATATTGTAATGTAAAAGTATGTATGACTTGCTATTGCTTAGGAAAACATTTAGTACCATTAGAACATACTATTTATATTAAATGTGTTAGAACTTATCCTTTTTTTTTTTGTTACTTTTGTATTTCATATTGCAACCAAAGTTTTAACTACTAAATAAGATTTATTGCTGTGGCAGATGGGAAAGGAAGTTGAAAAGTGAGGAGTTACAAACCTTGTCCATAGGGAATCTTAGAAATTCCATACTCTTTTTCCTGTGTTGGTAATAGATAACTTTGGAAAGACTATAACAACATCCTGACTGATCAAATATTGATAGTAGATAAGTGACGTATCATGTGATAATGTTAGGCTTAAGTGCAGATGGAAAATACGGTATTGATATTACTGTCTCAGCATGTATCTCGTTTCTTATTCCACCATTTCCGGTATCTTTATTGATATACTGATAAATCATCTTTCTTAGGGCGAGGTTTCTGTAAGAACGTTTGCTGTTTTATAATACACGTCATGTATTTTAATAGCCACAGCGATCACTCAACTATTCTTATATCTTCATAGGTTTTTAGGTAAGTTTATCAGCACGTGCATAGAATCCAGACTAAAAATAAATTAAAGTCTTTTCCTTCCAAGTTGATTACTTTCCCAGACAGGATTAAGGCTAATATCGCCTTATAGTCAGTCAAGTAGCAACAGCTGGTCTAACCACGGGCTCCTTAATGGACAAGTAGCAGAAGGTTGAGGGCATTGTTACCCGGTTTTAGTCTGCGTGAATGAAAAGATCTGTCTGTCCGTTATTCTTTTCTTCATCCTCTCCTCCCTTGAAGAAAGCAGCATCCTGGGTTCTCTGCACAGCTGACCTCAAACCACTGCAGGTAAACCATGCTCCCTTGTGTTCCTAGTATTAAGTGTAATACTGTCATGTTCCCATACCTGACGAGGTGGTATTGGGAGAGTCGTAGCCCAGATTTCCATCTGAAGAACTAAAGGTCAACTTCTTAGGACGAGTCATTTCCTCACCTTCGCACACAGCTTATGTAGGCCGCAGCAGTTTCACAGCATGCTAGCGAGGCGCAGGGACTCCTTATTTCCCGAGTACTTACACACTCGAATATGGAGTCCCCGGGCAAAGCCAAAGCCAGTATGGCCGGGACTTGCCTCCCTTCCTAAGGGTTGAGTCACCCCATGTAAATAGCTTGGTTTGTATTTCAGTTACGGAACAAATGACAAATTCGTAGATAATTTGTATTTTTCCTAACTATACAAACCTTAGCTATTTACACATATTTGCCCGCCAGCCCTGTCCCCCGGGATAAGTCCTACCTCTAAGCAAAGTGAAGCATTTACTCGTGTGTGTGTGTGTGTGTGTGTGTGTGTGGGGGGGAGGGGTGGTAGCTAGCGGTGGGGTAGTAAACCATCATTAAAATTCTAATGGCTCGTCATTCAGCTACGCCGAAGTAATTACCCTTCCCCTACCCCCCTCCCGCTAACTAGCGTGGGGGTAATTAACCCTCGTTAAAAACTATTGGCTCGTCATTTCAGCTACGCTAAAAGGTAAACCCAATGTAAATAGCTAAGGTTTGTATGGTTAGGAAAAATACAAATTATCTTCGAATTTGTCATATTATCTACGAATTTGTCATTTTTTCTGTATTATGTTGGCTTGATATATTTCTCATTACATATATTAACATATATTACACTTGTTACTTTATGTTGGTCATTTATTGTTAATAAATGCTCTTCAATGTGTGTACTTGCATCTTATTTCGCCCTACAATTAATGAAATAAAAGTATAAGCCAGATTTTTTATAACTTAATTAAAACTGCATAATATTGTAAGTCTGGACAATATATAAATAGCTGATACTTTTGCTCCTACACGAGATACAAACAATATCTAGTGATGCTATGTTCCGATACATTATACAAGCAGTGAGACTCTTGTATATCTATCTGATGCTATGTTCCAGCACAAATATACAACAGTGATACTCTTGTATATCTAGTTGATGTTATATTCCAACCCAATATACAAATCGTGAGACTCTTGTATATATAGTTGATGCTATGTTCGTTCTTACATTATATGCAAACCTTGAGATCCCTTTCCTACTGTCTAGTATGACTCTTCCCTGCAGGGGGCAGGAAGCGCTAACATTGTCTATGATTAGTAGTAATGACGTATAACGGTAACGTCATATGTCTCAATGGTCTGGATGACCATAGGAAAATTTGTCCCAAGGTAAACTTCCATCAGGACGACATGGATTGACCACAAAAAACGGATTTTGAGCGAGGCGAAAAATCTATTTTGGGTGAGATAGCCATGTTGCCCTCCTTTTCTATAGAAAAGACCTTGGCAGGATCCCTCCCAAAATTACTATATCTGTAGCACCATGCTCAATGCTACAAGGAATAAGCGCCATCTTGGATAGAGTGCCATCTAGATACTCGATAGTAGTATGGGAGGAAGGGTACCTTGATAACGGCTCCCATTCTATTTTTGCCACTTTTCCCCCTCGAAGCGAAAACGCTCTTCGGGGTGAAGATTGCTATGTGTCGTATCAAGATATACGTCCCCTGATATTATGCGATATCCTTAAGAGAAATTTTAAGGATATTCGTGCCAGGAGTTAGAATTCTTGAGACCTAAAGGTTAATTCTCTGGGAATATCACTGTAGCCAAATATTCCCTAGAAAGCTACCTATAGGAACCTTCCATCAGGATGACATGGCTATCTCACCCAAAAATAGATTTTTCGCTTCGCTCAAAATCCGTGTTATAGTAATTATGAATAAATTTGTTTTCGTTGAAGTTGTTATCGGTTATATATTCTGAATAGAAAGAAGATCATTTGAATTGAGATAGCCTTTATAAAATATATTAGATGAAATAGAACTTTAAAAATAACATTTCTGGGTCGACCTGTGACGGCCGGTGAAAAGGGTCCTTCTTTACACTTTTCTAATATAAATCTTCCATATATACTAGAGAAAGATAAAAGCATGGAATGCAGAGGTTACTACCCTCGCGCGATCACCTTGTGGGTGTCGTGTATACAACAAGGGTGTGTGAAAACCACTATTCACAGGCTGTCTTCCATTTAGATAATTCCTTTATTAAAGGGGAGGGCCGTGACAGGCCCTAGAGAACACAGTTGGACTACGATGAAATAGAACTTTAAAAATAACATTTGTATAATTAAAATCAAAACAAAAGAGAAGGAATACTTGTTTGGCACATGCAAAAGACTGTCCTCTTTTTATATGAATAGGTCGAAATGAGCCAAAAAAAAAAGCAGTTTGTCTTTGATTGTAATTAATTAACCCACTAGATTTGTTTAACATTGTGAATACTTTCAGGTTTTAAAATGATGAATCTGTATCAACACTTGAAATCTACGAGAAGCTAAAAGATATGCAGCAAATATGCTGCCTAACAACACTATCTTCATTTAAAAAATATTCTGTGGAAGAACTTGAAGCAGTATTAACTAAGGTAAAGTAGAGAAATACTGGAGGTTTTCTAAGACACTAAGACCTCAAAAGTCTTTTTTCAAATTTTCCTTAGGACTCAAAAGTTATGGGTGGACAATATGAAGGACCTTTTCATATAGAAAGAAATTAATCACAGGTACAAATTAGGTATCATTGGAAAGGTTATAGCCTGCACAATCACAATAACTCATTAATTATTCAACTAGGGCATCGATGACATCATCATGGGTCAAAAGATTAAGTCAGAGGACCAAGGGTAAAAAATTAGCCTATTTTTCATTGTTATCTGGCCTGTACCTCTATAACTAACCCTATTAGTTTCAAATTTGCCAGGAAGGAATTGTACATATATGGGCTGTTTTTGAAACTACATGTACTATGGATCATCAAACCTGTGTACATCATCATTAGCTATAACTATACAGTATATAAAAATATTGAAAAAGATATTTTTGTAAAGGGTTTATTGTGAAATTGCAATTTGACACATCTTGTTTCTCTGCCTATTTTATAATGGTAAAAAGGCTTCACATATAAAAAAGATTCCTGGAATAAAGTCAAGTAATATTCCCTTGGTACTTTATCTTCTACTATAGGTAATTGATGTACAAATATATTACATGAAGATCCCAGTAACACGAGTTAATATAATGCACAGACCCACAACTAATTAATATTGAAGCTTCATGACTGCCAAAACTATGTTCATATTTTGATATAATCATAATCACTGCAATGTTCTTCATAATCCTCACCCTGGCTATACTGTTCTTCCTCAATGTCGTCATCACACTGTTCCATATCTGTAGTTTCTTGACTAAATCTATCAGGTTAAGTGGAAGCACTGGGTGACAGACGAGAACTTACGAAGGGGAGTGGATCTTCTCGTCCTTCCCCCGGATTTGATGCTGTTTTCGGACGCCTCAAAGATAGGGTGGGGGCCCCAAGTTCTGCAACACAGGACCTCAGGCCTGTGGTCAGAATCAGAAAAGTGCCTCCATATAAATCTTCTTGAAATGAAGGCCGTATTCCTGGCCCTTCAACAGTTCCAACAATACCTGGCGGGTCACTCTGTTGTGGTAATGAGCAACAACACCACAGTAGTGGCTTACATCAACAAGCAAGGAGGTACCTTTTCAAAGCAGCTATCACATCTCGCAGTAGAGATACTGAGATGGACCGAAGCCCACTCGATTCCACAATCGGCACGCTTCATTCGAGGCAAGAGGAATGTGCTCGCCGACAGTCTGAGCAGAGCGTCTCAGATAGTGAGTACCGAGTGGTCTTTGGATCATCTAGTAGCCAACAAAGTCCTGACTTTGTGGGGTTCCCCGACTGTGGATCTGTTCGCTACAGCGCTGAACTTCAAACTTCCGCTGTACTGCTCTTCAGTCCCGGATCCCAAGGCTCTCTGGCAAGATGCCTTCCAACAACACTGGGACAACATCGACGTGTACGCCTTTCCCCCGTTCTGTCTGATGAGGAGGGTGCTCAACAAGACCAGAATATCGGTCAATCTTTCGATGACCCTCATAGCTCCGCTATGGCATTACGCGGAATGGTTTCCAGACCTTCTGCAACTCGTAACGGAACTTCCGAGAGAACTCCCTCCGCGACACGAGCTACTCAAACAACCACACGCCAACATCTTCCAAAAAGCCGTAGCTTCGCTACGACTTCACGCCTGGAGACTATCCAGCATCTCCTCGCTGAGAGAGGATTTTCGCAACAAGTTGCGATCAGGATGTCTTGACACCTGCGAAAGTCATCCGCATCTGTCTACTAGGCAAAGTGGAGAGTCTTCTGTGGTTGGTGTCGTGGAAGGGGTATCTCTCCACTCGATACCACTATTCCAGCAATAGCGGAGTTCTTTGTGTATTTGCGAGAAGAAATGCGCCTTTCAGTCTCGGTGGTGAAAGGCTATCGCTCAGCCTTAAGTCTAGCCTTCAGGCTCAAAGGAGTGGACATTTCTTCCTCGCTGGAACTTTCCCTACTCATACGGAGTTATGAACTTACCTGCCCTCAGTCGGAAGTGAGACCTCCTCCATGGAACGTGGTTCAAGTTCTCAGGTCTCTTAAGAGACCTCCCTACGAACCATTACGCCAGGCTTCAGATCGCCACCTAACTTGGAAGACGGTGTTCCTACTAGCTTTGGCCTCGGCCAAGCGAGTCAGTGAACTTCATGGTCTCTCTTATGACATCGCCCATTCAAGGGGATGGAGAGAGGTAAAGTTCAAATTCCTCCCTGAGTTTGTTGCCAAGACTCAGAATCCGGGGGTGGCGGACCCTCGATTCGACTTCTTCCAGATTTCGAGTCTTCGTTCTGTAACAGATGACCCAGACCATCTCCTTCTGTGTCCAGTAAGGAGTCTGAGGCTTTATCTCAAAAGAACGGCTGCAGTACGTCTCCAGGTGCAGGCATTGTTTGTGAGCACTGGGAGGACTAAGAGGAGGGTTACCAAGAACACCATCTCGGCATGGATTCGTAGGGTGATCCATCTGTCCCTGAATCCATACCCTCCTCCGTCACATCGCCCTAGAGCACATGACGTCAGAGGCGTAGCTACGTCCCTGGCCTTCAAGAAAAACTTCTCAGTGACGCAGATGCTCCAAGCTGGGGTGTGGAAGCGTCAGACGACCTTCACAGCCCACTACCTGCAAGATGTGACCCACAGGAGGCTCGATACGTTTTCTATCGGCCCTGTGGTGGCTACACAACAGCTGGTTTAAAACCTCAGGCTCCTTAATGGACAAGTAGCAGAAGGTTGAGGGCATTGTTACCCGGTCTTAGTCTGCATGAATGAAAAGGTATATCTGGCCCTTATTCTTTACTTCATCCTCCCCTCTCTTGGGAAAAGCAGCATCCTGGGTTCTCTGCACAGCTGACCTCAAGCCACTGCAGGTAAACCATGTTTCCTTGTGTTCCTAGTATTAAGCTAATACTGTCACATCCCCATACCCCGATGAGGTGGTATTGGGAGAGTCCTAGCCTAAAGTTTCCATCTAAAGGACTACAGGTCAACTTCCTAGGACGAGTCACACTTCATACGTTCACACACAGCTTATGTAGGCCTTAGCTTTTGCGTAGCAAGGTTCTAGCGGGGTGCAGGGACTCCTTATTGTTGAGTGCTGACACACTCAGATACTGAGTCCCCGGGCAAAGCCAAAAGCCAGTACTGGCCGGGACTTTCCACCCTTCCTAACAGGTGAGTCACTTCTATTAAATAGCGTGGTTTGTATGTCAGTTACGGAACAAATGACAAATTCGTAGATAATTTGTATTTTTCCTAACAATACAAACCTTAGTTATTTAATCAAACTTGCCCGCCAGCCCTATCCCCCTTGAAGTCCTACCTCTAAGCAAAGTGAGCTCAAGCACAGGTGTGTGTGAGGGGGGGGGGGGGGGGCGTGTAGCAAGCTACCCTCCCTACCCCCCGCTAACTAGTGGTGGGGTAGTAAACCCTCGTTAAAATTCTAATGGCTCGTCATTTAAGCTACGCCAAAAGTAATAACGCCTATTAAATAGCTAAAGTTTGTATAGTTAGGTAAAATACAAATTATCTACGAATTTGTCATTTTTCAAAATCACTAAGTAAGGTCATCATCATCTCCTCCTGCGTCTATTTACACAAAGGGCTTCAGTTAGCTTTCACCAGTCGTCTCTGTCTTGAGCTTTAAATTCAATACTTCTCCATTCATCATTTCCTACTTTGCACTTCATAGTCCTCAGCCGTAGAGGCCTGGATCTTCCAACTCCTCTAGTGCCTTGTGAAGCCCATCTGAACATTTTGTGAAGTAATCTCTCTTGGGGAGTGTGAAGAGCATGCCCAAACCATCTCCATCTACCCCTCATCATGATCTCATCCACATATGGCTCTTGAATAATCTCTCATAGTTTTATTTCTAATCCTATCCTGCTATTTAACTCCCAATATCCTTCTGAGGGCTTTGTTCTCAAATTTAGATCTATCGGATTTTGTTTCATTTTCATACCATGACTCATGTCTGTATAGTAACACCGATCTCACTAAAGCCAGTAGTCTGGCTTTTATATGCAATTTCAGGCAATTTGATTTCCAAATTTTACTTAACCTACCCATTGTCTGATTTGTTTTATTTCAATCTTTTACTAAACTCTAATTCGAAAGACCCTGTATTGGAAATCATAGTTCCTAAATTCTTAAATGATCCTGCCTTATTAATAATTTCTCCTTCCAATGATATTTCATCTTCCATTGCATACCAAATTCTCATCATCTATGTCTTTCTTCTATTTATCTTCACCCCATCCACATGTGATATTTCATGCATTCTCTGTGTGTTGTTCAGTGTCTATTGTCTATTTTTCATTATGTTGTAGTACTTATTCAGATCCCTCCTTTCAAGTATTTTATAGAGATCAACCTTTTATTCCAGATATTCAAACCACTTTCCTTGAATTATATCTGATTAAAATCTTAGTCATTAGATGATGACTTGTTACTTAAAGTAAATTAAACCTATTATATAGGGCTTCATTTTTTCAAGGGATGGTTTTGAAAAAAAAAATGAACTATTTCAATATCTATTGAAAAGGATCCACTATGTCTAAATTGAGGTAGTAATTGTAATTTTTCTTCTTTCAGATTAAAGCTGGTCGTAATTTTAAATGGAACAAATTTCGGCGATTATTTCTAAGAGAAGAGTTCTATCAAGCTCTGTGGCCTTTGACAGATTCTAGGGACCAAGAAACTTTACTATTTACACACATACAAACACATATTAACTGTAGTACACTAAAAAACTAATTTAGATCAAATTCAAAATATTCCTAGTTTAAACTAACTTGGAATAACCATGATATCAATTTCAAAACAAGCCTTATGAATTTTAAACAACATATCTAGTCATTTTATATAAATAAAAACGTTGATTTAATAAAAGGCAGAGCCTTTAATAGTTAATTACTTAGCCACTACATTGTTCTTGGTAAACATATACAAGATTTTTCTTACAGCATAACCATATTGCATTTGCTGAAAAAAAGACTCTACATTTCTATCATAGTTGTCACTATCTAAACAATACTTGAATCAAGGTTGTTCCACAAGGTAATTTTAATATAGGTTTAGTTTACACACTCAGCAATTTAAACAGACTTGAGTTTACAAACCGAGTAATGAAAACATTGAACCGTCTTTCCCAACTTCCGGGCAATGTACTTTGCAAACATGAGAGTACGGCATCACTCCATTCAACCAGCTTGCAAAGATTTAACACTTTCCTTGGTGGCTGTCGCTCTTTCACCAGCTTCAAAGGAAGACGAAATTAGTGGAACCGTCAAGTTGGAGGCAAAAAGAAAAAGGGAAATTAAATATTTCACAAAGCAAGTCATTTGGAAAGAGGCATCGCTGGCTACAATGGAAGGGAGAAGTTCTCCTGCACAAGGATTTTTGGAAAATGAATGAGTATGTTTTCATTTCTTGTATAGAAAGGTCTTTAGGAAGTTCTGTAATGCTTTGCCTTTGTTAGTTAATTAATTGTAACGAGATCTTTACAGTAACTTTATTTTTAGATGTATTGCAAACATTCGAGTTTGTTTTATTGCACGTTTATTGTTAATTCGTAATTAGTTAATGAGTTATAACTTGAGCTCTTTACAGTAACTTAGTTTTTAGTTTTATTACAAACTCGAATTTGTTTTATTGCTAATTCATTTCTTCTTTAATTAGTTAATCAGATATAACGTGAGCACTTTACAATAACTTCATTTCTAGTTGTATTGCAAACATTCTAGTTTGAGTTTTGTTGCAAGTTTATTATTTCTTTAATTAGTTGGTCAGTTATAGCTTGAGCTCTTTACAGTAAATTCAATTTAAGTAGTATCACAAACACTCAAGTATCAGGTTTATTGCAAATTTATTATTCTGTCTTTAATTAGTTAATCAATTGTAACCTTTTTTTTACAGTAACTTCATTTTTATTTTTATTACAAACACTTGTTTTAGTTTTATGGCAAGTTTATTATTCTTTAATTAGTAATTGTTCCAACACGAAGTACTTGCCTCAAACTACTTTCTTAGGAGTATCTGGGATCTCCTCCCATCCGACCAGAGTTTTGTGTAGTTTACCCTAAACCCATTTTCTATGAGGGGTAACCTTAGGCGGAGTGATACGCGCCCTGAGGTTAACCCCGGGTCAGAGAGCATGCCTGCTCAGGTCTCGACCTTCAGTAAGTTCTCTGGTCGCGTCGCGATATCATCTCGCCGCTCTCCTTAATCCCAGTGTGACTTGTGTGTCCCCGACCCTTTGTGTCCCACGCGGTACCCACGTGGTTCAATTGTGCTTTCTCTTTGTGCTTTCCCTGTGCGCGCTTGTGTCTCGTAGTGCTTCTCCTTCATCATGGAGTATCCTCGCCGTTGTCCTGGGCCTATGGCGGCAAATCGTGTGGAGCGTTCCTCTCGAAACCCGAAGTTGACCCGCACTCCTTGTGTTCCTCTTGCAGGGGTAGCGTGTGTTCCCCTTCCGCCACGTGTCCGGAGTGCGAGTCGTGGAATGAGGTACAGTGGGTGCGGTATAGCACCAAAAAAAAGAAGGCGACGAAGAAGTCGCCCAAGAAGCTTAGCGTCCCTTCCTCCCTTGCTTCGACGGGTGCCTCGTCGGTCCAAGCTTCTCTTCCAACCTCCCCTACCCAGAGTAGGGGACGAGGTAAGTCCGTTGCGGGGAAGGGGCCCGCGGCCCTTGCCCAAGAGTCTGACCTTCAAGACAGTGGGTTTGTGGCGTCATTCCAGGCGAGTGAGGGGCCTGAGGGAGGGGCGGGAGGGTTTTCGGGAGAGGGTGGCCTGGTGCCTGCAGGTCACGTCTCTTCGGATGACCCCATGTTTGGGAAAAATGTTGCTAATTCCTCTCCAGCCTCTTGGACGTGTTTTTCAGGTGGTTCAGCAGCCGAGGGTGACGTCGAGAAGGAGCTTTCCCCACCGTCGAACCCCACTGCGTGGGTTCCCCTAAGATGCCCTTCAGGTCCCCGATGAGGATGGAGGAAGACTTCGGGACCTGGTCTCCCACGGGAGAGCCTCCTCGCTCCCCCCCCAGCACCGTCGGGCGTCTTCCCAGAGGTGTTTTTGCAGGCGTCGTCTTCCACGGAGCGTCGCAGGAATCCTCCTACACCAACACGGGAGGCGAGGCCTTCGAAGAGGGCCTATAAGTCGTTGGTCTCCTTAGTGGAGGAGCTTTCCTGCTCTTTGGAGGACGAGGCGCTGAGGAAGCTCAGGAGACGAAGGGAGAAGTCCCGCAGGAAGTTGTCGCGCCACGAGAGTCGGCGCCCAAGATTCCCCAGGAGCAGTGAGTGGGTGATGGTGCACCGCGACAGGCTGCTGGAGCTAGCTGCGGCGTCGGGCCCTTCAAGTTGGCGTCCGAGGACGAGCTCCCCGGATAGATACTCCTCCGGCAGCAGCGGCACCCGACAGAGGGACTCATCATGGCAGGTTCCAGTTAACAGGCGTAAGACGGCAAAGGTTCCGGCTCCATCCGCCCAGCGGAGAGAGTCGCCCCTTCGGTCTGGCAGCCGAGTCTTGACCTCCAAGGGCCACCTAGCTCGTCACGAGCGCAGCCCTCGGCTTTCCTCGACGGGCAGGCCCGCAGATTCGAGAACCTCCGGAAGAGATGTTGGACCCAGGATGGAGGCCCCCGTTCCGACGGCGATGCCCGTCCTTCGTCGTGAACCCCCGCGAGAGCGTCGGTCCAGGACTCCCCCACGTGCGAGGTCCTCCGTCGGAGTACCCCTGTCACATGTGCCAGCACCCCCGTCGGAGGAGCTCGACGACCATGGAGAGGGGTCAGCAGCGGAGGTATCGGCCTATCGGAGGGTGATAGGCCTCATCAGAAGTCACCACAGGCTGGACGTACTGGAACCCTCCTCCGAAGATGCATGGTGTTCCAGCCTCAACAGAATAATGGACGCCCCGGTCCAGCAGCGCCCCTCCTTGGCTCTCCCTTTGGGGAGGGACGTTAAGTTGGGAAGAGTCCACTTGGACAGGATCATGGCCAACCACGCCGAGGCGCCCAAGAGCCAGAGCGCCTCCAATCCGCTCCAGGGCCTGAAGTCCCAGAGCAATTTCTACCTCCCAGAGGGACAGCGAGCGGGCGCCTGTGCACTCGAGCCAGCACTCACCGTGTTGGGGCAAGGAGCCTCAGAAGAAAGGGCGTCCATGGCTCCGATCTGCTTCTCTCCTTCGGAGGTGGTCATGATGGAGGAGATCTCGAAGGACCTAGTCAACGTCTCTTCCTGGCTGGACTGGTGGGCCTCCACCCTGGTGGGCGTTCAGTCATCCTACGACCTGACAGTACCGGAAACCCAGGCCTTACTCAAGGAACTTATCAGTTCGAGAGGTAAGGCCCTGAAATTCCTATCATACCAGTCGCTAGCCCTGTCCGCCAACTGGGTCCTACGAAGGAGGGACACCGTTTTAAACAAGCTGACTAGGAGGCTGCCGGACAGAGAGGCCAGATCTCCGAGGAATCTGACCCTGTGGGACAACGCGATCTTTCCCCCGAAGGCAGCGGAGGAATTGATGGAGAGAGTTCGGATGCTGAAGGAACCGTTCGAGACCAGGCCCCACCCGGTCAGAAGGCAGACGTTCAGAAGGTCCTCCGTCGACGCGCCTCGCCCTCCTTGGCCCGCTCCTAACCAGCCTAGGAGAGACAACTCGACGACAACATGGTCCCAGTTGTCTCAGCCCTCCCGTAGGGGATCAGCCTCGACCCAAGCCGCCTATAGGCCGTCCTTCACGGCGCCCAGAAGACGGCGCTCAGGCCGCTCCTCAAGGAGAAGATAGGGAGGGAGGCCCCCTACTCCTGCCGAAGCCTCAGGTGGGGGATGCCTCAAACGTTCTTGGCAAGCATGGGAAGAACACAGAGCAGACCCGTGGACCGTGACAGTTCTGAAGGAAGGGTACAGGTTGCCCTTCTTAGTGGACCCTCCACCTCTGAAGCCAGACCAGCAGGCGGAGTGGCTAGCCCCCAAGGATCCCTTGAAACAGACAGCTCTTCCGGGAGAGGTCTCAGCGATGTTGGCAAAAGGGGCAATGGAACCTGTTCAGGACCCAGATCCGGGGTTCTACAGCAGGCTGTTCATGGTGGAGAAAGCGACAGGAGGATGGAGAACGGTCATAGACCTCTCAGCCCTCAACAAGTTCGTCTGCAAGACCGACTTCAAAATGGACACTCTAAAATCAGTCTTGGCATCCTTGAGAGAAGGGGACTTCATGATGTCTGTAGATCTCAAGGATGCTTACTTCCAGATCCCGGTTCATTCCTCCAGCAGGAAGTACCTACGGGTAAAATGGGAGAACCAGACGTTGCAGTTCAAGACCCTCTGCTTCGGGCTGTCCACTATCCCCCAAGTCTTCACAAGGGTCTTCACAACGATCTTAGTCGGGCACATGAACAGGGCATTCACCTGATTCGTTACCTGGACGACTGGTTGCTACTTTCAGCCTCAGAGGAAGTACTGAAGGAGCAAGGCGCAATGTTGCTGCGGTTCTGCAACGTTCTGGGGATCACCATCAACCTAAAGAAGTCCCAACTGATACCCTCCACCAGGACGACCTACCTCGGAATGGTTCTGGATTCCCGGTTAGTGAAAGCCTTCCCCTCCGCGGCCAGGCTGGACAACTTAGACCAGGTCCTCTGCCCCTTCCTGACAGACCAACCCAGGAGAGCGAAGGACTGGCAGAGACTGATAGGCCACCATGTGTCTTTGGAGAAACTGGTCCCCAGGGCAGGCTAAAGCTCAGGGAGGTCCAATGGAACCTAAAGGAAAGCTGGAACCAAACGGATTCCCCCCACGGAGTGGTCCCGGTGTTCCCGAACACGAAACGGGTCCTGGAATGGTGGAGCTGCAGGACGAACACCCTCAAAGGGATGCCCTTTGCAGCCGACCCTCTGGAGATGCTTCTGTTCACGGACGCTTCGAAGGAGGGGTGGGGTGCCCATCTCATAGGGAAATCAGCAAGAGGGAACTGGACAGCCCTAGAGAAGACCCAGCACATAAACGTACTAGAGATGAGGCCAGTACAAAGAGCGTGCCAGGAGTTCGTACACCTACTCCGGGGAAACACCGTGGCATTGATGTGCGACAATGCCACGGTAGTAGCTTACATAAAGAAACAGGGAGGCTTAATGTCGAAGGAGCTGTGCGTCCTCACGTTATAACTTCTGGAATGGGCTGAAGTGGAGCAGATAAGAATCTCAGCGAGGTTCATTCCAGGGAAAAGGAACGTCCTCGCCGACGGCCTCAGCAGGATGGGGCAAGTGGTAGGGTCCGAATGGTCTCTACACCCGTCAGTAGCCAGGTCCGTCATTCAGAAATGGGGTTCTCCGGTGATGGACCTCTTCGCAACAAGGCTGAACACACAGCTCCCCATGTTCTGTTCTCCTGTCCCAGACCCAAAAGCGGCGTTCGAGGACGCCTTCCAACATCCTTGGGACAATCTCGACGTGTACGCTTTCCCCCCTTCGGGATGCTCAGGCAGGTCCTCAACAGGGTAAGAAGGACGGACAACCTATGGATGACTTTGGTAGCGCCCTGGTGGCCGGAGAGAGAATGGTTCGTGGACCTAATAGAATTAGCACAACAGCCGCCCTGGCCCCTTCTGGACAGGCCAGACCTTCTCCGGCAACCACACTCCCAAAGATTCCACAAGAATCCTCGGTCCCTCCGCCTTCACGCGTGGAGGTTATCGAGCGCCTCCTGTGGAGGGAAGGCTATTCATCGAGTACAGCAACGAGGATATCGAGCTACCTGAGACGGCCATCGACAGCTGTATACCAGGCTAAGTGGGCCACCTTTACCAAATGGTGCGCCGCTAGGGACATCAGACCCCTGAAGGCATCCATCCCGTAAGTAGCGGACTTCCTAGTTTACCTCTGGGACGTGGTCAACATGTCCATTCCAGCCATCAAGGGAGTCCGCGCTGCTCTGTGCCAAGTTTTTCTCCTGAAAGGCATAAACCTGGGTAACTCCAGACATATCTAAATGCTCATTAAGAGCTTTGAGCAATCATGCCCACGCAAGCTGTGAAGGTGCCACAATGGGACGTGGCAAGGGTCCTGAAAATGTTATCCGAACCTCTGTTCGAGCCCCTGAAAGACATCGTGGACAAGGATCTCACTCTCAAGACGGTTTTCTTACTGGCGTTAGCATCAGCTAAACGGGTAGGCGAGATTCATGGTCTGTCCTACGAAGTGGCTCACTCGAAAGGTTGGCGAGAAGTCACGTTCAAGTTCGTCCCTTCCTTCGTAGCTAAGACCCAGAACCCTGCCGTATGGGACCCAAGATTTGAAGGTTTCTCAATTCCGGCAATCCACCGGTCGGACGACGTGAAGGATTTGCGCCTATGCCCCATCAGGGCAGTGAGGAAATACTTGGAAAGGACAGCAAGACTCCGGCCCGGGATCAAAAGTCTTTTTGTTTCCACAGGCCTTGTGAAGAAGCCAGTCTCGAAGAATACCATCTCCTGGTTGTGGCAGGTCATCATCAGGGCCTACAGTAAGGCAGGAATCCCCCTGCTGGGAAAACCCTAGCCCCATGACATTAGGGGCTTGATTACTACATTGGCCTTCGAGAAGAATATGGCAGTGGGCCAGATCCTAAGGGCAGGCACCTGGGCCAACCAGTCCACCTTCACGGCTCACTATTTGAAGGACTATTCAAGAAAATCCCTGTACGGGTTCTCGATAGGTACCGTCGTTTCCACGCTCCAAACGGTTTAAAGGCATAGCCTCAGTGATAACTGCGGGTAACAAGTACAAGAGACACAGGTTCGTTCCTTAAACCCCCTTGTACCTTCTTTCCCTTTTTCCGCTTCAAGTGGGCTCGGTGAGGGCCCTGAGCCAGAGACGAGTACCTCAACAAGAGGAAGACATGTCCCCTAGGATTTCTTGCACAGGTGAGTTTCTTAGACACTAAGATGGGTTTTTGTGCAGTTTCCTCTCGATCGATTTTCTATGGGGTCATCGCGACCTAGCCTCCTTCCAAGGTCTCTGGATTTTCCAAAGCACGGTCTCAAGAACTTGTAGGGCCACGCCCACCTCCTAAAGTATAAGTCTCCTAAGAAAGTAGTTTGAAGTAAGTACTTCGTGTTGGAACAAATCACAAATTTTAGGTAATTTGTATTTTTCCTAACAGTACAGTACTTACCTCGAACTACTTTCGGGTAATGGCCCACCCTGCCTTCCCCGAGTGTCCCCTGGTGTCCTTAGAGACCTTAGCTATCAAGAACTTACTGGAGGTCGAGACCTGAGCAAGCATGCTCTCTGACCCGGGGTTAGCCTCAGGGTGCGTATCACTCCGCCTGAGGTTACCCCTCATAGAAAATGGGTTTAGGGTAAACTACACAAAACTGGTTGGATGGGAGGCAATCCCAGATACTCCTAAGAAAGTAGTTCGAGGTAAGTACTATTAGGAAAAATACAAATTACCTAAAATTTATGATATTACTGTACTTATAACACGAGCTCTTTGCAGTAACTTTATTTTTAGTTGTAATGTAAACACTCGAGTTTTAGGTTTACTACAAGTTTATTTTTTTTTTCTTTAATTGAATTTAGTTCATTTCTTAAATTTTATAAAAGGGAATCTAGTATTTACTCCAAATGGTCAATCTAAATGCTTTCTTTTATCACTTTTGTAAGGGTGGATATTAAGTATTTATTCAATTGTTGTTGATGTATTAAAGCCAACACTTCTTGTTGGCACGGGCCTTTCTATTGTTCGGCCCGTAGGTAATCAAACACAAAAAAATAGGTACTAAGTTAAAATTGCCCAGCCTTACTGCTGGACACGGGCTTTTGTGTAGCAGCCCGTAGTATTTATTGCCCTAAGTAGGCAATAGTGTCACAGCAGTACCAGTCTCTCATGTCTGGATTTGCAGCCGCTCAGCTCCTTGAGCGTAGCTGCAGGTGCGACCGCTCAGCCCCTTGAGCATAGTCGCCAGGTTGGCAAAGATAGGTCTTGCAACTGCTCAGCCCCTTGAGCGTGGTTGCCAGTGTGGTCGCTCAGCACCAAGAGCATGACCTTGCGGACCAAAAAGCAGGACCATTTGGAGCCGAAATGAAAGGTTTCAGTAGTAGGTAAAAGTGTTGATAGCAGTAAGTCCCAGTAAGTAGGAGAGACTGGGAGAGGAGGGAAGAATTCGAGTAGTAGGAAAAAGTGGCAGATTTAAGCATAGATGCCTATCTCTGCACCGGGGAGGGTGAAACTAAGGGACTGAGGAGGGAATGAATTACAGAGGAGGGAGTCTTAGCAAGGGAGCAGACTTTGACTAGTAGTTGTAGTACTAGGGGGATCAAGGTATCCACTGGCAGAGCCTCTGCCAGGGATAAGATGGCAGATATTGCTGGGGGTTGGGGAGGAGATTGCACAGCGCTGGAGGTTGGCTCTTCAGCTGGGCTAGCAACAGCGCTGGGTTCTTGGTCCGTGGCTGCAGTAGGGGCTCCTGGAGGGGGAGTCTCGGATTGTCGCCGGGGAGGCCTGGTTCGCTGAATCCGCTGGGGTTTCGGTGCCTGCCTTGGTGCAGCCTCAGGTTTGTTAGGTGTCTGCCTTGGTGCAGCCTCAGGTTTGGTCGGTGGGGCTGCCAGTGGGGTTGGTAGCCTCTTCAAGAATTCAGGACACTTCTTGTTCCATGCATGGTGAGGTCCCGCACAATTGGGACATTTTGCCTGGGTTTTTGTCCCATTCCGATGTGCGTCAATGCAGTCCTGTGTGGGATGGCGGTGGCTGCAGACTCCGCATGTTGTAGGGTTCCTGCACTCTTCTTTATGGTGCCCATAGCGCTGGCAGTTGTAACAGCGCAGTGGTTCTTGCTTTGGACTTCTGATGGGAAACTTCCCCCAGAGGCCCAAATCCAGTGCTTTAGGGACTTGCCCAATAAAGGTGACTGTTACTTCCTTGGTGGGAAGTTTGCGGTGGTCAAGCTTCCTCTCGGCTTTTGCAACATTGCTGCAGTCGGTGACGAATGACAGTGGCATGTTGACAGGAAACCGATAGATCACTGCCTGTCTGAGTCTCTTCTCGGGGTCCAGGAGGGTCAGGGAGGTTTCCTGTTGGAGGATGTTGACGCTGGCAAGGTCCTTCGGGGAAATAATTAAATCCCCTTTTAGGTTGGCCCTGGCTGTGATCTTGATGCCAGGGTTGGCGGTGGCAATAGCAGCAACTGCTGCATATGACGGTGAGCCTTCTACAGCTGCCATCTTGAATTTGACAAGCTGTTTGGGTTGGCTGACAGGTGGTTGTGGTTCCTCAGCAGCGGCCAAGTTTAGGTCCAAGCTTGGGTCGTTCTCGGTGATTGCCCGAGCCTCCATTAGGAGCTGTGAGAGGCATGGAGTGCAGTTGCAATCCTCAGGGTGCAGTTCTGCTAGTTGCGGTGGTTGGTTGTCAGTCAGGTCTAGAGCCATTATTGAAACGTTGGTCTCAGGTTCCGGAGTTGCGGTGAGTGGAGCGTCCTCTGCTTCCATTTTTTCAGGTGTCTTCTGGACAGCTGGTGCCGGAGATGGAGTGGGTGGCTCCGGGATAGGTGGGTCTTCGGAGTCCATAGCTGGTTTGGCATGAGTGGGGGAGCTGTGGCCTACAGTGTTGCTCCAGATAGCATACACACATGACTGGCAGTCACAGTCCCGTTCAAAGGGGAGAGAGTTACTGCAACTGGGTGCAGAGACTGTCTCTTTGTACCGTGCTTGCACCCGTTATTTCCTCTGAAAAACGTCTGGATAAGGAGGCTGTGGAGGGTAGGATGGTATATCCATATATCCTGGCCTGTGCTTCCTTTGTAGGAGGTGGTAGATGCTCTCAAGTACCAGGGTATAGCACTGAAAACAACTGCATGTTTTCCTGTGGGAGAGCACCGTTGGGTCCCTTATTTTGAACCCTATGTGGTCTGCTAGCTGCTGCCTGTAGTTCTGGTACCTCTGGCAGCGATTGCACTTGCACTGCTGAGCCCCATTCTTGCAGGGATTGATCCAGGTGGGGTACAAACTCCTTCTGTAAGTGCGGAGACTGTCATGACCATCATCAGCCATACTGGATGGAATTGAGCCAGTCACTGAGGTCAACAACAGTTATTTAATTAGCAAAAAAGCCAAAGTAAATAACTGGATTCTTTCTTATATGTGGCCTCTTCAACCAAAGTTGAGAGGTCCTAGTGACTGTGTGGATATAAGTCCACCCATCCAGGTGTTGCCAAGTCCGGTGCTGCTGAACTTCAGAAGGCTGGAGAGCTCTTGTCGGCGCGAGAGCTGGGCCGAGACTGTATTTATTCAAAATCTTCCCTGATGAATCATATCTAGAATAATTTGATATTCAAATTTCACAACTTGATATGTCATAAATAAATTATTAATTTATTTGCTTACCAGTTCACTACTTATGTCATAAATGATTTATTAATTTATTTGCTTACTATTTTTGTTTTGTTTTGGTTAATTTTGTTCATAATATATACGTAATTCAATAAATCTCACTCGCACCAATTACAATGTACTGTACAGTAACGCAGCCTATTGAAACTTTCGTGCATGGAAGTGTTTACTTAATACCAGATATATTGATTTTAGCAACAAATTTTTTCGGGGTTCTAGGTAAATGTAATATCGTTTTCAGTTATTTGTTTATTGATTGTCTAACTCTCTTTGACACTTCTGCTGTGATGCTCCAGCTTACAGAATGTATATATGAAGTGCATTTAAGGGTTAACTTTCCTGCAATATTTGAGTTCTAAATACAATCTGACTACAAATCTCTGGAAAAAGTAGCAAAGTTTTCTACACAAACTGATGCTTACTCAAACATTGTGGTATCTTTGATACTGGATTCTTGTATAAAAAATGTGGCAATAAAATTAGGAAATATTTAGTCCGATTAGATAATTGTCTATATTCTTCATTGTAATAATATGAAATTGTCTTGTTGCTTGTGTCATGAGGTATTGTTTTGAGGCTTTTAAGTAGGAGCATTGCTTAATTTCTCGGCCAACTTTACTTTTCTAATCCCATATTGATTATTTTTTAACATTCTCGCCTATAACGGTTTTCTATTTTGCCGATGCTTGTTATCCAGTCGTCATTTCTCCTGTCTGTTATTTAGCTTTCACATTTCCTGATGTTTACCTCTCGTCTAGTTGGTTGGTTTAAGATACGCTTCATACAGTGCAAGTCACTGTCTCTTACTGTACCTGCATCTCGTAGCGGAAGATTGTAGTAATGCTGGTTTGGATTGTGTAATTTGGTGATCATAACTTTCATTTGGTTATAAATTTGTTCATTAATTTACCAAGTACCTCGGGTGTCTCATTAGTTTACGAAGATTGTTGGGCACTGCCTGTATTACAGAATTTTCAGTGCAGTTCTTAGTTCATTAAGTTATTGAGGGAGCTCCATAGTAATTCATGGAGATCATTGCTTATCACAGTTGTTCCGTAACTGAATACAAACCACGCTATTTACATGGGGTAATTACTTCGGCGGCTTAGCTGAATGACGAGCCATAAAGTTTTAATGAGGGTTTCCTACCCCACCGCTAGTTAGCGGGGGGGGGGTTAGGGAGGGGTAGCTAGCTATCCCTCCCCCTCACACACACCGATGATTAGCTCACTTTACTTTTGGCTCGGAGAGACGACAGACCTGTCAGCGCTCTCCTCTCTGTTGACTGCCATAATTTTGTTTGCTTTTTCTTTTCAGTGTGTGTGTGAAGTTGGCCTCTATTACTCCTTATGCGTACATGCCCTGGACTTCCCGGCCGCCCTTGTGGGACCTTTATGTCGGCCGTGGAAACGGATCCTCACTCCTTATGCCCTCAGTGTAGGGGCCAACGGTGTGATAGGTCTAATTTGTGCATTGAGTGTAGGGAGTGGTCTACCTCCCAGTGGGAGAGGTTTGCCCGGCGACGTAAGAAGAAGGCTAAAAGGGATCTATCTTCTTCCTAGGCTTCTCGGAAGAGAGAAATCCCAGGTCTTCTTCTTCCGCCGCCCTTTCCTCCTCCGAAGCTCCCGCTCGGGCGGCCTCTTCCGAGAGGCCGGCGAGTGGTAGCGTAGACCGTAATGTTGTTGATGTCATTAACCGATCCCGTGGTGAGGGAGAGGTCGTTGCCTCCCATAGCGAGGCGGCTGCCCCTCCCCCCTCGGAGGAGGTGTTTGTTTCTAATAATGATCTTTTTCAGCTTTGGGCTTCCTTGGGGCTGCAGGGTTCGCCCTCCAAGGAAGTCCTGTTTGACATGATCAAACGGGGTGTGGCCGCCGAACAATCGTCAACTTCAGCGGAGATAGATCCTCTGTCTGTGGTGTACGTTGTTGTTTCGGAAACATCCCGTGGGTCTGGCCAAACACCCATTCCTGTGGCTGTGGTAGCGGAAGGCTCTGTCTCCCCCTCCGAACATACTTCGAGGGCGGAGCTTAGTCCTACGGTCTCTTTTTCCGTTGAGACTCCCTCTCGGGGGAGTTCTCTGATAGAGACGCCTCTTCGGAGGCCCATTGATGTTCAGCCTGCTGATCCCACGGCCCCTTGTGGGCATATAAGGCGGAAGGCTCATCCTCCCCTTCGCCGTAGAGGCCTTCCTTTCGGCTCATCGTCACCCCAGTCCTCTGTGGAGGAGACGACTCGCCGCTCTCCTGTCCTGCCTGCTACCAACCTAGACCTCTCCGGGAATCGTTCGCGATCCCCTTCGGAGGATGGTTGTCCTTCGGGACAAGGTGAACTGTCGCCCAGACCTTCTACATCCAAAGCTGCTGATGCACTTTACGCGCCTCCTGAGACTGCCACTGCGCAGTCTCCAGGCCCTTCGGGGTCTCAGGGACTTGAGCGCAAAACTGCGCCTCTTGCCCCTAAGCGTAAGGCTCCGCCTGCGCACCCTCCTGCTGTCATTCCTGATGTTCCTGACGTAGCCCCTCAGCGCTCACCCTTAGGCGTTCACGCCGCTGTTCCTGTTTCGCGCCAGCGTTCCCCTGCGCGCCCACGCCCATCGGCACCCCGTCGCCCTCCAGCTGCTCCTGAAGTAGCACGCAAGCGCCCAACTGCGCAGACGCGCCCTGCTCCTGATATAGCACTGCCGCGCTCACCTGCGCACACTCGGCCAGTTCCTGATATGGCGCCTACGCGTCCACCGATGCCCAGCGGCCTCCTGCGCCCACGCGCCCTCCAGCGCCTCGGCGACCCCCAGTTCTTGTTTCATCGCGTGCGGTCCAGGAGGTTCCTGAGTTGGCGCACAGGCGCCCTCAGGTTCCTGCGGACTCGTCGCGCCCCTCGGGGGATAGACGCGACACGCGTCGCAGCGCGATTACAGCTCCAGCGCTCACGCGCACTCCAACGCGCCCATGTGTTGCCTTGGACCCATCGCGGCCACCTAGGGAGGCCCGCGATTCGAGGAAGGTTCGCAATATGAGGGAGGTTCGCGATGCGCGTCCGCGCGCAGTTCCTGCACCAGCGCCCACGCACGCAGTTCCTGCACCAGCGCCCACGCGCTCTCCAACGCGACCATGTGTCGCGGTGACTCAGCGCGTCGCCCCCAAGGTTGCCAAGTCAGCGCACGGGCGCTCACGGCCGCCTCTGGAGCCGCACGAGTCTGCTACAGACACGATCGTGCGCGACGCTCCAATATCGCGCCCTGTTCCTGCTACAGGCCCCGTGCCTGTATTTAAGACAACAATGGTTGCCCAACTAACTCCGGAGCGCCCTCACACGGCTCGCACCGCGCGACCTCCAAAGCAGCGAACCCCGGTGCGACCTGTTCCTGATGTGCGCTATGCACGCCCACGATCGCCAGCACAACTAGCGCACCCACAGGCGAGTAGACCGGTCCTTCCCGACCGACGCCAAACCTCTCGCCCCCAGGCCGCTCGCGACCCTGCTCCAGCGCTATCGCGCCCTCGGCCGGTTCTCCCGGACACGCGCTCTGGCGCCCCCGTTATCTCGCGCCCTTCGGAGCCTCACCAGGTCGCTGCGCGCACGCGCGTTCGGCCTCCTCCTGTTCTAGCTCCTGATCGCCGCACGCCTATACCATCGCCTATGTGCTCTCGCGACCATGTTCCCGCTCAAGCTGCTGTGCGCCCCCGCGCTCACGCTCCCGCTCTGTCACCAGGGAGCCATCGCTCGTCACCATCCACCTGCGCGCCATCGCGCCGCCCCCCCCCCCCCACCCCCCCCTGCCCCCGCCCCCGCCCTCGCCCCCGCCCTCGCCCCTGCCCCCGCCCCCGCCCCTGCCCCCGCCCCCGCCCCTGCCCCCGCCCCCGCCCCCGCCCCCCGCCCCTGCCCCCCGCCCCCGCCCCTGCCCCTGCCCCTGCCCCTGCCCCTGCCCCTGCCCCTGCCCCCGCCCCCGCCCCTGCCCCCGCCCCTGCCCCCGCCCCCGCCCCTGCCCCCGCCCCCGCCCCCGCCCCCGCCCCCGCCCCCGCCCCCGCCCCTGCCCCTGCCCACGCGGGTGCGCGCGCGATTTTCCAGCATCCCGCTACCCATCCACGCGCGACCCTGCTCCTGGCCCGATACACGAGCTCCAGCGTGATCGCCGACAGGCAGATTCTTCCTTGTCGCACTCCCCTACCCGCAAGCGCAGACCAGCGCGCTCGCCAGAGGGGGAGCGTTCCCCGGACAGGTCTAGGGATTCTTCTCGTTCAGCCCTACAGGCGAACCCTCGTTTGTTGACTCCTCCTATGGATCCCTCGATCCCCTTCTCTCCAGAGGGAGTGTCAGACAGCGCCGCTGTCAGATAGCATCCCTGGTTCGACACCCTACTAAGAGCTCTCGTGCAGGCGATTAAGTCAGCCCTCTCTTATTCGGGTTGCGAGCCAGCGGCAGCTTCCTCCCCCCTGAAGAGGAAGAGAGGAGTCTCTCCCGTGGATCCTCCTCAGAGGCCTAGGCTATCCCCGCGCAGATCCTTACGCAAGGCTCCTACTCCCCCTCAGACCTTCTCGCCCTCCTCCGCGGAGGAGGAGTACCCCTCCTCAGGAGAGTCGGTCGAGCAGGAATACTCCCCCATCGCACCAATGGAGGAGGTTCCTCCTCTTCCCGAGAGGTCGCCTCGTCCCGAGGTGAAGGACTTGCCTCCTTTGCTTCTAGAGTCCTGTATCCCGCCCAGGAGGGAACCTAAGGACTCTTAAGACGATTCCCAAATCGTCAGCTAGGATCAGGCAGGAACATCCTAGGGCCATCGAGGATGCCCACGTGTCCCCCCAGGAAGAGCCCCTGGGGACGGGAGACTTTGTTGCAACTCCGTCAGGAGGAGAGCACCAGGAGTCAGAACATGCGTTCTGGCAAGTCCTGACCCTCATGAGAAACCTTAATGGGATCCCAGACACTGAGGTCCCACCTCGTGAGGGGAAGGACACGGTTCTAGATCGCGCCTATGGCACTCAGAACCCCTCTAGGGCCAGTGCAGCTTTGCCCTGGTCCCAAGGGATGAAGAGTGCCAGAGACAAGATCGAGGGCCAGCTCGCGGAGCTTGCCTCCTCCAGCAGATCCAGTGCCGGAAATAAGCTCCTCCCTCCTCCTCGAGTCCATCAGAGGAGGTACTTTGAGATCCTCGAGGAGTCTTCGCTGAGTCTTCCCTTGCATTACTAAGTGGAAGAACTCACAGGGGGAGTCCCTCTTGAGAGACTCTCCAACCGGCACTTGTCCTTCTCGCCACTGAGATCCAGAGCCAGGAGAAGGTCATCAAGTGTGCCATGCAGGCCACTTCGTGGCTCGACATCTGGCTGGGGTCTCTGGGCATCCTGGTGCGGTCCGAGAACCTCTCCAAGGAAAGCACCAGGAAGGCGCTGGAAACCTTCCTCCTCTCGGGCACTCGGACCATTGAGTTTCTGTCCCACCAAGTCTCGAGCTTGTGGGCCAACACGATCCTCAAGCGTCGGGACGCTGTGGCCGAAAGGTTCCATCACAAGGTACCCAGTGCGGAGTCTAGCAGGCTCAGACACTCTTCTGTTCTTGCTAAGAGTCTGTTTGAGCCTAAGGACGTGGAGCTCACTGCCGAGAGGTGGAGGAAATCCAATCAGGATTCCCTCATCCATAGGGCCCTGACATCGATGCCCTACAAGCCTCCGGCAGTTCAGCAGCCCCGTCCTGCCAAGGACACAAAGAAGACGACTGTAGCAGCGTAGCCCAAGGTGTCCAAGCCCTTTCCTGCCAAGAGCAGGAGGGGCAAGAAGTCCTCCAGGGGAGGCAAAAACCCTAGAGGTACCATCCGAGGCCGGAAGCGCTAGGGTTGGCAATCCCCCTGCATGTCCACCAGTGGGGGGATGCCTTCAGAGTTGCACAGCAAGGTGGCAGCAACTCGGGGCGGATGCCTGGACGATCTCCGTGATCTCTCTAGGGTATCACGTCCCGTTCTCAGCATCTCTACCTCCCCTGACAGCGAATCCAGTGTCGTTGAGCTCTTTTGCCATGGGATCGGCAAAAGGGCAGGCCCTCCGGGCCGAAGTCCAGACCATGTTGGAGAAGGACGCTCTCGAGGAGGTCGTGGACGGGTCCCCAGGCTTCTATAGTCAACTCTTTCTTGTGAAAAAGGCGTCTGGAGGCTGGAGACCAGTCATCAACCTCTCGACCCTGAACGGGTTTGTTAAGCAGACTCCGTTCAGCATGGAGACGGCAGACACGGTCAGGCTTGCAGTGAGACCACGAGACTTCATGTGCACGCTGGATCTGAAGGACGCGTACTTCCAGATCCCAATCCATCCGTCTTCAAGGAAATCCTGAGATTTTGCCTAGACAACAAGATCTACCAGTTCAAGGTGCTGTGTTTCGGTCTCTCCACAGCTCCTCACGTGTTCACCAGAGTCTTCACCATCATCTCCTCATGGGCTCACAGGATCGGCATCCGTCTCCTTCGTTATCTGGACGACTGGCTGATCCTGGCAGACTCGGAGGCGTCCCTTCTTCTCCACCGAGACAGGCTCCTCGAAGTTTGCCAGGATCTGGGGATCGTGGTAAACCTCGAGAAGTCCTCTCTGCAGCCCTCTCAGAGACTGGTATATCTAGGCATGATCATAGACACCAAACTCCACAAAGCCTTCCCATCGGATGAAAGGATAGCAAGGCTGAGAAAGGTTGCAAAGCCTTTCCTCAATCGGGAAGAACTCCCAGCCCAATCGTGGCTTCGTCTCCTCGGCCACCTCTCCTCTCTGACCCGTCTCGTTCCCAACAGCCGCCTCAGAATGAGATCCCTTCAGTGGCGACTCAAGTCTCGGTGGAGTCAAGGACTCGATTCCCCGGACATCCTGATCCCCATGGGATCTGCGGAACGAGCGGATCTCGAGTGGTGGGTGGCGGACGAGAACCTACGAAAGGGAGTGGATCTTCTCGTTTTTGAACGCATCAAACAAAGGGTGTGGGGCCCACGTTCTGAACCACAGGACCTCAGGCCTGTGGTCAGAATCAGAAAAGTACCTTCACATAAACCTGCTAGAGATGAAGGCCGTTTTCCCAGCTCTTCAGAAGTTCCACCAAGTCCTGGAGGCCCACTCGGTGGTGGTGATGAGCGACAACACCACGGTCGTGGCCTACATCAACAAGCAGGGAGGTACCTTTTCGGAACAGCTATCCCATCTTGCAGTAGAGATCCTGAGATGGTCCGAAGTCCACTCGATATCATTTAGGGCTCGTTTCATTCCAGGCAAGAGGAATGTGCGACAGTCTGAGCAGAGCGACGCAGATAGTGAGTACCGAGTGGTCTTTGGATCCTCAGATAGCCAAGAAATTCCTGACTTTGTGGGGTTCCCCGACAGTGGACCTGTTTGCTACGGCGTTGAACACCAAGCTTCCGCTGTACTGCTCCCCAGTCCCGGACCCCAAGGCCCTCTGGCAAGATGCCTTCCAACAACGGTGGGACAGCGTCGACGTGTACGCCTTTCCCCGTTCTGTCTGATGAGGAGGGTCCTCAACAAGACCAGAACATTGGTCAATCTCTCGATGACCTTGATAGCTCCGCTATGGCATCACGCAGAGTGGTTTCCGGACCTTCTGCAGCTCCTCATGGAGATCCCGAGGGAGCTCCCTCCACGTCACGAGCTACTCAAACAACCACACTCCAACATCTTCCACAAAGCCGTAGCTTCGCTTCGGCTTCACGCCTGGAGACTATCCAGCATCTCCTCACAGAGAGAGGATTTTTGCAACAGGTTGCGGAAAGGATGTCTGGCCACCTGCGAAAGTCATCCGCAGGAGTCTACCAGGCGAAGTGGCGAGTTTTCTGTGGTTGGTGTCGTGGAAGGGGTATCTCTCCCCTCGATGCCACTTTACCAGCAATAGCGGAGTTCCTTGTGTATCTGCGGGAAGAAATGCTCCTTTCAGTCTCGGCAATGAAAGGCTATCGCTCAGTCTTAAGTCTTGCCTTCAGGATCAAAGGAATGGACATTTCCTCCTCGCTGGAACTGTCTCTTCTCATACGGAGTTACGAACTTACCTGCCCTCAGTCGGAAGTGAGACCTCCTTGGAACATGGTTCGAGTCCTCAGGTCTCTTAAGAGACCTCCCTACGAACCATTACGCCAGGCTTCTGATCGCCACCTTACCTGGAAGACGGTGTTCCTGCTTGCTTTGGCCTCGGCCAAGCGAGTCAGCGAACTTCATGGTCTCTCCTACGACGTCGCCCATTCAAGGGGATGGTGGGAGGTAACGTTCAGCTTCGTCCCTGAGTTTGTTGCTAAGACTCAGAACCCAGGAGTGCCGGACCCTAGGTTCGACTCCTTCCAGGTTTCGAGTCTTCGTTCTGTAACAGATGACCCAGACCATCTCCTACTGTGCCCAGTCAGGAGTCTGAGGTTGTATCTTAAAAGAACAGCTACAGTCCGCCCCCAGATGCAAGCTTTGTTTGTTAGCACCGGGGAAGTGAAGAGGAGGGTCACCAGGAATACTATTTCGGCCTGGATCCGCAAGGTAATCCATCTGGCCTTGAGTTCTGACCCTCCTCCGTCACGGCGGCCTAAGGCGCATGATGTCAGGGGCGTAGCTACATCCCTGGCCTTCAAGAAGAACTTTTCGGTGCCGCAGGTCCTGCAAGCTGGGGTGTGGAAGCGTCAGACCACCTTTACGGCCCACTAACCTGCAAGACGTGACACACAGGATACTCGATACGTTCTCTATCGGCCCTGTGGTGGCTGCACAACAGCTGGTCTAGCCTCAGGCTTCTAATTGGAAAAGTAGCAGAAGGTTGAGGGCATCGTTACCCAGTTTTAGTCTGTGTGAAGGAAAAGATCTGTCTGGCCCTTTTCTTTTTTTCATCCTCTCCTCCCTAGGAGATAAACAGCATCCTGGGTCCTTTGCACAGCTGACCTCGTACCTCTGCAGGTAAGCCATGCTTCCTTGTGTTCCTAGTATTAATTTGTAATACTGTCATGTCCCCATACCCTGATGAGGTGGTATTGGGTAAGTCCTAGCCTAGATTTCCATCTAAAGAACTCCAGGTCAACTTCGAATCCTTCATGTTACCCAAATTCCAATAAATATTGATTATGATATGATATATAAAGCATTTAGATGCTATGGAGTGATAAAAGAAATTAGAATGAAACTTGAAAATGAAAAAGGGCTTTCATGGATAACTTATAATAATCACGAAGAAGCATTCAATGCAACACGTAACATCAATGATATCAAAATTAATAACTTAAATGTCATGGTTGCCCTATGTGATAAGATACCAAACAGTTTGGATGTATATAGACCTGCTGACTGGTTTCAGAAAGATATGGATTTAACTATGCTCCCCCAAAGAAAGCCAAAACCACCAATGTGGCTTGTTGCCGAGCCTAAAGGGAGTAATGGAAATTATTTTAAAATTAGCAAACTAATTCAGAAAAAGGTAGGAACCATTGCACCAGGTGATATATCTCGCTTTGGGAAAAATAGTTTCCTAATCCATGCAAAATCATACACGCAATCAGTAATACTGTCTAACCTTACGACAAGCAGTGATGAGGATATGTTAGATGTCAAATCCCACCTAAACTTTAGTTACGGAAGGGGAATATTCTTCAATAAAGATCTGTATGAATTTACAGAAGAGGAAATACTAGCCATGTGCCCATTAACAGTTTGGAAAGTGCATAAGATTCCTGGGACGTCAATGATTATCCTTACTTTCCAGGATGCTGATCTGCCTTTCCACATCGATATTGAAAATGAAAGAATGAAAGTTCGACCTTATAAACAAAAGCCCTTACAATGCTTCAAATTTGGAAATCCTTCTAAAGTTTGTAAAAATGAAAAAATGTGTAGCATCTGTGCCAGTCCTTATCATGGAGAGTGTACACTTGAGCCCAGCTGTTTGAATTGCAATTCAAACCATAAATTCACTGACAGGAGCTGCGAGATTTATAGGTTTGAAGAAGCAGCCCTCAACAAATCCAGTGTAGAACACATAAGTGTAAGACATGCCAAAAGACTACTGAAAAAACCAAACAGCTATGCAAAGGCACTGAAATCAAGAGAAAATATACCACAGGAGACATCGAACCCACATAGTGCTGCCAGTAATTCCAAGAAAAGAAATACATCATCTAATGATAGTAAAGTTTTACGTGACAAGGTAAGCATATTGCCTTCCAAGGCTTTGCCACTGTGTATTAAAACTGCGACACTGCCCACTTCTATACAAACTTCATCCCCCATTACCAGCAATAGTACTAACTTCTCTCAGGCCATGTCCTTGCCTGATTTGACGAGGTTCCACCCGAAACAAAGTTACCAGGTGCACCTGTGGTAGGGAAGGTGCAAAAACCTGGTAGATTCTCACCACCTATAAATAGGAAAAGAGAGAGACCTCCATCTCTCTCACCCCCTTCCATAAGATTAGAGTTATGACATCAAATAAATATGATGTTTTGTCTGTTGATGTTTCTGATCACCCAGAAGACAATTTAAATAAATCAGAAATTCAAGTTGAGGTCCACCATCCCCCTCAACAATTGGATCAGAAGGACAACAAGAAAAGCACAAACAAAAAACCATATTTATCAAGACCCTCTCTAATAAAACCACCGGGAAATAGCATTAGATCAAAAATTGCTAATGGGAAGTCTTCATCTAAAAGCTCTTCCAAAAATAAACCATAGTTTTTTCCTCCATTTTGCAATTGAATTTGTCAGGGTTTAAGGGCCAAATATGAAAAACTTAAGCTCTTAGTTTACGAGCATTCCCCCATAATTGTAAGTCTACAGGAGAGCAAGCTTGATGCTAATACCCCTTGTCCTCGCGAATATATTAGTTATAGGACACCATATGATCACCAAGTGGGGAGCCTTGGCGGAAGTCTCATATACGTTCATCGAGATGTTCCCTAAGTTTCTCTGTCTATTCGTACACCTCTGCAGGCAGTGGTTGTACAGATTGACATAGGGAGAAAATATACAATTTGTTCTCTGTACTTGCCTCCAAATGATAACATTTTGTATGATAACTTAGTGGAGGTGATTCAACAACTCCCTCAACCTTTTCTTTTACTTGGAGATTTGAATGGTAGACATCCTTTGTGGGGTGATGTTTTAGCAAGCACGAGGGGAAATATCATATCATCAATTGTGGAAAATGAAGATGTGGGACTCCTTAATACAGGAGAGCCCACACACTTTCATGTCCAGACAGGTACCTTGTCATGTATTGACCTATCAATCCTAAGCTCTAATTGCTTTCTTGACTTCGATTGGAGGACATTAGATGATTGGCATACTAGTGATCATGCACCAATCATTATAAACACCAACAATGGTCCACCTTTACAGAGATCGCCACGATGGAATCTTGACAAGGCGGACTGGGAAAAATTTCGTGAGCTAAGCGAAATTGAGGGGGATGCAGAACAGGTTGAAAATATCGATGATGCCATAGACTTACTGAATGGATCTCTCCATACAGCAGGAGTCAATTCAATTCCCAAAACAACAGGGTTATTCAAACGATGACCAGTCCCGTGGTGGTCTTCAGAACTAACTGCCCTCCACAGAGCCACAAGAAGATGCAGAACTAATGAGAATTTAATTGTGTACAAGAAATGTAGAGCACAGTTCCGTCGTGCCATGAAAGAAGCAAGGCGCCAGTCATGGATGTCTTTTGTTTCCTCCATTAACAGAAGAACACCACCATCTGCTGTGTGGAGAAAAGTAAAAAAGATAGCTGGCAAATTCACCCCCAACCCACCACCAGTGTTGAAGGTGAATGGTCAGTATGTAACTGAAGCAAATGATGCTAGCAATGCCCTGGCTAATTTTTCAAATGTATCCAGCAAGTGTGTTGGAGCCCCTGGTCACCAGTATAGGAGCGTTGAATGAAAGAAAATTTTGAATTTTGCAACAAGAAGGGAAGAGTCGTATAATTCTCCTTTCACTGAAAGAGAATTTGATTCCGCACTTGCTCATTGCAATGATACAGCCCCTGGACCTGATGGAATTCCATATGCAATGATTAAACATGTACATTTTAATACAAAGCTATTTATTTTAAGCATTATTAATAGAATATGGCATGATCATAGTTACCCAAGTGTTTGGGAACTAGCCATTTCTGGGGTGGCCTGTGACGGCCGGTGAGAAAGGTCCTTCTTTGTACCTTTCCTAATATAAATCTTCCAAATATACTAGAGAAAGATAAAAGCATGGAATGCAGAGGTTACAACCCTCGCGCGAACACCTTGTAGGTGTCGTGTATTAAACAAAGGGGGGCGAAAAACCACTATTCACAGGTAGTCTTCCATTTAGATAATCCCTTCATCAATGGGGAGGGCCGTGACAGGCCCTAGAGAACATAGTTGAACTACCCCACCGACATCTACCACGCACGCCCTCTAGGACATCCTTCTGTTTTTGGACTTGCGAGCAAGTTGAGTTTGTTTGGGCACAGTGTTTTTTCGAGGAGTTTCTCGTTATTTCAACATGACTGACGTTGCTACTTCACCCTTACCAATGTTAAGAAAATTCACCGAAGCGAACATAACCCAAAATGGCTGCCGATATCTCGGCAGGACAATCGCTTCCAAAACAAAAAACCACCATATTGGAAACAGAACAAATGCCCGGTACTGCAATAAGCTGCCAAAACAAACTATGGTACTTAACATTGGTAATGTGAAGTAGCAACGTCAGTCATGTTGAAATAACGAGAAACTCTTCGAAAAAATACTGTGCCCAAACAAACTCAACTTGCTCGCAAGTCCAAAAACAGAAGGATGTCCTAGAGGGCGTGCGTGGTAGGTGTCGGTGGGGTAGTTCAACTATGTTCTCTAGGGCCTGTCACGGCCCTCCCCATTGATGAAGGGATTATCTAAATGGAAGACAACCTGTGAATAGCGGTTTTTCGCACGTCTTTGTTTAATACACGACACCTACAAGGTGTTCGCGCGAGGGTTGTAACCTCTGCATTCCATGCTTTTATCTTTCTCTAGTATATTTGGAAGATTTATATTAGGAAAGGTACAAAGAAGGACCTTTCTCACCGGGCGTCACAGGCCTCTTCCCAGAAATAGATTTTTCCTTCGTCAAAATCCCTTTATTTTAGCCTTTTTAAAACCCGGTAAAGACAAGTTTTTAGCAGCAAACTATCGTCCTATTGCATTGACATCTTGTTTATTTAAAATCATGGAGAAGATGGTCAATGCAAGGCTAATGTGGTACCTTGAAAAGAAAGGTATTTTATCACTGATTCAATGTGGATTCAGAAAAATGCACTCAACGACTGATGTGTTGATACGACTTGAGTCTTCTATTTGTGAAGCCTTTGCTTACAAACAGCACCATGTTACAGTATTTTTTGACCTTGAACAGACATATGATACCACATGGAGATATGGTATACTTAAAACCATTCATGAAATCAGATTGAGAGGAGAGCAGCCACTATTTATTCAGGCATTTCTTTCACATAGAGTTTTTCAAGTGAGAGTTGGGGAAGCTCTATCAGAGAGTAAGTGCCAGGAAGAAGGAGTTCCTCAGGGTAGTGTGCTGAATGTAACCCTTTTTGCACTAGCAATTAATGGGATATCCTCAGCAATTCCCCAGGATGTTCTCTCAACATTATTTGTGGATGTTCTCTCCATATCATTTGCTGGAGCCAGAATGGCAATGGTTGAGAGAAAACTACAGCTCTCAATTGACAAAATTATCCAGTGGGCCAATATGAATGGATTTAAGTTCTCGACAAGTAAAACTACTATTGTACATTTCTGTCGTATCCGAGGAGCACATCCAGACCCAGATATGTACAATAAAGGTCAACGGATCCCATGTGTATCGGAAACCAAATTTTTAGGTTTGATATTTGATTGTAGACTTACATGGGTTTCTCACCTAAAAGCGCTAAAAGTTAAATGTGTTGAAGCTCTGAATATTTTAAAAGTATTGTCCCATACATCATGGGGGGCAGACCGCAATACTATTTTAAAATTATACAAGGCCTTGATTTTTTCCAAAATTAGTTATGGATGTGAAATATACTCTTCAGCCACCCCAAGCCGGTTAAAAATATTAGATTCAATACATCATGCTGGTATAAGATTGTCCACGGGAGCATTTAGAACCTCACCTATCCCAAGTCTCCTTGTTGATGCTGGAGAGTCACCTCTAGACCTTTACCAAATGTCTTCCATTGTTCGGTATTGGTTTAGATTGCAAAGACTCCCCAACTCTTTAGCCTTTCAGACTGCAAGCCGTGTGAGACACACCGCATACTTTGAGTTGCACCAAAAATCTCCTCAACCTTATGGCTTTCGGGTGAAACGATTATTAAACAGTCTGGATATAATTAGAAGTAAGGTACTTCCATTCAAGGTATCATCAACACCTCCATGGAAATTCCCAGAGATATTTTTTTTGTAAATACTTTATTGGAGTTAAGAGGAATATGACTGACCTAGAAGCCAGGTCTCTTTTTATGGAACATGTTGAAGAACATAGAGGATCGACTTTTATATATACTGATGGCTCCAAATCTGATGCTGGCATTGGATTTTGAGTACATAGTAATGATTTTAATTGTAGAGGTGCACTTCCTCTAACAGCTTCCATATTTACTGCCGAACTTTATGGCATATTAACCGCTATTGAGAAAATAGCATTGGAGAAGGAGGGTAACTTTACAATTTTTAGTGATGCAAGGAGTGTCCTTCAAGCTTTAGAAGTTTTTAATCCTAGTAACCCTTTAGTTTTAAAGATTTTAGAATGGCTCTTTATTAGTGGACGCAGAGGTATAATGGTTCGATTTTGTTGGGTTCCAGCACATGTAGGTGTGTCTGGGAATGAGAAGGCAGATTCACTGGCAAAGAATGCTGCATCCGAGTTGCTGCCAAGAAGGTATCCTATTCCGTGTAATGATTATCTACCTAACATCAAGAAATTGCTTTGCAATAAATGGCAACAGCACTGGGATAGTCTAGATGGCAACAAAATGAGAGAGGTAACAAATGTCATAACTCCTTGGAGGCATAACATGATGCCCCGAAAATGGGAGACTTCTCTTTGTCGTCTCCGTATTGGTCACACTCGGTTAACACACGAGTTTCTGCTGAAGGCCCAACACCAACCGTATTGTGACGACTGTTTGGTACCTCTAACAGTGAGGCATCTATTGACCAAATGCCCTAATCATCATAACTTGCGGAATAGATATTTGTTAGAGGCTCGAGGTGAGGGTGGCAGGTTCATCCTTGCCAAGATTCTTGGACATGATATGTCCTACTATGCAAGTGACATTTTTAGATTTGTTTCAGAAGCGGGTCTTTTGAAAACTATCTAACTTTTATAATGACTTATTAACTTTTATGGTTTTAATTGAATATTCTTTAATTTGTTATATATATAAACTAAATGGTATCGGCGTCAATGACCCTAGATGTCAGGATGCCTGAAAACCTTAAATCAATCAATCAATCGAGGGTAAAGGTTCCATGTTAGACTGGGATGAAAATGAAGATTGACTGGCCCCTTCCTTTCACTTCCCTCTTCCCTTCTATTGGGGCACAACATTGGAAGTCATGTCAGTTGGAGTCGAAGCATTTGCTGGCAAGCTCTACTTTACTGGTAGCTTTTCTATTACATGGTATAGAAGTGTCATTCCACACCATCCTTACGAGGGGAAGAGTGTTGTAACCAGGCAAATCCATTCATATACAGTATATATGCCTCACAGGTGTGACCAGGAAAATCCACTGGTATTCATGTGTTTTGTTGTTACGACAGATTTTATGCTCCACATCCTTTGTTGCATTGGCCGTGGACCCACTGGTATTGTCAAACTACCAGTGCACGAAATGTAAAGGAACCATAGCTCTGCGCTACCTAAAATGGTCTGATTTTTTAATAACGTGATAAATTTTCTCCCCCCTAAGGATGAGACACTCATGTAAAGAATGAAGATTTTTGTGTGCAATGGAACAAATGACGAATTTGAAGATAATTTGTGTTTTTCCCTAACTTTACAACCTTAGCCCCTTACTCATACTTTCCCAGCATCATCCCATCACCAACCCCTAGTAAGTCCAAGCTGCAATCAAAGGGACTGCTCAGTAATCCAGCAGAGGGTCTGGGCTTCCCAACTTTCAGCTAGATAACTACCGACCACCTTTTTATACCTGTTATAAAAGTTTTAACAACCGTGTTCTCCAGCTTCGCTGTTCTCTCTTTTATGTAAAAGACTCAGATTTGTATAATTAGGAGAAATACGGATTATTCGCCGTACAGTATTTGTATTTGTATTTTTTAAGGATAAATGCATAACGTAATCCCTTTAATAATGATTTAAAGACCAGTGCAATAGTTTATTCCCCTTTTGTATCTCTCTCTCTCTCTCTCTCTCTCTCTCTCTCTCTCTCTCTCTCTCTCTCTCTCTCTCTCTCTCTCTCTCTCTCTCTCTCTCTCTCTCTCTCAATGAATAAGTTTGAATAAGTAGTTGTAATGACAAAAAAGTAATGAACATGTGTGTCTGTAGAGTCTGAAAATAGGATGTAATAAAGCTTACAGAATTTAGATGATTTAAATTAAAAGTTTGCAATATAGGTTAATTTACTGATAGTTTGTGGAATGTAGAGGTAAGAGAAGGAATATATGAGCATGAAATAATCTTAAAAAGTAGTTGAGAGAGTCGAACAAATTCTGTTGTTTTATTATTGATTGGTTGTTTTCAATGAGGTTTAGCAAACAAATCTTAAGGTCAGCAGTTTTAAAGGCTGAAGGTTGGGTGATTAACATATGGTCTCGTAGACAATGATGAACGAGTTATTTTATCTGGAGTAAATAAATCATTCCATCATAGCATGTTGTTAAGGAAACTGTTGTTATTGCATATGTTAATAGAAGTATAGGATATGATACCTTGGTGAGGATGAGTTTGTTTGTTTTTAATACAAGTTAGAGTAGAAAAAGCCAGTGATGGTGAATGCAATTACATAAGGCTGATATAAACAAACAAAAGGGGATGTCAAGGCTTCATAACTTTTTGATAAATTATAGCCTTTTAGACAGTTTTTTAAAGGCTGCTTATGAATGGCAGTGTCCTAGCTAGTAAGACATTGCCCTAGAGACTGACCGTGACCGTATATGTATGTGATCAGTGCCAAGCCATATCTCCATCCAAGCTAGGACCAGGGACGGCTAGGGCTAGGCCATGGCTGTTAATGACACTGCAAGTAGACCTGTAAGCGGCCCCCCCCCATCAGCTCTCAAGGATTGTGAGATTACAGACACTACCTGAAACTATCAAGTTTGAAAGGGACTTGAACCAAAGTCCGGGGATCGCCAGTCAGGAACGTTTCCGATAGGCCACCAGAAGCTTTTATGTTTGCAATTTTTTTGCTAGATATTAGTAATTTTTTAGCAAGTGTTAACTTATTTTTGGCTAGGGCTAGGCCATGGCTGTTAATGACACTGCAAGTAGACCTGTAAGCGGCCCCCCCCCCCATCAGCTCTCAAGGATTGTGAGATTACAGACACTACCTGAAACTATCAAGTTTGAAAGGGACTTGAACCAAAGTCCGGGGATCGCCAGTCAGGAACGTTTCCGATAGGCCACCAGAAGCTTTTATGTTTGCAATTTTTTTGCTAGTTATTAGTAATTTTTTAGCAAGTGTTAACTTATTTTTGGCAGGAATAAGCAAATGTTTTTTTTTTATAATAGTTAGCAACTTTTTGTTAACAACTTATAAACAAATGATAGCGGAGATATAAAGGCAGACTTGAAAATCAAAACTTATTAGAAAAATTTTGGCTGATGTTAAGTTTAATATTTTAGAACTAATGATTTATACAGTTGTTAGTATTGTATTTGGAAGACCTAGATAATCTGATTGTCAAGAGGAACTTTGGTAAGAGACCTTATCAAGCTGCAGATTGCTGCCGAAATAATAGTTAGAAAATAATTAGACAAATCTAACGCAAAATTATGACTAAGAAAAACATACTGTTTTATCTAGAAGAATAGATTATGTGAATGTTAGGGCATGAAGTGTAAACAGGGTCAATGATGAGGTATACGTTTTTATGATATATATTCCATGAAAGTTCTCTTTTGTTTAGAGCATTTTTACTCTCTCTCTCTCTCTCTCTCTCTCTCTCTCTCTCTCTCTCTCTCTCTCTCTCTCTCTCTCTCTCTCTCTGATGGGATACATGAACATACCCTGATGAATAAGGAATAACTGTTTAAAGTAATGAAATTTTTCTAAAATTTTCATCAAGGTTTAAAAATGCAGAAATTCTTTTTTTTTCTGACTGATGCTCAACTCCCAATTCCAGGCCTCCCATTCCATCTCCTTGATCCTTCCCACTACCCAATTTGGAAATGTTTAAAAAAAGATATTACTGACTCAGTCAGTCAACGTTCATGTGACTGAAGAGTCTCCCCCGCCCCCTCCCTCTTCTAGCATCAGCTTTTGCCAATTTTCTTCCGCGCCCTGAAAAGGCCAGTGGACCCATGAAATAGTTCTTGCTTTTAATGAGGAACCACTTGTTTATTTAGGTTGTTATTGAATCCTCATGTACAGAACTTGTTCATTCTCTTGCTGGTTAATGAGAGCTGTGACACATTGTATGTATTTTGGGTATATTGCTGTATACATTTTGGATTTGAGTAAGCTCCAGCTGTAAGGCCAGCGAAGGTTTTATCCTTGCAACCAAAGTCATGAAAAATAATTGTCGTGTTGTGCTATGTTGTTAATTGCTTGAGCCTAAGACTCTTTTCAGTTTTTGTTAAATTTGCAAAATTTCTTATTATTCAGTATAGAATATTGAAATTAATTAAAATCCATTATAGTTAAAATTAATAGTCATCTTAAATTGTAGAAGATGAATTTCCTGCATAATGGTTTTGTTAAGATAAATTTTGTCATCAGGGTGTATGTTTGCACAATTATTTCAATGATAATGAATTATTAACTTTGTCATGAAATGTGTAATGCAAGTAGTAGACTTTCTGGCTAATGTTAAATAGATTGTGATTCAAAATACATTATAGATTATTAATGGAATTTTTGAAGTTAATGTGATATCTGACATTTTTTTTTTTTTGTTTGCCAACAATTAGTGATAAACTCAAGAATAATTTACTACAATACTAAAGGTTATAAAAAGTAAGTTTTACCATTTTAAATGATTTGATAAAGAGTGGGTTATCAGTGTTTCCAATTTTGCTGTGATACTTGAACTTTCTCAAGATATCCAACTAGGTTCAGAAATGTCCATTTGGTGTCTGTCAACCATTGTGTCCTTGACACAAAGGAGGGTTAAAGATCTGCTCTGATCACTCTTAGACGAGCTGTATGATAAGCTCTCAAATACCGGGTCCTTAGTAAGGAAGCTGTCCAAGATAGTGTCTTAGTTTGAGGAAGTTTATAAATCTTTGTTGATTTGAAGGTTTTTAGGTTTGTATAGGCATGTTTAAAGGGTGCCTTCTCTGATCAGGGATATCTTCATGTGGTGAAAGGGTTTGCGTATCGCCATGATCACCAATGTTGTACTAGTCAGGGCCACCCATACTAGGTTGGTTTGCTGTGATCAATCAGACAAAAAAATCTCCCATCATCACTAATCCGCACTAGCCAGGGTGATGATGAAAACTGGCTAACCCCAGAAGTGAATTGACATATCTGAGGCCTTTGTCCTGTATTGGACTAGAAACGGTTGCATTTGTTTAAAGGTTTAAGTTGCTTGGGTTCAGGTGTATGTTTTTTATTTTACTGTCATTGATTAAGGTATGGAAGTTTTTCCCTTGTTTATGATCTGCCATCTTTGATAAATTGTTTTCTGGAAGTTTTAAAATCTTTTCTTGAACTGTAATTGAATTTACTGCGATGTACCGATGTGTAGATATAGATACCTATTCACAGTACGTTGTAATTTTAACAGCATTTTGGTTCGTTGACAATTGCTTTTAAACCAAAAAGGGCAAGGCATTATATATATGATATACCTCTAAACTTTACACAGACTGGATCATAGTGATTTAGGAACCCAAGTTCTGAATTCCATTAGCACTTTTCCTTTAACTATATAAAATAGGGAAACGGGATTCAATAACCACTTATCCACATAGACTAAGTATTGTGTAAATATCAAGATATACAGTACATAGGGAATACATTTAATTAGATTTTCAATTTAAAGTGGTACAAGTATATACTAAAATCAACTTTGAAATACAGTTACACCAAATCTAATCAGATTAAGGGGATTTGGCTAAATATACTATACATTATGTAGTATTTGCAGTTACTTAAAAAATCGTTAAGTAACGTAAATTGAAAAAGGTATCATATGCCGTATATGTTAATTGTTCAAAATTAACATGACCATTATAATCGAAGATTTTTATTATGAACAAGCAGTCAACAATAGCCCGAAGAAAGAATTTTCCATTATTATTATTTGTAATAACAGACTTAAAAAAATATATCCTAGTCTATAATGCATCATCTCCTACGCCTATTAACGCAAAGGGTCTGGGTTAGATTTCGTCAGTCGTCTCTATCTTGAGCTTTTAAATCAATACTTCTCCATTCATTATCTACTTCAGGCTTTATAGTCCTCAAAAATGTAGGCCTGGGTCTTATAAGAAAATAAGAATTAGGTAAAGATCTGGTAGGTACAAGAAACTTGAGATACTAAAAGCTAACTTTAGTCTGCCTTAACATAGATTCTCTCTCTCTCTCTCTCTCTCTCTCTCTCTCTCTCTCTATCTCTCTCTCTGCTCGGAGATCATAGATTCTGTCTCTCTCTCTCTCTCTCTCTCTAGGCTCGGAGATCATAGATTCTCTCTCTCTCTCTCTCTCTCTCTCTCTCTCTCTCTCTCTCTCTAGGCTCGGAGATCATAGATTCTCTCTCTCTCTCTCTCTCTCTCTCTCTCTCTCTCTCTCTCTCTCTCTCTCTCTCTCTCTCTCTCTCTCTCTCTCTCTCTCTCTCTGCTCCGTTATAGATTTGAGTAAGCTTCTACAACCGTAGATAGTTGTATCATGGTAGCAGTTACAGAACTGTCGCCCAGATATTACCCATTATTTTTTTTTTTTTGCCATCAAATGTATATATTTCGCTGCACCTCAGTAAAGTTAGGAGTAGGAAGCCAGGCACTTTTTAATAAATACTACGAACATTTGATTGCACGGGAATGTTTGCCCTTAAAATACTGCACATGAAAATTTGATAGCCCTGAAGTATTG
>NC_090731.1:157607464-157660880 GCF_036898095.1 Palaemon carinicauda
TCTGATCCCGAGGTCATTAAGAGAATCCAGATATTAATGTATCAAAAATTTATATGGCTTATTTGAATATATATATATGTATATATATATATATATATATATATATATATATATATATATATATATATATATATATATATATATATATATATATATATATATATATATATATGTATGTATATATATCCCTTTCTGTCTGGGGATATCTTAACTTGGTGAAAGGGTTTGTGTCTTGCCATGATCAGGAAAACTGTACTAGTCAGGGCCACCCATACTAGGTTTGTTAGTGATCAGAATAAAATTTCCTCCCGCCATTTCCAATCCGCAGTGGCCAGCGTGGTGATGAAAACTAGCCAAACCCCAGACAGGGATAAGGACATGTCTGAGGCCTTTGTCCTGCAGTGAACTAAAAACGGTTGCATTTGCTGATTGATAATATATATATATATATATATATATATATATATATATATATATATATATATATATATATATATATATATACATATATATATATATATATATATATATATATATATATATATATATATATATATATATATATATATATCCTCTTTTTTGCAAGTCATATTAATTATCTTTAACAATGTTATTTGTTTTGGAAAATAATATTACTTCTATTTATTTTCAGGTTTAAAGGATTAAAGGTCGCTCATGAATGGCAGAGGCAAAGGACAGTGACATTGCCCTATGAAGCAGTACAATGCCCTAGAGACTGACCATATATATACATATTATCAGCGCACAAGCCCCTCTCCACCCAAGCTAGGACCCAAAAGGGCTAGGCAATGGCTGCTGATGACTCAGAAGATGGATCTATACTATAGGCTCTCCAAACCACCCATTCTTAGTTCACAAGGATAATGTGGTTGCAGTGACCAAAGGGACTAACGAGTTTGAGCGGGACTGGGGTCTGGCAATCTCCAGACAAGACACTACCACGAAGTATCCTTTACAGATGAAAGATGGGCCACATTACGATAGATAAGGTAAGTAATGTCAATTTATTAATCATATTTGTATTTATGTGTGCATGTGGATATAAGTAAATGGTCAGTCGATTTTCCTCTGTAGAATCTCCAAAATACTTTGAAATTTTCAACTACTTTCATTTTGTTTGTAGTTTTTAAATATCAATACAAAAATGGTATTAGAAATCCAACGTAATTTTGTAATCACTCAGCAGAGCAACAAAAAACATACAATTTACTTCAAAAGTTTGAACTGGCTGTAAAGGCTTTTCTTTTAAACATTAGTCTTTGGTATTTCAATGTTATTACTGATCATATATATATATATATATATATATATATATATATATATATATATATATATATATATATATATATATATATATATCATCTCCTACTTCTATTGGCGCAAAGAGCCTCAGTTACATTTAGTCAGTCATCTCTATCTTGAGCTTTTAAATCAATACTTCTCCATCCATCATCTCTTCACACGTCATAGTCCTCAGCCATGTAGGCCTAGATCTTCCAACTCTTCTAGTGCCTTGTGGAGCCCAGTTGAATGTCTGGTGAACTAATCTCTCTTGGGGAGCGCGAAGAGCATGCCCAAACCATCTCCATCTACCCCTCACCATGATCCCATCCACATATGGCACTGAGTAATCTCTCTTAGTTTCATTTCTAATCCTCTCCTGCCATTTAATTCACATAATCCTTCTGAGGGCTTTATTCTCAAATGTACAAAATCAGTTTGATATTGTTGCATTGTCATACCACAACTCATATCCATAGAGTAACACCGATGTTACTAAATCGATATATAGCCTGACTTCTATATATAATTTCTGGCGATTTAGATTTCCAAATTTTACTTAACCTTGCCTTTGCCTGATTTGCTTATTTCAATCTTTCATCAAACTCCAATTCTAAAGATCCTGTATAATAGAGATAGTTCCTAATATTTAAATGGGTCCACCTTATTAGTCCTTTCTCCTTCCAATGATATTTCATCATCCATTGCATATTCCGTTCTCATCATTTCTGTCTCTCTTCTATTTATTTTGAGCCCAACCTCCTGTGATATGCAAGCACTGCAAATCCTGTAGTATTCTGCTAATAAGAACAGCGTCATCAGCATACTCTAGGTCAGCTAATTTCCTTTTACCAGTCTGTCTCCAAACTTTCTTCACCATCTCCAGCTGTTCTACGCATTGCAAAATCCACGAGGAAGATTAACAATATAGGTGGCAACATATTCCCATGGAGTTCTCTACAGTTCACTGGAAATTATTTTTATAAGAATCCACTAACATTAACTTTGCACTAGTTATGGTCATAAACAGACTTAATAGAATTTACATATTTAAGAGGTATTCCATAATAACGCGGGACTCGCCACAAAATTTGCCGGTGCACACTATCAAAGGCCATCAAAATTGGATTTCTATATTCTAAGCAATGCTGTACAATATGGCTTTTAATGAAAATTTAGTCAATACAACTTCTACCTTTTCTGAATCCTACTTGTCCATCTTTCAGCTTTTCAACAATCTTTCTCTGTAGTCTCTTTAGAACAAGCATACTATATATTTTCATGACAACTAACGTAAAAGTGATGCCCCTAATTATTGCATTCAGTCAGGTCCTTTATTTATTTATTTATTTTTTTGTTTTTGCCATTTTTGCCAACACTTAACTCCCATTCATCAGGCTTTGCCTCGTCATGCTATATTCTATAAAATAAACTTGTAAGTATTCTAGGGGGGTGGGCGGGGGCTTCATTTCCAGCCAGTATCATTTCAGCAGTTATTCCATCGTAACCAGGAGATTTACATTTAACTGGGCTCCGCAAGACCCTAGAAGAGTTGGAAGACCCAGGCCAACATGGCTGAGGACAATGAAATGTGAAATAGGAGATGGGGAATGGAGAAGTATTGAATTAAAACCTCAAGATAGAGACAACTGGCGAAATCTATCAGAGGCCCTTTGCGTCAATAGGCGTAGGAGGTGATGATGCTGAGAGTGAGATAGCAACTTTTTTCATACATTAGTTAGATTTGTGATGACAATGCTGTTCATAATTTTGAGTTGCACTGGTGCAATACCATGAAGTCTCTTTTCTTGTTCAATGCTGTTTGTGGATTTTCCACACTTATTTAGGACTTTCTGGAAATCGTATCTGTCTCCGGCACATTTGGAATGACAAATTCCCTGGTAATATTTTTCTGCGTCCGTCATTGTGACAACTTTCCCTGACAGTAAAGCTTCCAACAAAGAATCGATAAATTCTACCTGATCACCAGTTTCTGCAATACTTGGCAAATCCTCAGCTATTTTTTTCAGTTTTTCTAATTATATTGCCAACATTTCTTCTGAAGCACTCCTTGTGGTATGCAAAATCAGGCATGGAAGTCTCTTGAGTAAATACATCAATTTAAGTTTCCATTCTGTACTGTATTAGTACGTGATTCACAGCATCATACAACTTTTTACTTACTGATTATGTGGAAACTGTATGTAATGGACGGTTTCTAGTTTTAGGTTACAAAAGAAACAAGTCATACTCTGAAGTTTTGAGTGAAATAGGAATATAGTTGTGGGTCCTTTGTTCAAATTCTGAGGCAATACTGCTGCCATCCTCTTCATTTACTTTATTTTAATTTTTTCTGTATTGGAGTTTTTCTAGCATTCCTTTGCAGGTACATTTTTTATTGCAAGAAAGTTGCCCTTTTACATTGCTCTTTTCGGTAAGTCTTCGACAGATTTTGTCCTTCAGATATTGAGAAACGCGTATAATTTTCACCATCACAGTCATTATTATTATTATTATTATTATTATTATTATTATTATTATTATTATTATTATTATTATTATTATTATTATTATTATTATTATTATTATTATTATTATTATTAGCTAAGCTTCAACCCTAATTTGAAAAACATGATGCTATAAGCCCAAGGGCTCAAACAGGGAAGAATAACCCAGTGAGAAAGGGAAATAAACTATATGAAAGGTATTATTTTAAGAACAGTGACAACATTAAAACAGATCTTTCATACTAGAACTAAAATGAGACTTATGTCAGCTTGTTCAGCATAAAAACATTTGCTGCAAGTTTGAACTTCAAAAGTTCCACTAATTCAACTACCCGATGAGGAAGATCATTCCGCAACTCGGTCACAGCTGGAATAAAACTAGAATACTGTGTAGTATTGCGCCCCATGATGGAGGTCTGACTAATGGAATCTTCAAATCTTTATACTGCCAACAAATTTTCCAGCACATTTTGAATTTTCAACCAAGGTTTCTGTTGTTTAAGACTGACATAGTAAACATGAATTAACATTTAGAGCAAATGTAAGACCCTTTTTCTTTTCTGGTGAGGGTACACTTACATCATCCAAATGTTCCATTTTCCATCTGTCAGAATTTCCTTCATACACAACTCAATTCTGGCACAAAACAAAATTGAAGCTTTATTAGAAGAGGAGTAATTATTTTGTTTGCGATTTAAAAGTGATATATATTATTTAAACTTAAAAAAATCAAGTAAAAATTCTACTACTAAAACTTCTTATTTAAAAAACACTTCATTATACAAAAAAAAAAAAAGTTTTAAACCATATTCTATATATGAAATTCCCTTTACAATTATCTAAATAATTAAAATTGGACCAAAAATAAGAAATTTCAATTGACTTATGGTAAGTGGCCATTTTGATGATATCAAAATCATATGCAACAGAATCAAATAAATCCAAGCTTAGTATTTGCAGGACAAACAGGTTTTCAAACCTTTTGTTTCTTAGAAAGTTTCTGGACATTCTTGGGCTCCTTTTGTACATTGTATTTTGATTAGGTTAAGTTCTTCCTTTTTTATTGTGATTAAAGAAGAGAGAAATGAAATTACAGGTGTCATAATTCTTTGACAGGAGTCTGCTATCGACCCAAAATGAAGACAGAAGGGGCTGATGTTTGCCAGAATCACCAACAAATGGCTAGAAGAATGGATCTCAAGAAATCTGTCATTACTCTCACTGACCCTTTCTATTAGGTGAGTTTCCTTAATCATACGTATTATAACAGACTTCTTTAGAGGAGGGAATTCCTTAATTCTAGTTTTCTTTGAATGGCTATATTGCGTTGAGAATAGAATAAGTCCTTATTTTATTGTGGTTTGATGATGGGTAATGGGGGACAACGACAGTACAGAAGAAGCCCATCTGAACATTTTGTGAAGTAATCTCTCTTGGGGAGAGTGAAGAGCATGCCCAAATATTTTTATTTTTATTGTTCATTACTTCTCATTTCCTTTCCTTTCCTCACTGAGCTATTTTTCCCTGTTGGAGCCCTTGCGCTTATAGCATTCTGTTTTTCCAACTAGGATTGTAGAGCAGCTAGTAATAATAATAATAATGTGATGTGTCTGCCTAAGTCGGGTGATAATTTCAAGATTACTCTAATTAGTTCTCAGGAACTTGTCCAATTGTTGAGTCACAGATGTTCTTAAATTTCCTAGAAGTACTAGCTTTGCTGGAGGCACTAGTTCTGCCACACGGTATAGTTAAAAAAGGAGAATTTACCCTCAGACCTAACAGCAGTTTTGGCGTATGGGAAACAAGGTACAGTATCACAAAGTTGAGAACTTTTTTTCTCCTAACAGAAGAACATTTATGTTATAAAGAAGGCACATCTACATTTTTCCTCGGTCTATACTGATGTGCTTTTCCTTTGATCAATGCTATTCTCATTTTGACCTCTTTTTAAAATTTAGATGTTAATATTATGAATACCTCATCCGTGTATAGAAAGTGTAACCTTTTTTAGGTGATCAAAAGCCGGTGAATTTTTGCATAAATATTAAAATGGAAGAGCATGATTAAATCTTAATGAGTTAAAGGTTGTATAGAATATTATTTGTATTACCCCTTCTTACTGTACTATATATTTTCTTCTCTCCTTGGTCTTGACAATTGTATTACAGTGCTTTCCTAAACATAGAATGAAGATTATACTGTTTGTATTAATTGTTAGTAATTGGTAGCCTTAAGTTTCCAGGGTTTCTTGAGAAAAAAGGTTTTCTTAACTGATAAACTTTGTGATAAAGTTGTCCCTTTAGTTTATCAGTAAATGATGCAATTTTAAACTAGCCTTAACTAAATTATTTTTAGCTTAGCAAGAAATGCTTTATATGTTATAGATGTATTTAATGCAAAGGTCCTGGAGTTGATAAGTGACTTTTGATATCTAAGATTATCTTTGGTGGAATGTTTCTGCAAGGCCTAAACTTGTGGGCATGGTCCTCTTCATTCTGATTTGACTACCAATCTTGGTTGTCTAATTCATGTTACAAATTTCTTAACAACTAACTCCCATCAATTTGGGAACATATACATTACTATTATTACTAGCTAAGATATAACTGTAGTTGTAAAAGCAGTATGCTATAGGCCAAAGGGCCCAGTAAGGAAAGTAAATAAGGAAACATAGAATAGTGTGCCTGGGTATACCCTCAGGTAAGAGAACTCTAACCCAAGACAGTGGAAGACCATGGTACAGAGGCTATGATACTACCCAAGACTAGAGAACAAAAGTTTAACTTTAGAGTATTATTCTCCTCGAAGAGCTGCTTACCATAGCTAAGGTCTCTTATTCCCTTAACAAGTGGAAATAGCTATTGAACAATTACAGTGCTATAGTTAACCCCTTAACTGAAGAAGAATTGTTCTGGTAATCTCAGTGTTGTCAGGTGTATGAGGAAAGAGGAGAATGTGTAAAGAATGGGCCAGAATATTCGGTGTATGTGTAGGGAAAAGAAAATTGAGCTGTAACCAGAAAGGGATGCAATGTAACACTATCTAACTAGTCAAAGGAACCAATAACTCAAACGGTAGCTTCTCAAGGGGTGGCTGGTACCGTGGCCAGCCTACTATCAACAAAAATGAAGAAGAGTTTTTGGTTATCTTATTATTTTCAGGTGTATTAGGGAAGAGGAGAATATATAAAGAGGAGGCCATGATATTCAGTGCATGTGTAGGCAATGGAAAATGATTAGTAACCAGAAAGGGATCCAATGTAACACTATCTGGCCAGTCAAAGTGCTCAATAATTCTCTAACGGTAGTTTCTCAACGGGTGGGTGGTGCCTTGGCCAACCTACTACCTATATATAGGCAATTCTTCTTATGCAAATGAAGCCCGGAGCAGGTTACAAAAAGACACCATAAAATGTTCTGGTGTTATTTTGCAATCCTCCTGTAGTGTAAGTCACAGCTTGTATTTGTTAGCCAGACTATTTAATTTAAACTACATCATCTTCCTACACAAAGTAAACCAGAACAGTTTTCCACATTTTTGGGCATTTTATTTTATTGTACCTATTGAAAACAACCCTGTCTTGCAATCTGCTGGACTGGGGTTTGAGGCCCACTCAACCTTGATAGTTTCTTGTAGTGTTGACAACCTCGCTATCCTTGTGAGCTAAGGATAGGTGGTTTGAGGGGAGTATACATCATGTTATCAGTAGCCATTGTCTGGCCTTTCCCTGGCCTAGCTTGGGTGGAGAAGGGCTTGAGCACTGATCATGTTTATACAATCTCAGTCTTCAAAGCATTGTCATTGTCCCTTGCCTCTGCCATTCATGAGTTTCCTTTAAAGAACAGTAGGCTTCAAACCATCGTTCAATGCTGGTGTCTGCAAAATGTTCTGCTATGATTCACGCAAGCTTAAGTATAACGGTAAGTAGATTCATCAACAGATAGTGTTCTCTTTTTCAATGCAAAGTACAGCCATCATCCTTGCTAAATTATTTAAATTTATAATCATACAGGTATTTAAAAACGTCTACTGATATTCGCGAGAAGTTTTAAATTCTAAGTCTTTTGGGGGTATGTTTAATTTCCAGTAATTTACCTCTGCTCTTAGATCAGCTTCTCCATTCCAATGGATGTCATTTGTTCTTGGAGTTCATTTTGAATGTCAAGAAAATACCAAAGTTAAGAGAATCAGCATTATGATTTACTTGGTACCCGATGCATGACCGTACCCTGTGCATTTAGATGTCCCTCTTTTTTTATTATTAAATCTATCATATTCATCCTTGTCTTCATTATTATTACTGCTTCTTAGTGTTAGGTTCACCTATTAATATTAATATTATTATTATTAGCCATGCTAAAACCCTAGTTGGAAAAGCAGGATTCCTATAAGCCGAAGGGCTCCAACGAGGAAAAATAGCTCGGTGAGGAAAGGAAACAAGAAAAATAAACTACAAGAGAAGTTACTAACAATTAATGTAAAATATTTTAAGAACAATAACAGCATTAAAATGGATCTTTTATATATAAACTATAAAAACTACAACTGTGGCTGCAGCATAGTTAGTCTGTTTACAGAGGTGTACAATAGGCATAGGCCTACACTAAAACGTTCCACCTGAATAAATGTGCATAAGTTTTGGACTTTTAAACTAATTTAAACATGACATTAAGCAGCTGCTTTTAATGTACAATGTTATGTAACCTATTCCCAATTCCATTTGGTGTTCAAGTAAAATACATCAGACACCTTCAACCAAACTTAATGCCTTCATTTCAAACCTCCTCCATTCACCTTAAGTGTGAATTTGACAACAAATACATCACAAAAGATATAGTTACATTGTTCAACTCGTTAAAACTATTAGAAGAGTAATTACATAGCCTTTTCCTTCATATAAAATGAAAATAAAGATTTTTAAACAGTTAAACAGGAATAATACTTTTAAATCGATGTGATAGAAAGTATGATAGCAGAGTAGGACTATGCTGAAATAATGGTATTTTAAATCCGTCTATAATCTTAGATACAAATAGGTAGCTATTTTATACATATGGAGTTAATGGTCAAGCTATAAATCCTAGATTTTGAAATACCATCTACTTTCATTTGGTGGGTATATTTTTATCATTCTCAAGTAAATCTTAATAATTTTATATCCTACAGATATATAAGTTATGGAAGCTAATATTCCTAAAGGCATTAAGTCATAAGTTTGTCAAGATGACTTTATAACAAATAGAAAAAAAAACTTTTCTTCGGTATGGTTAAATATATTATAGTTACCCTAAATAAAGTTTTCTCTAAATTAAATCTATACCGTTTTCTTTTTCTTAAGACCGCTGAACAAGGGATAACTTGCTTATATATTTCACTCGTATACATCTATTAATTATTAAATTATATTTATACGAATATCCTCTGAATTCTTATTTAATTAAATTAATATGTTTGAAGATTTTTTTTAATATAGCCTAAGCAAAATAATGACATTTCAGCGGATGAAAAGGCTAAAAAACGCAGACTATGGTGGAGGTCTCTGATTGGTTGAAACAATTCCTTAACCAGGGGGACAACATTTTGGAGAATTTGTCCCCAAATCTGGGAATTTTTAGAGATTTTTAGGGACATCCAGATTGGGAACTCTTATCCGTCTGGTAATTGTTAAACCCTATCAAAATACTCGTGAATGATTCAGTCTTCAATACGATTTATAATGACCGAGAATAACTTAATTACGTTTTATTGTTTTCCTTTGGTATGACATTCATTACAATTATCATTTTATTAATATATCTTTCAGAGAGCAAACTGAAATCAGAACACGAGATCATCATTAAAAACCGAATTTTACTGTTCGTTGTTTCACAAACAGAACAATTAGAAATAAATACAGCATAAGTTTTAATTACAGGAGTACACAGTCCAATATTTAATAAGCTATAGATTTAATTGTGTTAAAAAATGCCTGGAGAAATTACTTCTGGTGTGGGGAACTTTTAGGGACCGTCTAGGGATGTTCTTGACAGTGTAGACAGTAGAAGAAGGTTCATTTCTGCTCTAGACGAGAGGGTGGAAGGGGTAATTGTGACTCATGTCTTGTCTTTGAACTTGTGATTATGTGAACAATGAAGGCTTTATTGGGTAAGCATGGACACACTTTACAAAGTTTTATTGCTTTAATTATGTTCTCCCTGTTATTGTATTACTCAAAATACTGGAGATTCGAATATAATATAGGTGTTGTAGGTTTCCATGATTGATAATAAACCGTCGAATTTCTTTAAGGGTCTTTTATTGGCGAAGAATTCTTATCAAAGCCATTTCCCACAATGTTCTTTTTAGCGTGTGGTGGTATTCCCTAGATTAGTCAAAGGTTATTAAATGAGATTGTTTCCAGATGTGGCTTTAACTTTTCAATTAACAATAGGATGCTGTATAACTACAGCTGTGTGGTTCAAGTTCCAATCAGGTGCATTGTAATCACCTATAAGTGTAGTTGTTACTGTAAAAAATGAATGGGGATATTACCACTGCCTATGGCCGTAGGCCTAGATTTTAAATTCTAAATTAAATGTTTCTAATACCTACTTTCTCTGGATTTTTTTGCTCCCGTGATTGAAATATTGTCGTATTCTAATATCTGCTCAATGTTTTATATAAAAAATTGCAGAATTGTGTTTTAATCACATACTTTAATTTAATCTGGTAAGAAATTTAATTAGTTTTTTTTTCACATTTTAGAAGGTGTGAATGTGATGGTGTAAACTATAGTAAAAATTGTGTAATTGTGCAAATTATTTGCATTACAAAAGTGTAAGAAGGAAACGAGAGTTTGTGATGTGTTAGAAAATTATTTTCTTTATCAACTAACACATTTTATTGCACAACTCGACATTCACACATTCATTCATTATTTTACTAATACAGAAAAATAAATCCTCTGATATAATTCTGCATACACACACTGGATACACGTATATCATACATTTGAATGCAAATCCATACAATATATACAATTAGTTTGTTTTAAGAAACTATCATCGTTTCACGTCCATTAGTTTGAAAGTCCTTGGTCAGCCACGCCCACCAATTAGGCTCTCTCTCTCTCTCTCTCTCTCTCTCTCTCTCTCTCTCTCTCTCTCTCTCTCTCTCTCTCTCTCTCTCTCATATGTGTAGGCCTATCTTATTTCCTATTAAGTTCTGCCAACTTTGATTTAGTTGATCGTTTCTAGGTTTTTTGTTTTCAAATCTATACTTTGCTTTTCTGGTCCTATACACTATCGAAGCACACATAGAACAAGTAAGACTCTAGTTTCCTCTTGAAAGCCTTAATATCTTCAGTCTTTCTAATATCTAGTAGGAGCTTATTGTATAGTCTCTGGGGCCCATATTTGAAGGATCTAGAGCCAACAGTAGGCATATATGTAGGTTCCAATAATTTTAAACCATCTGTAACTATTCTAGTGTCGACACGATTTGTTGGCTGTGCAATATGTAGCAGTTCTCTTAAGTATTTTGGACGCCCGGTTCTGATAACTTGGTGGATTTTTTAAACTCGGTCCTTGCTGTAATAGGCAGCCAGTGTAAATCAATTAGTATAGGAATTATCCTTTCTCGAGGTGGAGAACTTTTATCAGTCCTTCTCCTCTGATTATTATGTTTTGTAATTTCTTATGTTGTATTTTTGATATTCCCCTGGACCTGACTGAAGGTGTAGCCTACTTGTTACATATAAAGATAGATATTATATTCTAAATCATCTATGAAGAAGAATGAGAACATTTTGTTATGGCTTTATCCTTCACAGTTACTTTCTCCGATATGTTCGTGAAATTAGATATTAAATAGGCCTATCAGATTTTATTTTCCCACAGTGAGGAGGACTACTGTAGTCACTACATTGGAATTACAAGCAATGTACTCTTATGTAGAAATTGTTGTAAAATTCTTAATTTATCAGTACGAATGATTACAATTGTCAACAGAATGTTGAAGTCAAACTGGGATATGTAATATTTTCTAAATACTTTTACCGAATGCAAACAAAAGGAGAGAGAGAGAGAGAGAGAGAGAGAGAGAGAGAGAGAGAGAGAGAGAGAGAGAGAGAGGGGGGGGTTGGGTAAGTTGTTAATACAACCTTAACAAACCTATCATTAACTGGTATTTAACGACTTCATTCTTCGGCAAACCAAAGTAACTACGTAACAGCCAACGTTAAGGTGCTTCGGATAGTCGAATCCATTCATTTGTTTCTTGTATGAAATCTCAGGTTTTCTGAATAGCTAAAGTGACTAACATTACATTAACCTTGATTAGTTTTCCTCAAAATCCGACTCAAAAACCTTGTTTTTTATTAAAGACGCAAAACTCGAAAATATCAGGGGAAGTAATTGAGTTATATGATTTATTTCAAGACCTTTTGGTGGGGTATTAAAAGATTGCCTAATAAATATCTTGGTTAAATACATTCCAGTGATATCGAATTTATGATATACGAGGGACACGTATACTAACACACTCATGTGCGTTTAAAGACTTATCAAAATTATTTGTATTTGCTGGTAAAGAATATATTTGACTAAACTTGTTTCGATGGAGAGATTTGAAGAGAGAAAACACGTAAAAATAGTAAGTGTGGTTTGTTACAAACTGAAATGTCTGGAAGGAACACATTATAAAGGTGCCTTTGGTCAGGAGCCGATGCCCAGAAACGAGAGGGGGAATTTTAAACACCAACTAACGTAAAAAGACTTTAGGTTTAATCGAAAAAAGAATTTAAAACCGTTTGACCAAATACCATTTTGACAAAGTAAAGATATTGCCAATATTCTATCATAGTCTCTCTCTCTCTCTCTCTCTCTCTCTATCTCTCTCTCTCTCTCTCTCTCTCTCTCTCTCTCTCTCTCTCTCTCTCTCTCTCTCTCTCTCAACTAAATACAGGAAGGCAGTAAGCATCAAATCCATTGAAATATTAAATATTCGAAAGTGTGTCCCAAGATATAAATCATTTGTAAGTTTAGATTAAGTCAACTCAGCACATGCATTTACACATTAGTGTTTGGTAGAATAAGAGGCTTAGTTTTGATCTTCAAGGAACTCTATACCACCAATATATTGGAATTCAGTTCAAGTCAAAGTAGGAAATTGCCGTGATAAAAGCGCAAGCAGAAACACGGCTTTTTATTTAGATTTCTAGAAAATAATTTCAGGAAAACGTTCATAGAAACGATTGATTTTTTATGCAACTCATTTTCTTCTCATATTCCATTAGCGGACTTATAATTACCTCATTAGTAATGACTAATTAACTCTTACTGTAAGGGGATGGGGTTCCTTGCCTGTTTTTTGACCAACCAGGCAGAACTGTTTTTTTTTTTTTTTACTTGTTTACTTGTTTTGTTTAAATCCAACCCTCCACTGAAGTCGAGTGGACTACTTTTGGGGCGGGTCCATATCAATCATTTAACGATACATTTTCATTATAACTTATACAATTCTTTGATTGTAGCATCTTCCAAATCATATGATCTTGTGAAAAGTAATGTCTTTAGTTTCTTCTTAAATTCAATTGCTCCCTTTAAGTCCTTCATTTCAGTTGGCAGTTTATCAGAATGTCTAGGCGCACAGTAGCTAAAAGCCCTTTCACCAAATTTACTATTTGTTCTTGGTTCAGATAGCCTATGTTTGTCACTCATGTGTCTTATGGTAACATTTGTTTCTAGTTCTAATTTTTTCAGGCATTCTTTCAGATATTTTGGTTCAGTATCTTGAACGTTAGTAAGAGTAGCTTGTATTCGATTCTCGCCTTTACCGGCAGCCAGTGTAATTTAATTAGTGCATGGGTAATTCTATCCCTATTGTTTAGTCCTTTCATTAATCTAGCGGCTCTGTTTTGTACACACTGAATTTTCTTCAGCTGATAATTTGGTAAGCCATAGAACAGTGAGTTGCAGTAATCAATTCTTGAAAATGTGGTGATTAATAAGTATGGCCATAGATTTTTCATTTACTGTGTATTTCACAGACCATGACACCCTCTTTTTTTAATATAACTAATGAACTAGGCTTCTGATTAATGTAAAACTGAAACCACCAGAGTTTGAGACACCGACCTAATTAAGAAAAATGGATTCAAGCATCTACTCCGCATTATTGTCTTACTTTATATAGAGAAATGTCATCTAAATTCTGTGGTTATGGCGAGAACGGAAATTAAGACCTGGCAACTAGGAGCAGAATGACGTATGTTAACTATGACGTGAGGCTCGTGACGTTTACACCTGCCACGCCCCCTCATTATATCAGTACAAGAAATTATATATAATTATATCTTTGATAGAGATAAGGTGTTCTTATTTTTCAATACAGGAATGCAGTCATTATTGTGTTGAAGTTATGGAATGATTGTTGGGGATGCTCACATAACATGGTCATTATAAATATTTAATATGGCTGAGGATTGGATGGAGGTGGAAGAATAGTAATACTTTATTAACAATAAATGTATTGTACATAATTAGTAATATAACAGCTAACATTATAATGAATAAAGTTACAAGACTGAAATAGAATATATATATATATATATATATATATATATATATATATATATATATATATATATATATATATATATATATATATATATATATATATATTTATAATTTATATATATATTATATACATATATATATATATATATATATATATATATATATATATATATATATATATATATATATATATACAGTGTATGTGAGAGAGAGAGAGAGAGAGAGAGAGAGAGAGAGAGAGAGAGAGAGAGAGAGAGAGAGAGAGAGAGAGAGAGAGAGAGAGAGAGAGAGAGAGAGAGAGAGAGAGAGAGAGAGAGAGAGAGAGAGAGAGAGAATCTGATAATGCAGCATATTCAACTATATATGTCCGTGATGGTACGACATTAAACATGACAACATGATACCAACCTATTCAATCCAATTTTCAGTTTATTGTTGTGTTGTTCCCTCTTGAAGTATGTTAAGAGTCGCAACACAAAAGCATTACGACAACCTTGTGGACAATGGTGAAGCATTCTAGACATGATATAAAATGTCAATAGTAGTCAGTGAGTAAAGTGTCAGCAGGAGCCTTGTCAATGACCGTATGTAATAGGCGTGTACCTTCCCTAGTGCGATCACCTCTCTGACTGCCTTCCGAGATTTTAATTTTTTTGTCTTTTTTTTTTTGTAAAATTAACTATTAATTAAATAATAAACACAAGTGAGTCTAAAAATTAGTTTATTTAAATATAATAACTAATCAGTATCTTTAGATTCCATCAAAGAGCAGTATAATTCACTACAACTTATATATCTTTTAATAACCATACAGAAAGGGGGGCGTGGCAGGTGTAAACGTCAGGGGCTCACGTCATGGTTGACATACGTCATTCTACGCCTAGTTGCCAGGTCTTAATTTCCGTTCTCGCCATAACCACAGAATTTAGATGACATTTCTTTATATAAAGTAAGACAATACTGCGGAGTAGATGCTTGAATCCATTTTTCTTAATTAGGTCGGTGTCTCAAACTCTGGTGGTTTCAGTTTCACATTAATCAGAAGCCTAGTTCATTAGTTATATTAAAAAAAGAGGGTGTCATGGTCCGTGAAATACACAGTAGGTATTTACTAATAAATGCTATGTTTCTAAAATGATAGTTACAATTTCTTACCATATTATTTATATGTTCATTCATTGTCAGTCTATCATCCATGATTACTTCAAGATTTCTGACAGATTTCTTTAGGTTAATGATCGATTGACCTATTTCAATTCTTTGGAAGCATTCTATTCTTTTTATATCTTTTTCATTTCCATATTTGATCTTCGTTTAAGAGAGCGGGCCTACAAGTTTTCAGTGAACTTTCAAAAAATCAGTTTAAAATCTGAAAATGGGAAGCCTTATTCAGTAATTAATACCAACAGATTTCGTTCAGTATCGCGGTAAAAGGTTGTATTTATTTTGTATGAATTAATTTGTTACTAAGGGATAATTACCTTCAGGAAGAAATTACTGGCGACATTAACATTTTGATATTAGTGATCCGTATGATTGTATAAATAGTCCACAATGAAAGACGTAATTTGTTGACTTAGCAACTTGCATTGAAGGCGCGACTTTTGTTTAGTTTTGTACCATGTTGCCAAATATGAAAATTCACTTCATTAGATATCTAAGTACCTGTGCACTGCTAAATTTGTACTTAGTTGGATTACAATTATAACTTATACAGCAATAACAACAACAAATGCAGCCGTTCCTAGTCCACTGCAGGACAATGGCCTCAGACAAGTCAATTCATGTCTAGGGTTTGGCCAGTATTCATCACCACGCTCGCCAAATGTGGAGTGGTGATGGTGGGAGACATTGTTCTGATCGCAGCAAAATACTGTTTCTTTAAGGCTGGTTATAAAGGATCAGCGCTAATGTTTTCTAACTATTATAAAATTATAATTTTAATCTAACTTGGCGTACATGTTTTTAAAGAATTGATTGTTCACATTTGACAATATGGGGAAAAACGACTCAAAGATGGTTGAGCATTAGCTGTGACATCAGACAACCATGGCAATCTTTATTCAAAGTGACTATTTAGGGAAGATTTCAGAAGTATATCTTTGTTATATCATGAATTTTGGCCTTTTCATAGCTTAAGGGCAAATTGTCCTCAAATACATCAGGGAAATATAATTAGCTGTATCTTGGGTCGAGTGACTTCAATTGCCTTAACGCTGTGTGGAGGTTACGTAAGCCAAGGTTTAGATGATAACCAGAGTTCTATGAGCCTGGTGTGGACCATATTATCAATTATTGGCATCTTTGTGACCGTAGGATTAATCATGTTTTGTTTAATAGGGCTCGAATAAACGTGACTGTTCTAGCGCTTTTGTGTTGGTTGTTTTGCAGTTGCTTTGCTTCAATGTAAAGCAGTGATAGGCTTGAAATTTCTGGTTAGCAGATTAAGTATCTCTCTCTCTCTCTCTCTCTCTCTCTCTCTCTCTCTCTCTCTCTCTCTCTCTCTCTCTCTCTCTCTCTCTCTCAGAAAATAATTACTAAAACACTGGATGCTTATTCAGTCCCTAAACCTATTTGAAAACACGATTATTTTCCCAAAAATACCATCGCTGATCAAATTCAATTGCATGAAATAATATTAGTTAAATCATTCATAGTGTAGTCAACAGACAACTGTAATCACCTCATTAGATATGGCATAACGCTTACCAGAAAAGCTATTGATTCTTCGTCTGTTTTTCGAACTGTCAAGCAAAGGTTGTTACCCACAGTTTTGCTCAAGGTGTGTAGTGGGAGAAACACGTCTTCGGTGTTACCTGAATATAAAGATAATTGTTAACTTATTTTTTTTTTAGTTGTTTTTTGAAAGTCAAAAATGACGATAAATACTTTCGTGTGCAAATTACCTCCGGCACTGATTTGTGAAGAAAAACTGGTTATAAGTAATAAATTAATTTCTTCAGTACACAAAATCTTGGTTGATGATGCTATGCGAATTACGAAATTTGTGTCCATAATTTGAAGAAGTGGGTCCTGATATAAACTATTTGTGCTTCGGTTTTGGTACGTCATGTTCATTTTCATCTCGTGATAGTTAAATTGTGTACCATCTCGAGGGAATTAGGAGTGAACATTTGTCGAATTCACTTTTGTAACTTATTGAGGAAAAAGTTGTGTATGTATGTATGTACGTATGTAGTATGTATGTATGTATGTATGTATGTATGTATGTATGTCCTATCAAGTTTGAATACATATTGCGTGCTTAATTATTTGTTGATTACCGTAATAAGTTGCACCAAATTTGCAACCAGGTATGAACCGGTGTTACGTCGAAGGGGGGAGGGATCCTGAGGGTTGCTCCTTGTGTGTGGGGGTTAGGGGGTGGGGGGGGGGGGAGCTACTGAGGAGTGGTCAGTGTGTGTGAAAGGGAAATGATTTTGGAAGATATACCTTAGGAATCAAATTCATATACATTATATAAGTTATTACTCGAGAAAAAAAAAATTATACTGGTAACCCAAAATTTAGCTTCTGTGTTCTTAATGAGCCCAACGTTTATTGAATTGTGCTATAACTTTTTTTTATTTATTTACTATGCGCATTAGCTCGAAGCAAATATACATAGTTTGCTCAACTATATTGATATATTAGGTTACTTTACTTTAAGGGATGTTTTCCTGGTCCTATTACATTGGGGAACCTGTACCTTACAGGACTTACTATATTTGTTTGTCATATACATTATTAGGAATTTATCGCATCATGTATCGTATTCCGTGTTTATTGTCAAATCCACATATTATAGAAGCATTCGGGAAACGAAACAAGTCTTCAATTTCTTCTTGAAAGCCATATATTCAGTCTTTCGGTCGCATATTGCAAAAGTTCTAGAGCCTACATTAGACTTATATCTTGGTTCCAATAACTTGAAACCATCTGTAACTATTCTCGTGTCAACACAATTTGTTGGCTGTACAATATGTAGCAATTCCTTTAGATATTTTGGACGTCCGGTACTGATAATTTGATGAGTCATTGCACAAAAACTCTATTCTAGCTTAAATAGGCAGCCATTGTAGTTCATTCAGTATAGGAGTTATCATTTCTCGAGGTGGGACACCTTTTTATCAATCTTGCTGCTCTCTTTATTATGCTTTGTAATATCTTAGTTTTCACTTTTGATCGTAACAGAGCGAGTTTCAATAGTCAACCCAGGAAATAACACAGGACTTACCATAGTCTCAGTTTGCCTTACTTCTGTAGTGACGTAATCATGACGTCATTATAACAACACTTCGCCGAAAATGACGACTGGACTTGTCCAGTGTAGGTCAATGCAAGCCGGACAATCGGTAAGCGGTTGTCCAAAGGTATTTGTTTGACATTGGAAAGAGACAGACGCGACCGGTGTTATTCCCCTTAGCCGAACTTAATGTAAAGTTTGATTCTGTATCGAAGTGTTTCAATAACAAGTATTTTTGTAATCGGCAGAAAATTGTAAAACTGATAAAAAGGTTTTCAGAGTAAACTGAAAATGTTTAATAAGGAGCTTTCCAATTTTTCCAGCTAAGATATGTCAATTTTTTTTTTTTTTATGAAAGAGATTACGATGTTCATAATTTACATAATATACTTGAATAATTAGCTTTTCTTCTATGGGTTTATTTCAGGCGGGCCTTTGTGTGTGAAAATAATTTCTTTCCAGTTAATATTTTTCTCTGTATCTTATCAATTATTTCGCTAGCATTTGTATTCAGGCTTAATAGTTTTCAGGTCACTATTATAACACTTTCTATAAAGGTAAGTCTTCAGGTTTTTCTTGAAAGCTGCCACATTTTTTCTATTCTTGACATCAAGTGGAAGGTCGTTGAAGAGTCTCGGTGCAGAATAACCAAACGTTCTTCCTCCTATTGCATGATTCACACTAATTTCTAATAGTCTATGTGGGTCATCAGCATGTCTAACTCTTATAGCAGCGCTGGTAGCTTGAGGGTAGGGGACCAAGCAATCACGAAGATATTTAGGCTTATCACTTAGAGTTAGGCAATTCGTTAATTTCTTGGGAGGACTATTGGAAGCCGTGTAGTGTAGAGATAAACTACCATAACATTAATGCTTTCTTTTGTGAGATATACTTTTACTTTTTTTTTATTTTTAAAAAATGTAATTCAATATTTTCATATGCCGATAGCTGTTAACATTCAATAAGTAATTTCAGATTTTAAATAGTGCCATAGCCTCTGTACCATGGTTTTCCACTATCTTGGGTTAGAGTTCTCTTGCTTGAGGGTACACTCGGGCACACTATTCTATCTAATTTCTCTTCCTCATGTTTTGTTAAAGTTTTTATAGTTTATATAGGAGATATTTGTTTTAATATTCTTAAAATATTTATTTTTTCCTTGTTTGCTTTCCTCACTGGGCTATTTTCCCTATTGGTACCCCTGGGCTTATAGCATTCTGCTTTTCTAACTAGTGGTATAGCTTAGCAATTAATAATAATGATAATGATATATTCTCTTCCAGGTGTGTGTAGCGTTTTACATGCAAACTACTATGGCAAAAATGACATTTAAACTGCGTTACTTTCAACTGGAGGAAACAGAACAAATGGTGAAAGTAGAGCTTAACGGGAATGGATTTTAAAAAACTGTTTAAGGTGAGTTGAAACCCAAGTCATTATCTAAACTCTAAAGTACTATTATTATTATTATTATTATTATTATTATTATTATTATTATTATTATTATTATTATTATTATTATTATTATTATTATTATTATTGTTGTTGTTGTTGTTAATGATCGTAGCTATTCCTAAAGAAATGCATAAATCTGTTTAACCAACTACTGTAAGTAGCTTGCCATATAGTTGAGTCCATACTTTACTTTACTTTACATTTACTTAACGGTCTGTTTTCCTGACCTTACAAAGTCAGTTTATCTTATGCATATTCTAAGGTATTTTGCATAACGCACAATTCATGTTTATTGTTAAATGCTTTGATTTTGAAACCAGGCCACGATTTAGGCTTTTAATATCTATATCCTCTTTATTTTCTTCAAGATATTTACCTTTAGTTTTCATATACTGGTTGCAAAATCGTAAGCAGCTAGGACGAGATTCTTGTGTAATTCTGGTATTTGTGAGAAAATATTTTATGAGCACGTATTCTTTAGCACCGTCGTTTAATTAGTTCATTATGCATGTTGCATAGGATTTTTCATAACTCTGACCATCCTTTACATTCAGATCTCCCTGGACAATTCTATCCTGTTCGCAATACTAGGCAGGCAGTTAATTCTAATAGCCAGGCCTTCTCCATCTTGAGGCTCAATACTACACAGTATTCTAGAAGTATTCCAGCTGTGGCCAAGTTGTGAAATGATCTTCCTAAGCGGGTAGTTGAATCAGTAGAACTCCAAAAGTTCAAACTTGCAGCAAATATTTTTATTTTGACCAGGCTGACATGAGTCTATTTATAGTTTATATATGACATATCTGTTTTGACATTGTTACTGTTTTTAGATTGATATATTGTTAATTTGTTCTCATCACTTATTTATGTCCTTATTTCCTTTCCTCACTGGGCTATTTTTTCCTATTGGAGACCTTGGGTGTATAGCATCTTGCTTTTCCAACTAGGGTTGTAGCTTGGCTAGTAATGATAATAATAATAATCATCTTTCTAATCGGGGGGTTGAATCAGGAGAACTTATTAATAATTAATAATATTAATTAATAATAATTGATAATAATTAATAACAATAATTAATAATAATAATTAATAATGATAACTAATAATAATAATTAATAATAATAATTGATAATAATTAATAATAATTAATAATAATTAAGGATTATGATTGATTATGATTATCATTATCATTATCTTTATGATTATGATTATAATTATCATTATCATTATCATTATCATTGTCCTTTTACTTTTACTTTTACTTGTCATTGTCATATTCAATTATTATTATTATTATTATTATTATTATTATTATTATTAATTATTATTATTATTATTTTTAATTATTATTATTATTGTTAAATATTAATTATTAATTATTAATTATTATTAATTACTATTATTATTATTATAATTATTAATTATTATTACTATAATTATTAATTATTATTACTATAATTATTAATTATTATTGTTATTATTTATTATTATTAATTATTATTATTATTTATTATTATTATTTATTATTATTATTATTATTAATTATTAATTATTATTATTATAATTAATTATTATTATTAATTATTAATAATTATTAATTATTATTAATTATTATTATTATCAATTATCATTAATCATTATTATTATTATTATTAATTATTATTATCATCATTAATTATTATTATTATTAATGATTATTATTATTATTAATTATAATTAATAATTTCATGAGTAATTTCATGTGGGCCAACCTTGGAATAGAATTATCGTGTAAATGTAAACATTCTATAAAGGAGAGAGAGAGAGAGAGAGAGAGAGAGAGAGAGAGAGAGAGAGAGAGAGAGAGAGAGAGAGAGAGAGAGAGAGAGAGAGAGAGAGAGAGGCGGGGTTGGTTTGTGGTGGCCGATCTGGTAATGTCATTGACTGGTGAACGCCAGTCTGGGGTTCGACTGACTCATTAGAACCTTTGGTCGTTGCAACTAAACCATCCTTGTGAGCTAAGGATGGGGGTTTTGGGGGAGCCTATAGGTCTATCTGCTGAGTCATCAACTGCCATTGCCTGGCCCCCTTTGGTCCTAGCATGTGTGGAGAGGGGCCTTGGGTTCAACAGATTATAAATATTTATGCTTTTTTCACTAATTCCGGCTTGTTGGCAAGCTTTGATTAAATCAATGCATTATTGTAAAAATAAAAATTTAAATGCATGTATAGTTTAATTCTAGATCTCCATTTAGACATTAAATAATAGACTAATTTTTTGGACACAGACTTGAGTTTACTTTTATGGCAAAATAATTTAGTTAACATTAGTTAGGAATAATAGGCAAAAGCAAAAAAATCTCTTGAAATGTCATTTTCAACTCTTTCCAGATTTGCGTTCCAGTTTATTTGTATTCGTATGGCACTGAAGCCTGGAGGAGGTGCAGACGTTGATGTTCAAGAATTTCAGAAGTTGTGATGATAATTCTACGGGCCGACCAAGGGAATGGCCCGTGCCAACAAGAACTGTTGGCTATAATCTACATGATGATGATAAGGTCTTTAGTCAACTGTCTTCTGTATGCCGAGTTAAGTATGACATCTTCAATGACTCAATACTGTAAACTTCGTCTGGATGGTAAAATTGGTTTTAAAGTTTTGTGCTTTTTGGAATCTAGGTTAGATTTTGTGACATTTTGTTCTGGGGTGAAGTTACAAGGTTAGATTTTGTGACATTTAGTTCTGGGGTGAAGTTACAAGGTTAGATTTTGTGACATTTAGTTCTGGGGTGAAGTTACAAGGTTAGATTTTGTGACATTTAGTTCTGGGGTGAAGTTACAAGAGTACAAACTAAGGATTTTAGACTGTGCTGAGTAGCCTAGACATTGAAATTATTATTATTATTATTATTAATAGCTAAGCTACAACCCTAGTTTGAAAAGCTAGATGCTATAAGCCCAAGGGCTCCAACAGGGAAAAAGAGCTCAGTGAGGAAAAGAAATAAGGAAATAAATGAACGATCTAAGAAATGATGAACAATTAGAATAAAATATTTTAAAAACAGTAACATCAAAGCAGATAGTTCATAAACTATAAAAACATGTTAGTCTGATATCTAATATTGAAGAATTATTATTTTTGAATATTGGTTTTCCATTTTATGAGAATTATTTTGAAGTAGTGGAGTCTTTAGATTAAAATCTAAGTGATAGGACTCACTCAAACTGTATTTGATGAAAGAATCATATATATTTTTCGCTGAATGATTTTTCTTTGCAGTAAATCCAGTTAGTTGGAAACCTCTAATTAAATTAATATTTAAAAAAAAAAAAAAAAAAAAACATTTTAAACTCAAGTTCAGATTTTAGCTCTATATCTCTGTTTAGGTGTGAAATAAGTTACCCACTTATATACTTTTTATATGACAAAACTTGAATCAACCTGTTTTTTGTAAAAGTTTTCATGTTAGTGTGTTAAATTGTTATCGGAAGTGTGTTAAATTGTTATCGGAAGTGTGTTAAATTGTTATCGGAGGTGGGTAGTGATGTCAGTGCTCCATGTGTAGTGTACTGTAGATGTTAATTCAACCTAGTTTAATCTTTATTTAACAAAGGTCTTTTTATTCATTATTTGTGGGAATTCACAGTTGAAAACTTCACATACCGGTAGGAACTCATGCATATCTCTTTATTAGTGTTCAAGTTATCCTGATATTTTTTGTCCTGAAATATTCTAATTTCTTTTCTTGAAATATCATAATTTTGGGTCTTTAGAATATCATAGTTTTTGTGGCTAAAGTTATCCCAATTGTTTTGGGGCTTGAAATATCTTACTTTTGGGGGCTTAAAATACTTTTGGGGCTTAGATATCTTACTTTAGGGGCTTAAAATATCTTACCTTTGGGGCTTAAATATCTAACTTTTGGGGCTTAAATATCTAACTTTTGGGGCTTAAAATATCTAACTTTTGGGGCTTAAAATATCTAACTTTTGGGGCTTAAAATATCTAACTTTTGGGGCTTAAAATATTTAACTTTTAGGGCTTAAAATATCTAACTTTTGGGGCTTATAATATCTTGATTTATTGAGCTTATAATATCTTGATTTATTGAGCTTATAATATCTTACTTTGGGGTGCTTAAAATATCCTACTTTTGGGGTCTTAAGATATCCTATTTTTTTTTCGGTTGAACTGATTTATATCAAACATATATTATTGCCTCAAAAATTAATGAAAACAGTATTATATTTGTGCATTATAAATCTTGATTAGTAATTTTCTGTGAGCTCCTATTGATGTTTTTTGACTTTCAGGTCAATGTTGCCTTCTGTTTGGAGGCTTACAACCCTTTAACCAAAAGCGTGATGCACATTTAGGATTAACCTTGATAGTACCTGTGGGATCCGGATTCTCCTGGTGAAGTCCTTCAGTTGGAGCAGATAAAGGGGAACTTCTAGGACACCTGTTTGGGCAATTGGATTTAGGAAGTTGTCCCTACTTCAATTTGTTTTTCACAATGAGAATTTAGATATCTAGTTTACGTTTTAAGTCTTGGACAGTTTGATAAGTTATATTGCTAGCTTTTTAATTTACCCAAATTCTTTTATTTTCTAGTTTCATGAATTTAGTTTTTATACATTAAATTCCCATTAGGAATTTCTTTAATGAATAGTTGATGACTAAAATTTAGTTGTAAATCAATTTATGCCTACATAAATCCATGTCAATAACTAAGATTGAAACTTGCATAAGCTAACCTGAAGTTTTTTAGAGCTATATTAGGCTATATCTCATTCGCATCAACCTGAGGACATCTGTGAAAAATCTTTTTGTGGAAATCGTAGTAATTAAATTTCTGGTTGTCCTGATAGAAGTTATTTCAGGTAGCTGCCGGGCTGTTTCAGGTAGATGCCGGGCTGTTTCAGGTAGATGCCGGGCTGTTTCAGGTAGATGCTGGGCTGTTTCAGGTAGAGGCTGGGCCATTTCAGGTAGAGGCTGGGCTATTTTAAGGAAAAGTTATTTCAGGTAGAGGGTAGGCTGTTTCAGGTAGATGCTGGACTTTTTGCAGGTAGGGCTTAGCTGTTTCATGTGGAAACTGGGCTATTTCAAGGAAGAGTTACTTCAGGTAGAGGCTGGGCTATTTAGGTAGAGACTGTGCGATTTCAGGTAGAGGCTGGGCTATTTCCGGTAGAATAGAGGCTGGGCCGTTTCAGGTAGAGGCTGGGCTTTTTCAGGTAGAGTAGAGGCTGAGCTATTTCAGGTAGAGGCCGGGTTATTTCCGGTAGAGTAGATGTGGGCGGTTTCAGGTAGAGGCTGGGCTTTTTCAGGTAAAGTAGAGGCTGAGCTATTTCAGGTAGAGGCTGGGCTATTTCCGGTAGAGTAGATGTGGGCCGTTTCAGGTAGAGGCTGGGCTATTTAAGGTAGAGACTGCTATTTCAGGTAGAGGCTGAGCTATTTCCGGTAGGGTAGAGGTGGGCCGTTTCAGGTAGAGGCTGTGCTATTTCAGGTAGAGACTGTGCTATTTCCGGTAGAGACTGTGCTATTTCCGGTAGGGTAGAGGTGGGCCATTTCAGGTAGAGGCTGGGCTATTTCCGGTAGGGTAGAGGTGGGCTGTTTCAGGTAGAGGCTGGGCCATTTCAGGTAGAGGCTGGGCTGTTTCAGGTAGAGATTGGGCAATTTCAGTTAAATTTTAGTCCAGTGATATCTTCAGGATTTATTTATTTAATCCAGGGAGACTGGACATTCAATTCATGACATCATAGAAGCAAAGTTTTCCTTTTTTTTTGTGTCAATTTCAACTTTCAAGAATTGATTACTTCTAGTAAGATTTGGAAAACCTTTGAGTATTAAAACAGATTTTAGTTTGTAATCTATATAATTTTTGAAGTTCAGGAAATAAGAACATGCTCTTAAATTAGTTGGAAAAATTTCCAACTGTAGTGCTATTGTATTAGGAATTAATAGGTTACATAAGAGTACTGAATCATCTGGTGCCAAAACTTTCAGTTGATGGAAATGAGGTTCTAGTTCAAGTATACATAGTTTCTATTTTTGGGGGGCATTTACATTGAGCTGCTTTAAATGATTATTTCAAGGTGTGTCCTTGTTTAGCCTTTCCAATTTTTCTTTCTGTCCTATAAGCTTAAGGTTCCTTAACACAAAACACTTTCAAGTTTCAATAGTCTACCTTCCATAGTTGATCCCCCACATTATATTTTAAATTTCATAAAGGGTAATTATTAACAAATGTATTTAAAACAATCAAAAGTTTAAATGCACTATTGCTCCTATATTTAAAAATCTAGAGTAAGTATTTTAATGTTTGTAATTTGTATAAAAACTTATTCCACTTTTTATTCTTAATTGTGTAAGATTTAGTATTTGATAAAATGTCCATCCTCCGTCCCCATGTTAAAAATCCCCCCTCTCTCTCTCTCTCTCTCTCTCTCTCTCTCTCTCTCTCTCTCTCTCTCTCTCTCTCTCTCTCTCTCTCTAGTGACTAGAGTAGTTTATAGAAGATTCTAGGAGCATACTTTGAATGAAAGAAAAAGCTATAGAATATAGGTAAAAGAAAAAGTTACTGTACACGTTTTTCAGATTTTAATCAAATGTTGTTAGTGAAGCTTATGGGAAGATAGTTCTAAAACTTGGTGCTTTTGGGAAGGTGTATAGATTTAAATACTAAGAATTAAAGTAGGACTTGAACATTGCTGGATAATACGAAATAGTGAATAGAATAGTTTTAGGTGATCATTGGCAGACAAGATGGTTAGGAGGGCTTTGGTGTGAAATGACTAGGAGAGCTTTGGTGTGAAGTGGCTAGGGAGACTTTGGTGTGAAATGGTTAGGAGGGCTTTTGGTGTGAAATGACTTGGTCTTTGGTGTGAAGTGGCTAGGAAGACTTTGGTGTGAAATGGTTAGGAGGGCTTTGGTGTTAAATGGTTAGGAGGGCTTTGGTGTGAAATGGCTGGGAAGACTTTGGTGTGAAATGACTAAGAGAGCTTTGGTGTGAAGTGGCTAGGAAGACTTTGGTGTGAAATGGTTAGGAGGGCTTTGGTGTAAAATGGTTAGGAGGGCTTTGGTGTGAAATGACTAGGTCTTTGGTGTGAAATGGCTAGGTCTTTGGTGTGAAATGGTTAGGAGGGCTTTAGTGTGAAATGGCTGGGAAGACTTTGGTGTGAAATGACTAAGAGAGCTTTGGTGTGAAGTGGCTAGGAAGACTTTGGTGTGAAATGGTTAGGAGGGCTTTGGTGTGAAATGGTTAGGAGGGCTTTGGTGTGAAATGACTAGGTGAGCTTTGGTGTGAAGTGGCTCGGAAGACTTTAGTGTGAAATGGCTAGGTCTTTGGTGTGAAATGGTTAGGAGGGCTTTGGTGTGAAATGGCTAGGATAGCTTTGGTGTGAATTGACTAGGAAGACTTTGGTGTGAAATGACTAGGAGAGCTTTGGTGTGAAGTGGCTAGGAAGACTTTGGTGTGAAATGGCTAGGTCTTTGGTGTGAAATGGTTAGGAGGGCTTTGGTGTGAAATGACTAGGTGAGCTTTGGTGGGAAGTGGCTAGGAAGACTTTGGTATGAAATGGTTAGGAGGGCTTTGGTGTAAAGTGGCTCGGAAGACTTTAGTGTGAAGTGGCTCGGAAGACTTTGGTGTGAAGTGGCTAGTAAGACTTTGGTCAGAAATGGCTAGGTCTTTGGTGTGAAGTGGCTAGGAGGACTTTGGTGTGAAATGACTAGGAGAGCTTTGGTGTAACATGACTAGGAAGACTTTGGTGGGAATTAGCTAGGTCTTTGGTGTGAAATGGCTAGGAGAGCTTTGGTGTGAAGTGGCTAGGAAGACGTTGGTGTGAAATGGATAGAGGAGGGCTTTGGTGTGTAATGGCTAGGAAGGCTTTGGTGTGTAATGGCTAGGAAGGCTTTGGTGTGTAATGGCTAGGAAGGCTTTGGTGTGTAATGGTAAGGAGGGCTTTGGTGTGTAATGGCTAGGTCTTTGGTACGAAATGGTTTGGAGGGCTTTGGTGTGAAGTGGCTAGGAAGACTGTGGTGTGAAATGGTTAGGAGGGCTTTGGTATGTAAAGGCTAGGAGGGCTTTGGTGTGTAATGGTTAGGATGGCTTTGGTGTGAAATGGTTAGGTGGGCTTTGGTGTGAAATGGCTAGTAGCGCTAGGAAGTGTGAGGGGTAGTATGCGAGTGTGTGAAATGGTAGGACTTTGACTAGTATTAGTATTATTATTCTTAAGCTACATGAACATACCTTGAAATTATCTTTGAATTTTTAAAATGATGCAGAGCAATGTTTTGTCAAATCTTGCAAATGGGTTCGAATCAGATTGTTCACTCTAATACATAACTGTAGTTTCAGAACTCCCATTCCCACTCCTTGATCCTTCCACCTCCCAATTTGGAAAGATTATTAAAAATAATTAAAGGGAACGTTCATATGACTGAGCCTCCCTCCCCATCTGCCCCCCTCCCTCTTCTGGTATTAGTACTTGCCATATCCCTCACCACTGAAAGGCCAGAGGACCCATGAAGTATATATCTTGCTTTTGACTAGAACCACTGTTCATTTAAGCTTTTTATGAGCTTCCCATGTACGGAACTCGTTCATTCTTTTGCTGGTTTAATGAGAGAAGTAGATTGTTAACTTGGTTATGTTTTATTGTGAAAAATGATAGACTGTGTGCTATGGTGAACATGTTCATTCCAATTTGATTTCCATGAAATCTTGTCAGGGTAGATTCTGCCTTGCAAATTCTAGTCATGATTAATAATTCAGTCTTGTTAAAGAATCTTTAAAGCCTCAAATGATTTTAAATTTTTGATGTTTCATGCTTTTTAATATTTTTTAAATAGTTTAAAATTTATTTTTAAAAATCTCTAATCTTGAATTGTAGGAGATTGTAATGTCAAATTGAACAGGTTTCTGTTATGTATACACTATAATTTCAGTTTCAACTACATCAAATTTGTTATGTATTGTGTAAATTGAGTTTTGAAATAATTTCTGTCAAGAGTGTGATTTAAATTGTCCAAGAATATGTGAGTTTTCAATGTTACTGTGAAATTAGTAACTGTATTGATAATTTTTTAAATTTTATCTGTCAATGAAAATCTAAAGATTGGAAAGATTAATTTAGTTTTAAACTTTTAGATAACTTTCTTAAAAAAAAAGTGTTGACGTTGTAAGTCTTGCAACCCAGTGCTTTCCATTACACTGAGATACCCGAGCTCTCTGAAAAGGGGTCCAGCTGGGATTATAAATGTCCCAAGATATCTGATTCCTACCGTTTTTGTTCTTGATATAAAGGAGGGATAGAGAACTGCTGTAGTCATTTTAGAAGAAATGTGTAATACATTCTTGAGTATATTGTTGTTGGTATAGTTTTAGTTACTGTTTGGGAGTTACTGATAATGTTGATTAGGGAAATTAAGGGATTATTACAGTCCTTGTTTGTGTAATTCAATATCAAGTAACCTAGCTTAGGGGATGTTTATACATGGTTAAATTATATGGCTTCAATTTTATTTAGTTTAATCTGCTATCGGTTTATATATCTCTAAAATTTCTCCATGATTAGGCGAAGGGGTCTGAACTGAAGTTTGATTCTAAAATTTCTCCATGATTTGGCAAAGGGTTCCAAACTGAAGTTTGACTTTTGAGATTAGATTTTATAGACGTACTGTTATACTGATGTACAGGAATGATCTTGTGCAGTAATTTACAAAATTACCTGCTCTGAAGTTATATTCTTGTTTTATGTGCGAGGTAACCTTGTCATTCGAAAATTTTAGACATAACCTGATAAGCCTCTGAGGCTTGTACAAAACATCAAATCAGAGCATTGGTGTTATATTGTAATAAACTATATAACTTGCCAATTTCTTTTAATTTTACTGACACTTGAGATTTGACTTTACATTTTAGGCTGTCTACGTGTAACAAGATCATAAGTTCTACTATAATCTCTCTAGACAACTAAAGCCAAAAACTGTTAGATTAACTGAAAGCTTGATTAAAGTCCGATCTGCTTATGCTAACGCCCCCTACGTTTAAGTGCTAATAGATTCAAGATTAACGTCATAAACTGTTGATTAAAACTGTTTAAAACTTTAGTTAACTTACCCCTATGTTGAGTAAATATATAGTAACTTAAGGTAATCTAAAACTAGAAGTAAGTCCATTAATCTTCAAAGCATTTTATCAGAACTTTTATAACTGATATAAGAAAATCCGGAAAATCAAGTTTTAGAGATATTGATGTCTTAATATTTCATGTACCCAGCGTTTCAATTATAAATTATCCACTAGTTCTTTATTTAAAACTTGCAAACTTTTCGAATTATATTGAGTAATTCAATATTTTCTTATCAATGCGAAGTATAAAAATGCTTACTGATTTGGTGGGATAGTTTTGAATTTCAATTAGTTAACTTAGATTCAGTTAATAATCGGCTGAATTATCTGTAGCAAAATTGTAGTGAAGATTATTTGAGTGGAATTTAGTTTCTTGAAATAGGATACAGTACACTTTTCAAATGTCTCCACTTGCATTGATTTTAATGTAGGTATTACTGTAATCTTTAAGTAACTTTAGGGGACAAGAAAACGGTCAATTTGATACTATGTAACTACGCAAATCTTTTTCAATGTAATTTTTATGATTGTTTCACGACAGTAAGCTCTGATAGTGCACCACTTAATGTTGCTACCCTACCACTTATGTTGCTGCTCTACCACTTATGTTCCTACTCTACCACTTATGTTCCTACTCTACCACTTATGTTCCTACTCTACCACTTATGTTGCTACCCTACCACTTATGTTCCCTACTCTACCACTTATGTTGCTACCCTACCACTTATGTTCCTACTCTACCACTTATGTTCCTACTCTACCACTTATGTTCCTACTCTACTACTCATGTTGCTACTCTACTACTTATGTTCTTACTCTACCACTTATGTTCTTACTCTACCACTTATGTTGCTTCTCTACCTCCTATGTTCCTACTCGACCACACCACTAATGTTGCTACTCTACCACTTATGTTGCTGCTCTACCACTTAAAATCAAACCTTGGAATTGAATTAAAGAATTAATTGATGCAGGACAATGCATTCCTTGTACATCAGTAAATTTGTAACAAGCATTGAATGAGTGGTTGGATGATGTCTGGTGTAAGTGTTACTAGGAGGATCTAGTCTATAGAAAGGAGTTATAGTCTCATACTAGTGTTGTCTTTAGTGAAAATTAATTTAATTGGGAACTGATTTTGATAGATCTGTGTGAAGGTTAGCTTAGGGAAACAGATTAATTTTTCTCTGGTTAAATCAAGGCTAGCAAGTGTCTATACCCCAGGTTAACACCAAAAATTTTATCTAGGTTTATACTAAATCATAGGAGATTGAGTTAAATAATGAGATTAGGGTAAAATTTGTTTAGTAGGCAGCTCTAAAGATTTATTTTATTTCATGAAGGACAATATTAGTTTCCTTACATAATTGGCCAAAGGGAAGTTTCAAATCAAAGGGTTTTGAGAATAATTTAAATATGCTTAAATTTATTCCATACTTGAATCGTAGATCTCAAAGATTTTCGTAATGAACAATTGCAAGCATATATGAAATAGAAAATTCACTGGCTAATCAATTTAAAGTAATTTCACTCATCTTCGTATTAATTCTTTAAAGATTAATTCTAAAGATTTTTTTCAATAGTAGCTTAATCAATTGCTCGCCTGATTGGTATATTATCATTGTTTTTATCTATAGATTGTCAAAATTATATAAAGTTATTTTATGAATCTTTTTATATATTAACTTTTTACGTGGCCACACTAAGATTAGATGATATGCAAGGTGTTAACTATTAGATATGCAAATATAAAAATATTAGTTTTTAATATGAAGAAGCTTAAGGTTTTTTTTTCACACAATTCGTTTTTATTGGACAAGTTTCAGACGATTTTACCATAAGCAATGAAATTTACAAAAGATACATAATTTGTTTTTTTTCAAAAGTTTCTTTTAATATTTGGAATTATTTTTGATGAAGGAATAAAGCCATTAGTTCATCCCATTAAAATAGACACTTTGCAAGTCTTGGGATTAATTCTTTTCAAATCAAGTTTCATTTATCTTCAGCATTTATGAGATTGTCCACTATCCTTATTACAAAGAATTTAACAGTTAAAGAGAAATATCATCATAGCTATAGAGGTTTTTACATTGTTAATAACCTTTTCAAGCCACATAATGGCGTAATATAATTCAGTTTCCTATGTTTTAACTTTGATATTAATTTTATGATATTTCTGATAATTAGACTCAAATTAAAAATATATTTCACAAAATACATTTTAAGGTAACGAATTTTTAAAATTTAATAGAAATTTTACTGACTAAGATGGTAAATGTGAAGTTTATAAGGCCAAAGATATTCCGTTAAAGGTAGGCTGACTTAAAAGTATTCATATAAGAGAGGATGATTCCGAATCATTCAAAATCTCCTTAAGCTTGTTGATAGTTTATGGTTTAATAAAAGATGTTTATGAGCAGGTAATATCAATAGAAATTATTCAAGCCTGGGCAGTGTGTGTGTGTGTGTGTGTGTGTGTGTGTATGCGTGTGTGGTAGTTTAAGGGTTATTCAGCTTTGTAGGTAGGCCTACTGTTAGTTTAAGGGTTGTTCAGCCTTTAGGTAGGCCTACTTTTAGTTCAATCGGTTTTCAGCTCTGTAGCTAGGCCTAATGTTAGTTGAATGGTAGTTCAGCTTTGTAAGTAGGCTTACTGTTAGTTTAAGGGATTTTCAGCTTTGTAGGTAGGCCTACTGTTAGTTTAAGGGGTTTTCAGCTTTGTAGGTAGGCCTACTGTTAGTTTAATGGTTGTTCAGCTTTGTAGGTAGGCCTACTGTTAGTTTAAGGGTTGTTCAGCTTTGTAGGTAGGCCTACTGTTAGTTTAAGGGTTATCCAGCTTTGTAGGTAGGCCTACTGTTAGTTTAAGGGTTGTTCAGCTTTTTAGGTAGGCCTACTGTTAGGTTAAGGGTTGTTTTAGCGTTTACGAAAATCTTAAATTAGGTTCTCTCCACGTAGCTTTTAAAAAGGGTCTTATTTGAGAATGTATTACACATGGAACTAAATTGACTTGTGGTCCACGTGCAAGGTTAATGTGTACTTCGGTCCGATCTGCCTATCTGCTAGGAGGAGTAGTAAGGATAGTCAGGGCAGTGGTTTGCACGTGTCTTCTCCTTTACCCGACTCAATCATGCACATGAAATGGGACGGATGAGAGATGCCTTTGGCCAGTTGTGGTTCTTGTCTGCTTTTGAGAGGGCAAAAGGTTTCTGGAGTAATCGATCGTGGTGGAATTGCGCTATTAGACTGATGAGGTCTCCACTCCCTCCACCCATGTTTTCATTTAATGATTGTTTCTAAACGAAACTTTAAATGTTAAAAAAGAAATCCCCTTGCTCTGTTTATCATTTTAAATGTAAAAATGTGAGATTTCTTAACCATTAACTAATGAAGTGTTAATTAGAATACTATAACATTACCTTGAAAAATCCATACTATTCTTGGCTTATTTAATTCACAATCATTGCATTAATATTTGTAAGATTTTCAATAAAAGATTTCAAAAGAGAAGGAAATGGAAAGCATTCAAGGGCCTGGTGACTGTTTGTTCAAAATCAAAATGCCTAATTAATCTTTTGTTACCAGGTGGGAAGGGGCGGGCCTTGGTGGGCTTTCCATTTCCCTCTTTTTTTTATTGAAAACTAACTAATTTACGCAATCATGATACTTGTAATCTCAAATGTTGAATTTCAAACTCATTCCAATGTTCGGAAAAAGCAAAGAAAACGAAATACTTTAGTATCCCATGTTATGAGATATGAAATTTCAGTTTTCTGTGACTTTCTGTCTTTGGTTGCGTTTGTTAGAAAACGAGGTTAGAATTTGATATAGTTTGTAATTGACTTTATAGTCTATTCATATTTATACTTAATATTGCTATTGAGTGTATTGAAACCTGTCCTATGTATGGCAACCAATCTCCTACAATAAAAGACTTGATCGAGATTTATTTGTTTTTCTTAATTCATAATTTATAAACTTAATTTTTACACAAAATAATGGTCGACTCTTAGTTGACTATGCTTAAAAACCCAGAGTTAAAGTAAACTTATATAGGTTTAAAGGTAACTAATTTTGAGGCTGAAATGAATTATTATCACAAGACTAGAGTTCTCAGGAATGAATTTACTTTGAGAATTGGACTGAACAGGAATACCATAGTGCATAGTCCTCATTTTAATAATACTAAAATACCAAGACAGCATATATTTCTCTCATATCACCATCGAAAGAGTGAAAAGAACTCTGTACATGGGAAGGGAATAAACCAGTCTTATGAATGAACACGTGGTTTATAATAGTCAAAAGCAAGGTATTACATGAGCTCTCTGGTCTGTCAGAGGGTAGAGAATACAGGCATTTACTGGTACCAGAAGAGGGAGGGGGCGACTGGGGAGAACACTCAGCCATATGAACGTTAGATTAAGGAGAACATCCATGTTACTGAATTTTTTTATTTTTAGTAAATTCATAAATATATGTATGTAATGTATTATATTCTTTGTTTAATATGGATGTAATAAAAACAAATTTTTACTTAAAGTTTTTATTTCTTTTATTCACAATATTTTTATAAATTATATACATACAAAATTATTCAAAGTTTTATTTAACTAAAAATCACTACTGCATCTTTTGTTTATAAATTGCTACTTTATCTTCTATTCATACATTATTACTATCATTTATTCTGTACCTTTTATTTATGAATTATTACTGTCTCTTCTATTGATGCAGTATTACTGTATCTTCTATTCAAACATTATTGCTGTAGCTTTTATTCATACATTATTACTGTATCTTCTATTCATACATTACTGCTGTATCTTCTACCTATACATTATAACAGTATCTTCTATTTATACATTACTGTATTTTCTGTTTATGAATTGCTACTGTATTTTATGAATTGATAGGAAAATACAGATGTTTTAACAATGGAAAAACGCAGAAAAGACATTATCTATGTAAAGTGCAAGAGATTTGTAATTTTAAAGTAAAATACATTTTATAGACGACATAAAAAACATCTATGGCTTAGCCTTCGAATGCCTTAAGATGTCTTCTATAATGTATTTTACTTTACAATTGCAAGTCTCTTGCACTTTACATAGATAATGTCTTTTCTGCGTTTTTCCATTGTTAAAACATCTGTATTTTCCTATCAATTTATAAAATACAGTAGCAATTCATAAACAGAAGATACAGTAATGTATAAATAGAAGATACAGTAATAATGTATAGGTAGAAGATACAGCAGTAATGTATGAATAGAGGATACAGTAATAATGTATGAATAAAAGCTACAGAAATAATGTTTGAATAGAAGATACAGTAATACTGCATCAATAGAAGACAGTAATAATTCACAAATAAAAGGTACAGAATAAAAGATGCAGTAATAATGTATGAATAGAAGATACAGTAGCGATATATAAACAGAAGTCAGAAGCAATGCATAAGCAGTCAAAACAATTGCAATATAAAAACAGTACCTTTAGCAATTTACACAAGTAGAAATATTCAAAATTAACTAAATTATTTATTTATTTCTTTTTTAATCTAAACAATCTTAGAATGACAACTGAAAATGCAAACTAAAACAATTTTTACAATTTTCATCATGTTGATTTTAAGCAATGTCTGCATGATTTGGTTCCCACCACAAGGGAAATGGAAGAGTTTTAAGCAAAAGCATTTTCAGACTAATTCTAGGTTACTCACTAGTTTCCGGAACTAATTATAGGTTACTCACTAGCTTCCGGACCTAATTCTTGGTTTATCACTAGTTTCCTGAACTAATTCTAGGTTTATCACTAGTTTCCAGAACTAATTCTAGGTTTATCACTAGTCTCCAGTACTAATTCTACGTTAATCACTAGTTTTCAGAGCTAATTCTGGGTTAATCAATAGTTTCCAGAACTAATTCTAGGTTAATCGCTAGTTTTCAGAGCTAATTCTAGGTTAATCGCTAGTTTTCAGAGCTAATTCTAGGTTAATCACAGGGGTTTAAAGCACCGATGTTTTTAGAAGTTACCTAAGAGTGACATACTTCAAAAAAGCTAAAAAACAAACTCATCCCCTCTCCTACGTTTGAAGATCTTATTCAACTTTGAAAATTTCTTTCAGTTATTAATGTTTATGATTATTGTCCACCTTAAGGAAACATTTTGAAAGCTACCTTCTCGAATATGAAATTAAAGTTATTTCCTTAAAATTTCCTCAATTTAAATCTAAATTATTTGATCACAAAAATAATTTCTCTAAAACTTAGACTACCTAGAGGTATGCCTTCTACAGACTGCCTTTCTAGAATAAATCTATAACTATCCCCTTTAGTCTCATTAAAAGCTATTCCTACATCAAACACTATTAATTTCGTTAGAAAAGAACAAATTCAAGTCATTTATAGATACACATTCTTGAAACTTGTCCCTGAACTTTTCATCTTAAAATTCTGTACTGATAAACAACTGCGTTTGCTTTTCGATAGTTCATATTGAGTCCCATTTAAATAATAAACATAATTACCATAGAAAATATTAACATTCAATATATCTATAGATATCTTTACTATTCTAATTTAAACTAATAAATTTCTGTACTGCACCTTTTTTCATACTTCAACGCCATGACATTTCCCTTATCTATTCCTTCAAGATCCCTAAACCCCTATTTCTAAAGAGGTTTCTAGTTTTATAGAAACTCTTTCCTTAAATCTTTCAATCAATACGTTCTTTGAGATTTTAGAACTAATAGAGTTATTACATACATATTCTTTCCTAGACCTTGAATCCAACAACTTTCCTTAAAAATCTATAATCACTTTGATAATAGTTCTCTCTAACAATTTTATCTAAACATCCTCTTATCTTATAACTTCAAAACTTTTGAAAAATAAAGAATTTACCAATTTATTCCCAGATACATAAACTGAAGATTTAATCTTCATTATGTCCTTAAGTCTTTCCATGAAGTCACTTGACCTACATTAGGCAACTATTGATGTAATGCAGATCACATTAATAAGGTCATTACATGTAATATCGAATGCAAGAATTGCATTGCTTAAAATCAGTAATTTTTTAGCAAAGACAGAGTAGTCTTTTTAAGGCAAACAAGTCTTAAAACAAGTTTGGTACAATTTCTCAGCTACTTTGAACAAGGATCTTACTTGTGACTGCATTAATGTTCCACAAAGGATGTTTCTTTAAAAAAAAGAAAAATAATTAAATTTGCATTAAAAGTAACTTCTGAGAAGAAAATAAGTGGAAAATATTGGACAAAAGGACGTCCTAACTTTATTGAAATGAAAATACATCACATCAATTTTTTCTCCAACAGAACGGGAACTTCCTAAAAACATGAATTGTATATGAGAGAGAGAGAGAGAGAGAGAGAGAGAGAGAGAGAGAGAGAGAGAGAGAGAGAGAGAGAGAGAGAGAGAGAGAGAGAGAGATTTAATACCCAATTTCTATCTGGCAATATCGGTAGTTCAACAGATCTCCATTAGATACTATTGTGTAAACAGGATTTCAAAATTGCTTTGATAATTTGAAACAACTTTACTTTAATTCTCACTGGCTTATGGCATTACATATCAAAAAAAATTTCTAAATAAAAACTCCCTCAATGTTATATTACAGACTGATGAAGGTTTTAAACTGAAATAATAAATAAAATTACTAGAGACAAATATTCATGCAGAAACTTAGTCAATTTCATAATAAATCAGATAGATGCATTTGACAGGATTCTATTTAGCAATTATCTAAATAAAGGTAGCTATGGGATCAATGCTTGTATCTCAGTACAGGGATATATTGTATAAGTTAAAACTCAGCCAGATTTTAGCCCATTTTGAACGTATTTCAACATGGAAACCGATTTCGACATCATGAACTCTCAAGACATTAGTTAGGCCAACTAAAAGTTATCAAATAGAGTTGATAAAAGTAATATTACAGAAATAAGCTCAAAATGAAAATAGATTAATTTAAACTTTAAAATAAACTATAAAATAAACTATAAAATAAGTCTATATGGGATGAGATACGAAAGCAGAAGAATAATTAAGGAATGGTTTGAAGTTACAGTTCCAAGAATTTTAAACAATGCATATAATAGGTTTTAGTAGTTAGAGAGAGTGAAACACAAAGTTAATAAACCAGCAGTCACACGTACTGATAACTTGTTTAAAATAGTTACCTAAATTCACAGATAATATTACTCATTGACTTGACAGTCTAGAACAAGAATGTCAAACTTAAATCCCTTTGAGGTCCAATAATGCACTTTACTATGGTCTCGAGGGACATAAAAGATTTGGTAATTATCTATTGGCAAAACTGAAGATAAAAAGTATTTTGCAGGCCATCCTGGTTTACCAAAAATACATTTAGGTTCATCCTAATAATTTAGCTAAATTTTCCTGTTATAATGAATACAATAAGTTGAAAAATCTAGTCATCTCGAGGACCGCATTTTGCCCCCAAGCCTCAAGTTTGACATTTCTGGTCTAGAGAAAACTCTAGACTTTAAATTGATAAAAAAAGGTATGTAGGAATAATTTCAATGATCTTTAAAGTGCATTTTCTCTGATATGGAAGTCCCTGGGCCAAACGTGTTTCCATACTTGACAGGACACTTTTAAAGAATAATTTTAGAGATCAAATTCCTTTTCATGACTACAAAACTAATGTTTTAAATTATTTCATACTTTACTGATTAGTCAATTACTAACCTTATTATACAAAACAATCTTGTTCCTTGTAGGTTTGAACAAACTTAAAACCTAACACTATTTCCTTGCTCTAAGGCTAGTTTAACTTGAAGAGACTTCGTAGCAATATTCAGATGGTCTTAAAGAATCGAAAAGCTTAAATATCGAAACTTTAAATTCTTTCAGAACTTAAAATGGACAATACTTTAAATGTTCATGCCATAAAAACAAATTTTGAAAATGTTGACCATATGAAGCACAAAGATCGGACTTGATAATGCTCAAAGAAATTAATAAAACTAATCAAATTATTAAGGCTAAAATATGACGTTAAAAGTAAATGTTCGGAGTGGAAATTTAATTCCTTCTATGAAAAGTTTTAAGATTGAACTATTCTAATAAATTTGGTCAAGAACAAGAAACATTTCGGATATAAGACTTATTAAAATGAAATTGAAGCTTCGGAATGAGTGATTCGTTAAAGACTGAACTAAATTTCTTTAAAGACAGATTGCCAGCTTCAGGGGAACTCCCAGACTTCATGGCTAAAATAAATCATTCATCCATAGATCTTGGCTTGTTGACATTAGCAGTTGTGTAGAGGGGCCTTGGGTTCTTTATTCCTGTGAAAAGAAAATTAAAATATCAGTTTGATATATGGATGGATATTTTACTACACAACAAAATTTTCTAGACATTAATATAGCTAGAGAACTATAGCATAAATTGCCCGCTTATTCCAAAACAATAATCATTTGCCTGAAGCACTCAACAAATATCTAGAAAGTCTTAAATCTAGTCTCAAATTCTCCATCTAACCCCAGAATTAATCCAATCATCTTTACAAAAGAAAGAAGGAAAGAAAAAAACACCCTTTAAATCTACATGGTGATCCCCTACACATTCACAGTCCAAACTCACTAAATTACATCATAAAATGTAAATCTGTTCAACTTCATTGTGTGGTTAAACTATGGATTAGAATCTCTTGCCTACTGTAATATTAATATTTTTGCTAATGTATCCTACATCAAGCCAGAAACCTGTTCCAATAAAAACCAAGGAACTGCTATAATCTAAATCCATTGAGCCCACGGCGACTCAATGTTAACATGACAAATTCGTAGGTAATTTGTATTTTTCCTAACTAGACAAACCATAGATATTTAATATGGGTTATTACTTTTTTCGGCGTAGCTGAAATGACGAGCCATTAGAATTTTAACGTGGGTAGGGAGGGTAGTCTGCTACCCCCCCCCCCCCCCTCACACACACACCTGTGCTGAGCTCACTTTGCTTAGAGGTAGGACTTCACGGGGGATAGGGCTGGCGGGCAAGTTTGATTAAATAGCTAAGGTTTGTATAGTTAGGAAAAATACAAATTACCTATGAATTTGTCATTTGTTCCGTAACAAATACTAACCACGCTATTTAATATGGATGACTCACCCCTTAGGAAGGGTGGTAAGTCCCAGCCAGTACTGGCTTTTGGCTTTGCCCGGGGACTCAGTATCTGAGTGTGTTAGCACTCAACAATAAGGAGTCCCTGCACCTCGCTAGAACCTTGCTGCGCAAGGGCTGCAGCCTACGTAAGCTGTGTGTGAAGGTCTAAAGTGTGACTCGTCCTAGGAAGTTGACCTGTAGTCCCTTAGAAGGAAACTTTAGGCTAGGACTCTCCCAATACCACCTCGTCAGGGTATGGGGACGTGACAGTATTATCTTAATACTCGGAACACAAGGAAAAATGGTTTACCTGCAGTGGTTTGAGGTCAGCTGTGCAGAGAACCCAGGATGCTGCTTTCCCCAAGAGAGGGGAGGATGAAGAAAAGAGTAAGGGCCAGACAAATCTTTTCATTCATGCAGACTAAGACCAGGTAACAATGCCCTCAACCTTCTGCTACTTGTCCACTAGGGAGCCTGAGGTTTTAAACCAGCTGTTGTGCAGCCACCACAGGGCCGATAGAAAACGTATCGAGCCTCCTGTGGGTCACGTCATGCAGGTAGTGGGCTGTGAAGGTCGTCTGATGCTTCCACACCCCAGCTTGAAGGACCTGTGTCACTGAGAAATTTCTCTGAAGGCCAGGGACGTAGCTACGCCCCTGACATCATGTGCTCTAGGGTGACATGACGGAGGAGGGTCTGGATTCAGGGACAGATGGATCACCCTACGAATCCATGCCGAGATGGTGTTCTTGGTGACACTCCTCTTAATCCTCCCAGTGCTAACAATGCTTGTACCTGGGGACGGACTGTAGCCGTTCTTCTGAGTTATAACCTCAGACTCCTTACTGGGCACAGTAGGAGAAGGTATGGGACATCTGTTACAGAACGGAGACTCGAATCCGGAAGGAGTCGAACTGAGCGCCTGGCACCCCCTGATTTTAAGTCTTAGCACCAAACTCAGGGACGAGTTTAAACGTTACCTTCCCCCCATACCCTTGCATGGGCGATGTCATATGAGAGACCATGAAGTTCACTGACTCACTTGGCCAAAGCCAAAGCTAGTAAGAACACCGTCTTCCAAGTTAGGTGGTGAACTGAAGCCTGGCGTAATGGTTCATAGTGAGGTCTCTTAAGAGACCTAAGAACCCGAACCACGTTCCATGGAGGTGGTCTCACATCCGACTGAGGGCAGGTAAGTTCATAACCTAGTATGAGTAGGGAAAGTTCCAGCGAGGAAGAAAAGATCATTCCTTTGGGCCTAAGGCTAGACTTAAGGCCGAGACTGAAAGGCGCCTTTTCTTCCCCCAAATACACGAGGAACTCCGCTATTATTGGAATAGTGGCATCGAGTGGAGAGATACCCCTTCCAAGACACCAACCCCAGATGACTTTCAACTTTGCCTGGTAGACAGATGCGGAAAATTTTCGCAGATGTCTAGACATCCTAATCGCAACTTGTTGCGAAAATTCCTCTCTCAGCGAGGAGATGCTGGATAGTCACCAGGCGTGAAGTCGTAGCGAAGCTTAGGCTTTGTGGAAGATGCTGGCATGTGATTGTCTGAGTAGATCGTGTCATGGAAGGAATTCTCTCGGAAGTTCTGTTAGAAATTGCAGAAGGTCCGGAAACCATTCCGCGTGATGCCATAGCGGAGCTATGAGGGTCATTAAAAAATTGACCTATTTTCTGGTCTTGAGCACCCTCCTCATCAGACAGAACGGGGAAAAGCCGTACGCGTTGATGTTGTCCCCCCCCCCCCCCCCCCCCCGTTGTTGGGAGGCATCTTGGGATCCGGGACTGGGGGGAAGTGCAGTGGAATCTTGAAGATCAGCAGTGTCGCGAACAGATCCACAGTCGGGGAACCCCACAAAGTCAGGACTTTGTTGGCTACTCGATACTCACTATCTGAGACGCTCTGCTCAGATTGACGGCGAGCACATTCCTCTTGTCTGGAATGAAACGCGCCAATAGTAGAATAGAGCGGATTTCGGTCCATCTCAGTATATCTACTGCAAGATGGGATAGCTGCTTCGAAAAGGTACCTCCTCCTTGATTATGTAAGCCACTACTATGGTGTTGTCACTTATTACCACCACAGAGTGACCTGCCAGGTATTGTTGGAACTGCTGAAGGGCCAACAAACCGGCCTTCATCTCTAGACGATCTATATGGAGGCACTAGACGATTTATATGGAGGCACTTTTCTGATTCTGACCACAGGCCTGAGGTCCTGTGGTACAGAACGTGGAATCGCCCCCCCCCCCCCCCCTTTCTTTGAGGCATCCGAAAACAGCCTTAAATCCGGGGGAAGGATGAGAAGATCCACTCCTCTTCGTAGGTTCTCGTCTGTTGCCCACCACTGGAGGTCCGTCCGTTCCGCAGGACCCATAGGGATCATGACGTCCGGGAAATCGCAACCTTGATTCCACCAGGACTTGAGCCACCACTGGAGAGATCTCATCCTGAGGCAATCGTTGGGAACTAGACGAGCCAAGGATGAAAGGTGACTAAGGACACGTAACCACTATTGGGTTGGAAGTTCTTCTCGGCTAAGGAAAGGGCTTGCGACCCTTCTCAGCCTTACTATCCTGTCGTCTGATGGGAAGGCTTTGTGGAGATTGGTGTCTAAAATCATGCCTAGGTAAACCAGTCTTTGAGTGGGAAGCAGAGAGGACTTCTCGAGATTTACCATGATCCCCAGATCCTGGCAAAGTCCTGGAAGCTTGTCTCAGTGTCGAAGAAGGGATGACTCCGGGTCTGCTAGGATCAGCCAGTCATCCAGTTAACGGAGGAGACGGATGCCGATCTTGTGTGCCCACGATGATATTAGGGTGAACACTTCTGGGGAAACCCTGTAGTGCTGTGGAGAGACCGAAACACAACACCTTGAACTGGTACCCTTTGTGGTCTAGGCTGAATCCTAAGTACTTCCTTGAAGACGGATGGACTGGGATCTGGAAGTACCTGTCCTTCAGATCCAGTATACACATGAAGTCTTGCGGCTTCACTGCAAGATTGACCGTGTTTGCAGTCTCCATGCTGAACGGAGTTTGCTTTAATCTGGACCTCTGCCCTAAAGGCTCGCCCCCTTGCTGATCCCATGGCAAGGGAGCTAAATGACATAGGATTCGTCCTCAGAGGAGGTAGAGATGTTGTGAACGGGATGCGATATCCCTGACTCGTTACGGAAATCGTCCAGGAATCGGCCCCGAGTTGCTGCCACTTGTCTGCGCAACCTTGTAGGCATCCCCCCACTGGCGGACTGCCAATCCTAGCGTTTGCGGCCTCGGCTGCTCCCTCTAGGATTCTTCCCCCCCCTGGAGGAGTTCTTGCCTTTCTTGTCCTTGACCGGAAAGGGCTTAGACACCACTGTCTTCGCTGCCATTGTCTTGATGGGGCGTGGCTGTTGGGGTGCTGGAGGTTAATAGGGCTTGAATGTAAAAGCCCTATGTAGGAGGGAATCTTAGTGACTTCCTCCACCTCTCAGCAGCCTGCTCCACGTCCTTAGGCTCAAACAGGTTCGTTCCCCTAACGGAAGAATGTCTGAGCCTGTAGATTTTGGTACTAGGGGCCTCCTGGTATTGTCTTGGAGTCCTTTGACTCCCTCCTGGGAGGAACGAAGAACTCCAACAATGACGGGGGCAGACTCTCCTCCACCCTTTATCGAGAAGACTTTACCACGCGAGGTGGGGTTTCCCTCAATGATGTAATGGGGGAACGTCTCACCTCACGTGACTCTTCTGAGGACGGGAGATCTTCGTCCAAAGGGGAGGGAGAAAAGTCTGAGGGGGGAGGGTGCCTGCCTCGAAGACTTACGAGGAGACAGCTTCGTCCTCGGAGAAGTTACCGCATCCGAAACTCCTCTTTCCCTCTTCAGGGGAGTAGATTTGTGGCCCAACTCAGAGAGAACAGGCTTGAAAGCCTGTGCTACCGCTCTGATTAGAGCCCCAAACCAGGGCTGACGGCTGTGCTGTCAGACACTCCCTCTGGAGGGGGAGTTGCCTGTAAGAAGAGGATAAAGTAGAAATGTCACTGGACCTTTTTGGAACCTTCCCCCCTACCCGCAAGCGCGCTGTTCTGTGCTTGCGGGAGGGGGGGGGGGTGGGGTGATGGTGCCCTTACCGCGTGTTGTCCTGCAGCCTCGCGCGTGGGAGGGTATTGGCGATTGCGCGATGGGGAATACCCGGGGCTCGCGCGCGGAAGACTGCTGGAGTGCTCGCGCGGGTGAGACTTCGTAGAGTGCGCAGGAATCAGATTGACGTGCAGGATCAGAATGAAGAGCCCGTGCGGGCCAGAATATTGGCACGCGCACGCGGGTACGAGTTTATCGGCGGGCGCGAGCGCGCAAGACTATTGGCACGCGCGCAAGACTATTGGCACGCGCGCAGCGCGCAAGACTATTGGCACGCGCGCAGCGCGCAAGACTATTGGCACGCGCGCAGCGCGCAAGACTATTGGCGCGCGGGAGACCATCGGTACCCGCGCGTGGAAAAGATCGTCGGCGCTTGCGCGCGTAAGAAGATCGTCGGCGCTTGCGCGCGTAAGAAGATCGTCGGCGCTTGCGCGCGTAAGAAGATCGTCGGCGCTTGCGCGCGTAAGAAGATCGGCGAGCGCGCGCGTAAGAAGATCGGCGAGCGCGCGCGTAAGAAGATCGGCGAGCGCGCGCGTAAGAAGATCGGCGAGCGCGCGCGTAAGAAGATCGGCGAGCGCGCGCGTAAGAAGATCGGCGAGCGCGTGCGTAAGAAGATCGGCGAGTGCGCGCGTAAGAAGATCGGCGAGCATGCGCGTAAGAAGATCGGCGAGCACGCGCGCGGGAAACCATCAGTACCCGCGCGCGGCCGATCATCGGCGCTTACGCGCGTAAGAAGATCGTCGGCGCTTGCGCGCGTAAGAAGATTGGTGAGGGCGCGCGCGCTTCACGCCCTAGTATGTTGGCACGCGCACGCGGGTACGAGTTTATCGGCGGGCGCGAGCGCGCAAGACTGTTGGCACGTGCGCAGCGCGCAAGACTATTGGCGCGTGGGAGACCATCGGTACCCGCGCGTGGAAAAGATCGTCGGCGCTTGCGCGCGTAAGAAGATCGTTGGCGCTTGCGCGCGTAAGAAGATTGGCGGCGCTTGCGCGCGTAAGAAGATCGGCGCGCGCGCGTAAGAAGATCGGCGCGCGCGCGTAAGAAGATCGGCGAGCGCGCGCGTAAGATGATCGGCGAGTGCGCGCGTAAGAAGATCGGCGAGCGCGCGCGTAAGAAGATCGGCGAGCGCGCGCGCGGGAAACCATCAGTACCCGCGCGCGGCCGATCATCAGCGCTTACGCGCGTAAGAAGATCGTCGCCGCTTGCGCGCGTAAGAAGATCGTCGCCGCTTGCGCGCGTAAGAAGATCGTCGCCGCTTGCGAGCGTAAGAAGATCGTCGCCGCTTGCGCGCGTAAGAAGATCATCGCCGCTTGCGCGCGTAAGAAGATCGTCCGCTTGCGCGCGTAAGAAGATTGGTGAGGGCGCGCGCGCTTTACATGCTAGTAGGTAGAAGGGTCAGCTGGCAAGACGATCAGGAACTGGGATGTGTCCTTAAAAAAGGGCGGGCATCCCCCGATGAGGACCGTAAGCAGGTCTGCTTTAGAGTCCAGGACCGAAGTCCTTCGTTGCAGCGCAAGGTTGCGCTGGTAGATCGGTAGGTCAGCTGGCAGGACGATCAGGAACCGGGATGTGCCCTTTGGAAGGGCCAGTATCCTCCGATGGGACCGTAAAGGTCCGTGCTAGAGTCCAGGACCGAAGTCCAAAGGACCACGTTGCAGCACAAGGTAGAGGTCACTGGAAGTTCCGCTTGATCCTCTGAGGTGGAGTCTCTATGAGAGACCTCTCCCACGAACGAGAGAGGTGCCCTTCATAGAAGAGACTCTAAGACACTCGTGGTGAAACCCATTGGGGCTGTTAGATCAGCAATCTCACCTTATCAGGGACGACCCTCCGAGGAGGAGTCTCTATGAGTGGCCTCTCTCGCGAACGAGAGAGGTGACGCTTCATAGAAGAGACCTGAAGACACTCGTTGTGACGCCCCATAGGGCCGTAGGATCAGCAAGCTGACCTATCAGGAACGATCCTCCGAAGAGGAGAGACTATGAGTGGCTTCTCGCGAACAAGAGAGGTAACACTTCGTAGAAGAGACCTGAAGACACTCGTGGTGACGCCCCTTAGGGCCGTTGGATCAGCAAGCTGACCTTATCAGGAACGATCCTCCGAAGAGGAGTCTCTATGAGTGACCTCTCTCGCGAACGAGAGAGGTGAACACTTCGTAGAAGAGACTTGCCAAGACTGTGCTCCACCCCTGAAGGAAGAGAAACTCAGCAAGGCGATGAATTTATTAAGGTATGAGAAGTTCTCCCTCTGAAGGGAGAAAACCTCACACCTGGGGAGGAAACCTCCCTCAGAAGGGAATTTGTCCAACCCCTGGAGGCGAACCTCCATTGGCGTTCTAAGAAGATCTTAAGTGCTGGCACGTTGTCACGGGAGTACTTCTAAGAGAAGGGATAACGACCATGACGACGTCCTCTGAGGGACGGAAGCGATAGTAGATTCCCCAGTCATGAACAGGACGGCTCGGCAGCGACAGCAGATTCCCCAGTCATGAACAGGACAGCTCTGCTTCGTTGGCACTCTCTAGTCGAATGAAGAAGAACTGCATAGTTAACTGGGAAAATAAAAATAATTATTTAACAGAAATTCCCCAGGGAGGAACTCCGAAGAGGAACACCGAGGGAATAACAAAATAAAAATTAAGTATGCGCCCTCCTTCCCCAGATGACATCCACGGGAGAAGGGGGGCGGAGTAACTGTAATAAAAACAGAATTATAACAGAATTATAATTATCTAAATTATCTAAGAATATACACTAAAAGTGAGAACCACTGACCCTCCGAAGGGAAGTGTTCCCCACGGAGAAAGCTGAAAAGTTAAAATACAATTAGATCTCACTAAAAATAATTGAGACAAACAACGGAATAGCAACCTAACCCGCAACGGTTAAGGAGCTATTGTAATAGTACGTAGTTGTAGTAAGGGTGAACGACCTCGAGTAGAGAGACGTAGTCAATCTGAAAGAAGGCCACATTCCCTTCGCTGAGAAGCTAAGTTTCCCGTAGGAAAAGAGGCAAAGCGAATATAATAGATGAATGAAGAGTGCCCAGGCGATGACGGTTCCCCTGCGGAGGCCGAGTTAACGGATATAAGCCGACGGGAAGACCGAAGGACCAGAAGGAGAGGTCGTTCCCCACTAAGTGGAACTGTGGTGGCCTTGCACTACACAAGTGTCGTTGTCGTACATCACACACACAGCACAAACACTGAAAGAAAACTTACTACATTTCTATACACAAATATATACATAAACATTAAGAATGTTTATATATATTACAAGTAAAAAGACAAAAAAGCATTAATGGCTATCAAAGAGGCGAGGGTGAGAGCGGACACGTCCGACTACCACCCGAGGCGAGAGCAAAGTGAGCTCAGCACAGGTGTGTGTGTGGGGGGGGGGGGGGGGTTAGCAAGCTACCCTCCCTAACACCCCCCCCCCCCCCCGCTAACTAGTGGTGGGGTAGTAAACCCTCGTTAAAATTCTAATGGCTCGTCATTTAAGCTACGCCGAAAGTAATAACCCATATTAAATAGCGTGGTTTGTATTTCAGTTACGGAACAAATTTATATTCATCCAATGAATAATCTACCATATTTGAGATTGTCTAAAGTCCCACACCTTAAGCCCCGTCTTCACGATCGAGCATGCCCGACAGGCAAACAGTGATACCAAACCACAATAGTTTGTAAGAATGAGGATTAATGACGTCAGAAGCGGGAAAACCACAGACAGGGATCTGGCATCATACAGTGTTGCCAGATCCCTGCCTTTAGTTTTCCGGCTTTTGACGCCATCAACCCTCATTTTCACTAACTATTGTGGCCTGGTATCACTGTTTTCCCGGCGGGCATGCTCGATCGTGTGGACAGGGCTTAAAACAGATGGCTTTAACGCATCCCACTGAATAAAAATACCGATTTATTTTATAACCCATGCAGCAACCTCAAAATATTCAACCTATCACATGTCATAATGCCTAGACGAAGTTAGTCTACTAACCACAAGCCATCCTATATATTAACGATAATCCTGTCACACTAATATTCAATGTCTCTACAGTAACGTGAACTTTTAGGTAATTTACACAACATATGCTTAGTTATAATCAATGAATATTCATGAACAAATCAAATCTGATGTGTAACTAGTGGTAGGACAACCATCTTCATTATTCTAAGAAATAAGAAAATATAGAGGATATGTGGTCAGCACACAGGTAGACTAAATGGCACAAAAGATCTTGAAATAAAATAATAACTGTCAAATTTTATACAAAATAACATCAAAAAAAGCCAAGTTTGGTAAATGTCACAATATCAACAGTAATTGTAATAAAGCAATTAATTCGGATCAAATATCAAAGACATTATATAAATGCACAAATCTCTTTCAAAATATACACCAGAACTACAATAATCCTAACACTATAGTTAAAAAACCGTAATTCTAATCGGAAATTCTCCGTAAAAAACTATACTGTTCTCAGCTTTATTTCGGTAAAATACAGATGACCGTAATTTATCCTTACTTTTTCATTATCCTTTACGGGTTGGTGACCATATCACTCCTTTACGTCAATATATTTGTCTTTAAAACGACAAATGCCTGTTAACATTTATTCCAAGATTTTTACCATTTTTTATGCAAATTTTTAACAGTTTATAATTCGCTGGGAAGCCGAATCCAACCTCACATTGATGATCACACAAACACTTTGCAAATCATTAATTAGGTATTTGATTTGTTCTCAATCATCAATGGCTATAGAACTTAACTACTGGCTTTGCTCTTATCTTAAGCCCTGTCCACACGATCGAGCATGCCTGACGGGCAAACAGTGATACCAGGCCACAATAGTTAGTGAAAATGGGGGTTGATGACGTCAGAAGCGGGAAAACTAAAGGCAGGGATCTGGCAAACACTGTATGAGCCAGATCCCTGCCTGTGGTTTTCCTGCTTCTGACGTCATTCCCTCATTCTTACTAACTATTGTGTTCTGGTATCACTGTTTGCCCATCGGGCATGCTCGATCGTGTGGACAGGGCTTTAGATATTACTCATGACTAAACTTTACATTATGTCCATTATCTTTTGAAGTTAAAAGTATCCTGTTACTTAATAAAGTCATTGCAAATGTTTTAGAGTTTGATCTCCAATGATGCAGTTAGAAGTTCTTCGTCCGTGACATCTAAATTAGAACTCCAATTAAATCAGCTACAAAAAAAAATTAAAAGGCACTAAAGATTGATACATCTTACATGCAATGCAAAGGAAAATCAAGCATTATCGTTTGAGCTACCTTGAAAATCCCTAATAGAATTCCTCCTATCCCATGTAGCCTACAATCTCTACAAAAAGTTTAACTTTATTGGAGTAGGCCTATTCTTTCACATTCTCGTCTGTCCTCATACACCTGACAACACTGAGATTACCATAAACATTGGAGTATACACATTAATTTGATAGCTGTTAACTATGTTTATTGAACCATTTTCACTATCAAGTCTGATTAGGTCTATTACATCTGAATTATTTAACTATTTAACATATTAGCAGAAAAATATAAGTGAGAGTTCACGCCAAGAACTGTGAATGAGAATAATGAAACGAATGAGAGAAGAAAATGTTGAATATCTAACGCATATAGATAACAATGAAGCAGATATTTTCAAGGCTATAAGGGAAATTAAAAATGGATCGGCATCCGGACCAGATGGAGTTCCAACGATATTGTTGAAAAAAAAATTGCACACACTATCGCGAAGCTGCTTGCAATACTGCTAAGAGAAAGTGTAGATATGAGGGAGATATAAACATAAATTAGCTTATATAATACCTATTTTCAAAAGTGGATCAAGACTAGAAGGAAGCAATTATAGACCTGGTAGTCTAACATCACATATTATGAAAGTGTATGAGGGGGTAATAAAAAAGAAAATAATGAACAATTAGGTTAAAAATTATTTCTTTAATAAAGGTCAAGAGGGGTTTGTGCCCGGAAAAAGTACACAAACCCAACTGATAGCACACTATGAAAACATATACAAAAATATGATAAATGAAAGAGACACAGATGTGATCTATCTAGATTTTGCAAAAGCCTTTGACAAGGTAGACCATAATATATTAGAGAAAAAATGAGAAAGCATAATATTGTGGGAAAGATAGGAAAATGGGTAAAATAATTCTTGCAAAACAGAAAACAGAGTGGTTGCAAATGACGAGAAATCAAATGAAGCTCAGGTAATATCTGGCGTGCCACAAGGTAACGTATTAGCTGCACTGCTGTTTGTTATGATCATCTCAGACATAGACTGTGATGTTGAAAACTCTGTAGTGATAAGTTTCGCCGACGACACAAGAATAAGTAGAGAAATTACTTGTGATGAAGATAGGAACTCACTACTATGAGATCTAAACAAAGTATATGAGTGGGCGGAGATAAATAGGATGGTATTTAACTCCGATAAATTCGAATCAATAAATTATGGAAACAGAGAAGGAATGGTATATGCATACATGGGACCTAATAACGAGACAATCACAAACAAGGAAGCAATTGAAGACCTTGGTGTAATGTTAAATAGGAATATGTTATGCAACAACCAAATAGCAGCACTGTTGGCTAAATGTAAAGCAAAAATGAGAATGTTATTCAGCCACTTTAAAACAAGAAAAGCTGAACACATGATTATGCTTTACAAAACTTATGTACGTGGTACACTAGAGTACTGCAATGTGATATGGTACCCACACTACCAAAAGGATATTGCATAAATAGAGTGTACAACGGTCCTATACTGCTAGAATAGGAGGAGGACCTTGACTACTGGGAAAGACTGCAATTTTTAAAACTATACAGTCTAGAAAGGAGAAGAGAACGCTACATGATAATACAAGCATGGAAGCAAATAGAAGGAATTACTGAAAACATCATGGAGCTAAAAATATCAGAAAGAGCAAGCCGAGGTAGATTAGTAGTGCCAAAAAATATACCAGGAAAACTAAGGAAGGCGCACAGGACACTAATCCACTACGCACCAGCATCGATAATGCAGCGACTATTTAATGCGCTGCCAGCTCATCTAAGAAACATATCAGGAGTGAGCATAGATGTGTTTAAGAATAAGCTCGATAAATATCTAAGATGCATCCCAGACCATCCAAGACTGGAAGATGCAAAATACACCGGAAGACGCATTAGCAACACTATGGTGGATATACGAGGTGCCTCCCACTGAGGGACCTGGGGGAACCCAAACATAGAATAAGGCAATAAAGTAAGGTAAGTCAGTCTCTCTCTCTCTCTCTCTCTCTCTCTCTCTCTCTCTCTCTCTCTCTCTCTCTCTCTCTCTCTCTCTCTCATTATTATATTATTTTAAATTGGTAAACTCTTTAAAAGATTAATTAATTTGAATTATAATTGAATGAAATTAGTATAGTTAGAATTTAATACCTTTGTAAAGATTATTCAGTATAGAGCAGAGTTTACGTTCTGTTAAACAGCAAAAGCCAGAGCAATTTGTTCATCTCAAAGTTATAATTGTCAATCCTGCAAAGGAAAATATCTGACTTTGTACAAATGAAAAAAATGATGTTTAACAAGGCACCCAGTTAGCTAAATCAGCCAATGGGATATCCTGTCTCGAGGTAAATCACCCCTTACTAATCTTTCTCCCCTCTTTATTTTGCAACTTTCCAAACTGTACTGCGAGCTAAGCAAGACATAGCAGCAACAGTTACTCCTAGTAATAACACGATTAATCACAATTATCCTCAACTGAACATTAATCCAAATCTTTCTTTACAGAAGCAATATTTCTAAGAAGATATATCCATTGATTCCTACAAACTAATGTTTGTCAGGACCAAATTGTCCCCAATATTCATTGGAATGTAACTTTTTTTTTTCTCACCACCATAAATAACCTCGCTTAAAATTAGTTTGAACTATTTAAATGTAATTCATTCACTTATTCATTTATACTAATCAGAAGGGAGTTTAATATTCAGTTGTATTTTCAATGTCTTATGTTAAACTATATTTGTTTATCATCCCCGAATAGTTTGAATCTCTCCATGCCTCCGGAGAACTTATGATACAACAATAACCAATATAAATACAAAATGTGATTATATTGGATTCATGGATTTGGTCTTAATGTCTGGCACTGGATTCAGTGACATACAGCGGGGGGGGGGGCTAGTTGAAGGATAAAGTTTAAGGGTAGCTCATAAATGGCAGTGACAAGGGACAGTGGAAATGCCGGGGACAAATCCTAAACACCTCTCCATGAAAGCTAGAACCAAGTTGGGCCAGACAATGGTTACCGAGGTCTCAGCAGGTATACCTTTATGGCTCACTAGCTCACAAAAATAGTGAGCTTGTAGACAAGACAAGAAACTGTTGAGCTTGAATTTGTCTGGAACACCGGCCCATCAGATCGTCAGGCAGGGACAGTTCCAATAGGCCACAACAACAAAAGTTATAGGACTGGATTTATCAAACTACTAATATTCCAGCACTAAATAAATAAGACGGGAAGTCAATGGAGCGCATACCTCCGCCGTGGCAGCTTATTCCTCGAATTTTATCTCGACCTTGTTCTTGACCTATGACCCTAACATTAATTGGCGTGGCTTTTCATACACTCAAATATAAACCAAGTTTGAAGTCTCTGAGCCAACGATGTCCAAACTTATGACTGATTACGAGAATTGGAAATTTTGCTTGACTGTGGCCTTGACCTTTGATCTTTACCCTCCAACATTTAATCATTTCAAGCTTTTTACGTAATAGTTAATCCCTGAGAGTTTCATTACTCTACGATTAAAATTGTGGTCAGGAAGCTGTTCACAAACAAGCACACACAAACAAATAAACAAACAGGAGGTAAAACATAACCTCCTTCCAACTTCGTTGGCAGAGGTAATGGCCCACCCCTGTA